>NC_138771.1:511676144-511986144 GCF_965119305.1 Pelophylax lessonae | reverse complement strand
TATATATATATATATATATATATATATATATATATGCGCATATATATATATATATATATATATATATATATATATATATATATATATATATGCATATATATATATATATATGCATATATATATATATATATATAAAATATAAAATGTGTTTTGTGTTTTGTGCAACGTTTTTTTTTTTTTTTTTGAATTTCCTTCCCTAGTTCCGCTCCCATGCAGCATTGCTGCTGCAGGGAACGGAACTAGGAAGTGATCACACCGACGGAGGAGCGGCGGGACTCTCGGCTGGCGATCTCAGCAATGAGAGATCATCGCTGGATCGCCAGGAGAAGGTAAGAGAACACCGCTGCGCTCTCTGCACATCCACCCCGAGCGTGACTCGGGGTTACCGATCCTGCAATGAAAAATCCACCCCGAGTCACGCTCGAGATTACCGCCAAGGTGGTTAACTCTTCTGGGAAGGCTGTCCACAAGGTTTAGGAGTGTGTCTATGGGAATGTTTGACCATTCTTCCAGAAGTGCATTTGTGATGTCAGGCACTGATGTTGGACAAAAAGGCCTGGCTCGCAGTCTCTGCTCTAATTCATCCCAAAGGTGTTCTATCGGGTTGAGGTCAGGACTCTGTGCAGGCCAGTCAAGTTCCTCCACCCCAAAATCACTCCTCCATGTCTTTATGGACCTTGCTTTGTGCACTGGTCCCAATCATTTGGTGAAGGGGGGATTATGGTGTGGGGTTGTTTTTCAGGGGTTGGGCTTGGCACCTTAGTTCCAGTGAAGGGAACTCTTAAGATGTCAGCATACCAGGACATTTTGGACGATTTCATGCTCCCAACTTTGTAGGAAATAGTTTGGGGATGGCACCTTCCTGTTCCAACATGACTGTGCACCAGTCAATTTCCATCCGATTGCTCCATAGATGAGAGCGGGCTGTGTCCTTGTCCACTCTGCATAGAAGAGCAGACACGGACCTGTCATTTGCCTGCCTCTGAGCAAGCAGATCCCGCTTCATGGAGGCGCCCGTTTAAAAGGGGCCTTACACTTGTTTTTCTTTAGAAAGCAGCCCCATCCTGTATAGTAAAGCCTGTCCCCCTCCTAGCACGTGGTAGAAACAGTATGGGGAAGCAGTGGTTTCTCTGCAGAGATCTTATCTGGTCCCTTCTGATTCAGAGCTAGAAGTCTCCAATCAGCAGGGAGCCTGGTTGCAGACTCACTGATTCCACAAACTGCTTCTACTACATGCTGGCAGGAGACAGGCTTTTCTACTCAGGCTGCTGTTGCTTTCTAAGAAAATCCAATTGTAAGACCATGCAAACCTTTTACTTTAAAAAACCTGGAACTATTTTAGCTAATTTAAACATTTAATTGGGCTTTAAACCTATCACTGGTGCGCCACAGTTTTGGGCGCAGTGCGATTCCACCTTGGGGTTTAGAAATCAGTGTAGAGTGGAGAGGACTTTCATAACTAATAATAAAATAATAGTTACAATTACACATTGCATGTTTCTTTTCTGCTTCTCCAGGGATATGTGTTGTATTAAGTTTTACAACCTCTCCTGGGGATTTATGGTGATCATTTAGTTCCTGATTTAAACAAGCTAATGAGGTTATCACCTTAATGAGCCGTTATGAAAATATATTTTCCAAGAGATAGGGCCCAGGTTGCTGATCCTCGAAGTGCTCACGCACCTTGTGGCTAATCGCTGTCATCATTTTCTTTAGTGAGTAAACTTTTCACCTCCGACTTTCTAACCCCTTTGAATATTTTTTCTACCCCTATCCTATCTGTGAATTTATTGTTCCCAAGATAAACATGTTTTATGATGAAGTCTGACACAGACTACTAAAAGGTACTGCTTTGTAGCTTGCTGCCTGATGTTTGACCTGCTCTCCTTATGTATCGAGTGGTAAAGTTTAATATACAGTATGTTCAGGTGTATAGAAGAGAAAAAGTTGTCCTTGTAAAGAGCCAATTATAACAACTAGGACAGCCTGTAAGAATGTTGGCGGTTTAAGTCTAGGTCCACATCTATCATCAGATGTGTGTTTTGCATTTTTAAAACATTGTTTTTGCATGCAACTGTCATGCATTTTGCGTTTTTTTTTTTGTGCAAAGCTGGCTGCTAAGGAGTGGGCTGGAAAGTCAGCCGCTATGTCCCTAACAACCGATGAGTCATCAGCTGTCAGTGGGGTTCCCCGCTGACAGCATAACCACAGTCCAGGGTTGTGGGGAAGATGCCCTTGTCCCCATCAACATGGACAAGGTGCTTTGGGTAGGGGGGGCTTTTTTTCCCATTTTTTTTTGCTGGAATTTTTTTTTTCTTCCATTCAGCTGTCAGCAGGGAAAACCGCTGACAGCTGATGATTCATCAGTTAAAGCGGAGTTACTTTAGATTTTGTGGCATCCGCTTCCTTATTGTCACCTGTAAAAGAATTGGATATTCCGTTTTTTTTTTTACTTACCTTGTTTCAGAAGAAAATATACTCACCTTTCCTTCAACTTCCTGCCTCCTCGGCCGCGGCCCGCGCCGTCACTTACTGTCCCGAAATGCGTCCTGGGAGCTATTAGTCATCACTCCCAGGATGCAATGGGCAGTGACGAAGGCGGCCGGCCGCTCCTCTCATCACGTTATTTGCAAACAGGAAATAACGCGATGATAGGCGTCCCTATACTATGCCGATCGCATAGTACTGGGCATGCGCGAGATTTCGCGCTGCATTCATCGGCCCCCTCCATCTAGAAAGAGGAAGCAGGGCATATATTTGCACACAGCGGCTTTGGGTGACCAGCAAAAAGATGGTGGTGCTCTGCAAACATTTTATAAAGTAAGATTTAATGATTGTCAATCTATTATTTAAATGTATAAAACTGGATTAGCGGATGTATGAAGGGCGGTGGATTACTGTTTTGGGAAGTATTTAAACAAAAACGATTCTGTATCCGCTTTAAGTGCCGTTCACACTTCTGCGATGTGGGAAGGCTGCGAATATGCAGCGTGTTCCCGCATTGCATTCGCACATCTGGCAGTTCACACTGCCATATGCGATATGCAGGGGGTGTCACCCCCAGTTTGATCGCATATCGCAGTGCGATCTGACAGTTCGCACAGAATCGGATCCCTTTACATTACACAGCTCCACACCTCTGGACCCCTTTACATTAAACATCCTCCCCCACACCTCTGGATCCTTTACATTACAAAGCCCCCCCAAATCCTGGACCCCTTTACATTACACAGCCCCCCTCCCACACACATCTCTGGACCCCTTTACATTACACAGCCCCCCCACACCTCTGGACCCCTTTGCGTTAAACAGCCTCTACTCCCTGCAGCTCAGCCCCTTCCTCTTTTATTCGGGAATGCAGAGTGGGAGACAAAGAAGAGCAGAGCAGGGAGCAGGAGGCAGAATTGGAGAGAGAAACAGCAGTACTGTATAGCCAGCGGGAGCTGCCGGAGTAACTTTCCAAGTTAACCAGCAGATGAGTGGTTGCTAGGTGGTCCTGGCAACCAATCACCTGCTGGTTAGCTTGAAAAGTTAACTCTGGCAGCTATGCAGCTCTGGCAATCTATTCAACGCTGTTGTCTCTCTCTCCCATTCTGCCTCCTGCTCTCTGCTCTACTCTCCTGTGTTTGTGAGCGGCAGAAGCAATCTGGCGGCCTGCCTCTAGGTGTCACCCCTCTGGCCGGTGTCACCTAGGTGAGGCCTAACACCCCCCCCCTATGTATGGCACCTGAAGCCGTGAAAACCCTAAAAAAAAAAGAAATGACTGCAGCTACCACATCTAGGGACTAATCTGCAATATAGTACATTTTTGTTTTGGGGCTTAGAGTTTCTCCTTCAGAGCATATAGGTTGCCTTAAAAGCTTGGCTTCCAAAACCGAAGCAGCAAGGCAGAGGTAGGTAATAATGTGGAGGATATCAAGAGAACCTGTCACTTTCCTCTGAATGGACAAAGTGACATATTTCCTTTAAATCTGAACTCCAGGTAGTGGTCTTCTTAAAAGTGATTGTAAAGGATCTTCTGCTTTTAAATACCCCCCCTCCCAGCAGGGGGGGGGGGGTACTTGTGCAGGCTCAATCCCGAGCCGCACTATGTGCATCTATTGACACACACAGTTCGGCTCAGCCCCGTCCCCACTCCCTCATCACTCAATTTGATTGACAGCAGCAGCAGTTCAGTTAAGAGGAAGAGAGAGACCAGCGCAGCTGCTCTCAGGCACGGAGCTTGGCCAAGATCGGGCTCAGGTAAGTATTTGGGGAGAGGGGGAAATTGCATTTAAAAGGTTTTTTACCTTCATGCAGAGAATCCATTAAGGTAAAAAAACTTCTACCTTTACGACCACTTTAAAATGACTGGAACATCCCACGCTTTGACTGCAATCACTGATTTTACCTACCTACTCATTTAAAGTTGTCTTTTTCTCGGAAGCTCACACATTTTTCAAAGACCTTGACTGGTTTTATAATGCATTCAATAAAGATAGGGCAGTGTAAAATGTTTGATTTTTTTTTTATTGAATTATTGCAGGTATTATGGAAACCTAGAAGAACATCAGATAACAATTATGGCCGTTTATAGAAAAATTCTGAAAATTCATAACTTTTTCCAACATTCTTGAGGAAGATAGAATGATAGATAGATAGATAGATAGATAGATAGATAGATAGATAGATAGATAGATAGATAGATAGATAGATAGATAGATAGATAGATAGATAGATAGATAGATAGATAGATAGATAGACTAGTGTATTCAGTGCTTAAAATATGTTTTTAATGTCAGTTATTATTTTTCCAATCCTGAAATTGTATTTAAAAAAGAATAATATAAAATTAAAATTCAATACTTAGTGCTTGCTGTCAGATCTAGACAAGATCAGCAGTTTTCTGAAGCTCATTCTACAGCTGTACTGCGACATTCACCTGAATAGCAGGGAGATCAGACTACCCAGACTGGTCACACAGGAAGCCTTCTACCTCTCGGAGAGGAGACTTTGCCATCTGTTTTACTCGGGATGTTGCCAAATATCCAGTCAGGGCTGAGACCTCCAGTTAATGTATCTCAAAGTGATTGTAAATGCTAAAGGTTTTTTACTTTCATGCATCCTAGCACGATGTGCATGAGAGCCTCGGTTGTCCTGGGACTCCCTCTCCTCATTGGCTGAGACAGCAGTAGGAGCCATTGGATCCCACTGCTGTCAATCACAGCCAGTAAACCAATGAAGAAAGAGCGGGTGGCGTTGAGATGCTGCTTTATGATGCATAGAGCGGGGCTTGGGAGTGAGCATCCACCAGTGCCCCCATAGCAAGTGGTTTGCTATTGGGTGCACTGATCAAAGGGGAGGAGCCAGGAGCAGCGGCGGGGACCTGAAAAGAAGAAGATCAGGGCTGCTTTGTGCAAAACCATTGCACAGAGCAGATAAGTATGACAAGTTTGTTATTTTTTTCTAAAAAAAAGCCAAACATTTAATACCACTTCAAATGTAAAAAAAAGGTAAAAAAAACACTTTTCCCCAGATTTCCATTTAAATAAATATATAGAAGGCCCCAGCCCTTCCCTACTTTCCTAAAATAAGGGTTTTGGATACATTTGAATGGAGTATAGAATGGATTAGAACCACTCTGAGCTTTTATTGCTGTCTGTGGCTCTGCAGAGAACATTTCTTGACCAAGCAGATTTCAATGCATAATGGCTGCCTCCACTGTCCAACAGATATAAGTTCCTCTTCCAGGTCCACTTAAGACAATGCACGGAGATGTAACCGAAACACTGGTACAGCTGGAGAAACTCTGAGTTGTTCTGTATTCAAGCTGCTTTTGTTGTTTGAACAAAGCGCAGCGTTCAACCTTTGCCGGCTTTGATGCCATTTAATTGCCCGATGTGTGGCGGTTCAAGCAGCTGGTGCACTTCCGCTGGCAGGGATGAAAACAGATGGTTCGCTCTCACAATTGAAGGCTTCGTTCAGGAGGAATTACGACTTTGACGACACTGGCATAAGAAAACGAAATGTCAGGTATGGCAGCGACTGCTGTTTTGTGAACGGTCTGACATCGGCGAACACCATTGTCTCTAAAGAAAAAGAAAGACATACAATAGTGCGGGACTGCATCACCACCTGTTTTCTCATTAAAAGGATGAAAAGAAAATCCTTGTTAGCAAACAAAATTATTTAGTAAGTCAATCTAAAAATTCACTTTTTCAGACAATTAAAATCTTCGAACTTTAAAGGCCAAAAAAGAGCTGAAGCACAACTTTATTTAAAAGGGTAATGAAAGGGTCAGTCAAACCAAACTAACTTTCCAGCCTTTGCCAAAAACCAAAAACAACCCAGCAGTTATTTTTATATCTCTCGGGAAGTATGGCAATGAGATCTCCAGGCTTGGGTTCCTGCGTCTGCACTAGAGATGACTGAATCATTTGCACCATACGAAACTCTCAGTGAATTTGCAGCAACACATCCTGCTGGTGTAGCTCTACCCTCGCAGGAGCCGCTTAAGTATAACGGGTCCCACACTCTGCCTTTCAAACCCCAGGAACAAGCCCTGACCCACTGGCACACCTGGTAATTTTAGAGTGTATGTACCTCCAAGGAACACACTGACACAATGAAGCACTAGTTTAATAAAAACAATTGCATAAAAAATATCAAAATATTTAAATAACCGTTGGTGTGATGTCACTCCTCTAAACCCCAATAATAGAGGTGGAGCCAAGAAGATTGACACCCAGGTAAATGCTTAATTCACAAACAGTATATGAAATAATGAGAGTGACTATAATGATCATCAGTTGTAACTACAATAACTATAATACAGGTATAGCAACCTCAAGCTGTAATATATTCCTTCCTATTCAAATCACTAATCAGTCTGAATCAACTGGCAGGACTGTATTCTATAACCGGGAGCCCCCTTTAAGGAATATGGAAAGTGCAGTTTCTATAGCAAGGCCTTGTAATTTCTTCACCGGCAGTTGGAGCTCTTTTTATCACTCTTCTCCGTGATATTTGTAATCCAGGTGTAGCGAGGTTTTCCCCTTATACAAGTTGTAAAAGACTGCTGCTGGACATTTTAAGGAACTCGGCTCCATCTAGTGGTCAAACTGCCACACTGCAGCTTGGTGATTTTCATCAGAAGTTTCTAGTGGCCAAACTGCCACACTGCAGCTTGGTGATATTAATCAGACGTTTTTATACTACGATACCCACAATTCAGTTGGAATACCAGGGTGCATTGCTTCACCGCACAGCCTTTTGGGGGAGGCTTTATAAAGGAAGGGAGGAGCCAGGCTCTCTCTCTGGGCTCCTCACACAACAACTAGAAGGAAGCAAGTGCTGTGGGCTGATGCTGCGGACTAGGCCTGAAGCCTGGGCCTGAAGTGACTGAGTGGAAGCATTTCATCTTCAGTAAAGGAGCCTTCCCAGAGAACCCATTGATGCTCTGCAGAGACTGGTGTTGCCCACATCTAACCACAAGCGCGGCTGGTGACAGAAATCGGAGGTGGAGACCTCCTGAAGAAAGAGGCCATTTGGTGAGCAGGGCACATGCCCAAATCTGATTCTCGCTTGGAAGAAAGTAACTTTAGCCGGTGCTAACTACACTTCAGATAGTACGCAGTACACTCAGCGGCCTAGTGCACCTTCTAGGAGACTAAGCATTTAAACACAAGTACATAAGGTGTCAGGGGCCTATATATGCACCACTAAGAAGATTAATACGCCCAATTACGCAGTAACATTGCGGGCGATTGTAACTTTTTTTTCTCACCCTTTATATCCTTACTTTTGGATTACAAATAGCTTGTGCACCAACAATTGCTAGCGAAGATTCCAAACCAAAAGGAAGGAACTGTGTGTGGGATTCAAATAGGTTCTGCCTACCTGATACAAGAGACTAGACGTGTGTAAAGTATAGCCTGAATTGGGTAAAAGAAAGCTTATGAGTTATCTTTTAGTTGCATAAGTATACAAAAATAGCTATCTTAATCATATTGTTTATTATTGTGTCAATAACTTTATCTTTCTTAGTTGACTCTTGTGATGTCTTTTGGAGTCAACTTGTACTTTAACTCTCAGTAAAGCTACTTTGGTTAAGCAAAAGTCTGTGTGTTGCACCTTGTGTCACCCAGAGGGACTGCGGCTGCAGAAAGGTAACAAGTTATTATTACTTATTGGGGTGATACATCCTGAATTGTGTTCTCCTGTAGCCATTTGGTATTATAGTCCCATTTCATGTCAGTTGTGCCTAGGGAGGGTTCGAGCCGATTTCAGGGGTTGGTAGGCAGGACGTAGACCCAATAATCTAATCAGCAGCTCCTGCGGGGGTGGTGCTACACAGGTAATAAGATGTTTGTGAAGTCCTAACAGCTCTCAGTGTATTCTGTATGCAGAGGTATACTTGCGGTTACAGGTGTCACCAGATATTCTTGTGTAGCGGCAGTGTCCACATATGACTGTCTTATCCACAAACAGAACCTCTTCTTCCGATGCTGCGTCACCAGGAATACTTGATGCTCCGCTGTCTCGGTCAGTCAGCTCAGCTCAGTGTCCACCCGTTCCGCTGGATCTGCTACCGCTGAGGATGGGCTCTGCTCTCACTAGGCCACATGTACTAGGCCTCAATCGCTGACAGTGTCCCTGCACACCACTCAGACTGGTCTGTCCTCGCTGAGTCCAGGAAGCAAGAGAGAGAGCACGCTGTGAAGCAGACAAATTTATTAGCTCTGCTCTGGTCCTCCTCTTTCCCCCGTTGCTCCCTGGGAGTGCAGTTTCTTCAGTCTTCCAGATAACAGTCTGCTCTCACTACAGAACTACATTTCCAACAATCCTGTTCTTCCACTTCCTGTGAGAGGCTGATCTCTTCTGCAAGCAGTCTAAAAGGTGCACAGACAGCCTGAAAGAGCAGGGTAAGTCTGCATTATCAAAGAATGGCAGTCCTCTACACTGGCAAACCCAGTTTTTTTATTGATCTGGTAAAGAAGGCAAATGGATCACAAATTCACCTACAGGCCCCTAAAATAAAAAGCTTGCTCTCCCTTGGCTTCCTGTCCCATGGTTGACTCCTGCATCTTAGAGGGGTAAAGGGTGAGAATCCCCCCCATTTATGACATTATTGGCCTGAAAATCTTTTCCCTTTCATGGAAAGACATCATTTAAGTGTGGATGCCCAGACCGTAGTAATGTAGATTATCAGATTAAAAAAAGTGCATCTAGTTCAACCAATATAAAAAAATAAAAATAAACTATTAGAAAACCTCCATATAAACAATCCTAGACCCACAGTTGATCCAGAGGAAGGCTAAACACCCAATAATGCATGATCCAATTTGCTCCAGGCAAGAAAAAAATTAATTCCTTTTGGATCCTCCAGGAGGCAATTGGATATTCTCTGAATCAATTATCCCTGGTGTTTTTACCTATGACTGTTAGTATTCGGTTATATTTTGTGCATTTAGGAATGCATTAAGCTCTTTTTAAAAATAATCTACTGAGCTGGCCAGGACCAGTTCTTCAGGGAGTCTATTCCACATTTTCACAGCTCTTACTGTAAAGAAGCCTTTCCGTATATATAAGTTAATTCTCTTTTCTTCCAGACATAAAGAATGCACCTTTATCCTCTGTAATGACCTCAAATTGAATAACTCTACACCAAGTTCAGTATATGGACCACTTATATATTTATACATGATGATTATATACCCCTTAATTGTCTAATTTCAAGAGAGAATAAATTCAGTTCCTTTAATTTTTTCTCATAGCTGAGCTCCTCCATGACTGAGTTTGGTTGCCCTTCTCTGCACTTTCTCCAGTTCCCCAATTTCATTTTTGAGAACTGACGCCCATAAGTGTACTGCATATTCCAGATGAGGTCTTATTAATGATTTAGGTCATTTATAATAACTTTTGTGAAATGATGTCTCTGGAGTCTATACCTCACCTTACAAGAAAATATTTTGCTCGCTTTAGAAACTGAGGCTTGACATCCCATGCTATTATTAAAGTGATTGTAAAGTCCCGTTTTTTAATTTTTTTTTTTTAAAATAACAAACATGTTATACTTACCTCCCCTGCAGTTGGTTTTGCACAGAGCATCCTTCTCTTCTCGGGTCCCTCGCTGGCGCTTCTGGCCCTTCCTTCCTGTTGAGTGCCCCCACAGCAAGCAGCCTGCTATGGGGGAACCCGAGCGGAGCTGCTGCTCTGTGTGTCCATTCAGACATGGAGCTGCTGTTTGTGCCCCCCCTCTCCTGATTGGCTAACTGTCTTTGATTAACAGCAGCAGGAGCCAATGGCGCAGCCAATCAGGAGGGAGAGTCCCGGATGGCTGAGGGACTCATGGACATTGCTGGATAGAGATGGGCTCAGGTAGGTATTAGGGGGGACTGAGGGGACCTGCTACACACAGAAGGCTTTTTATCCTAATGCATAGAATGCACTAAGAGCCAGTTCACACCATAGAAACACAGTGTGGGTGTGGTCCAGATGCTTTTCTGCATGTGCGTTTTTTTACTCGTTTTTGATGCGAGTTCGGGTTCCCTCATAAAGGGAAATGGGGCTTTTAAAGGCTCAAAGAGTGAACATATAATTCTGTTAAAAAGTTATAATTTCATTCACAACAATAATGTTATACAGTATAAAAATGGGGCACAATGTTGCTCATAGCAGAGTCGCATAGTGGTACTGTTACAATGAGCATGCAGAGGTTGAATAGGCAAATTCGACGTGTTTCAGAGTTCTGAGACTCCTTCTTCAGGGAATTATCTGCATGCAATATTGATATGATCTGAAACCCCTCCTTATTTTTTTTATGCGTTTTTTGTGCGTTTCTGAAGCAGTGAATTTTCCTTAACCTTAAATAAGGACATATACAGTATGTTCCAGTGCATTTTTGGTGTGTTTATGTGCATCCCAGTGCATTTTTGATGCGTTTCAGTACAGTCCAGTGCAGAAAAAATACAGAATGTTCTACTTTTTTTTCTGGAACTGGAACTGGAATGCACTGGAACAGCAAGCACTGGTGTAAACTATGCCATTGAAAACCATATAACCTACTTTCCTTGCGTTTTTGATGCAGAAAAGAAAAATGCACTGGACTGCATGTGGTGTGAACTGGCTCTAAGATAAAAAACCTTCTGCCTTTACAACTCCTTTAAGTCTATGATCTACCAGGACACCCAAATCCTTCTTTATCATTGACTCCCCCCAGCTGTTCTCCTCCTAGAATGTACGATGGATGTTTTTTTTTCCAGCCCCAAGTGCAAAACTTTATATCTATCAACATTAAAACTAATTTGCCACATAGTTGCCCATTTAACCGCTTCCCTGCAGAACTTTACCTGAAAGATGGCTACAGCGCGGCTCTCTAGTTCTCCACATCCATGGACGTCCTCCCATGTGTGCGCCTCCCGTGCACCCCCTTGGGCGCATATCATGCACAATCTGTGCCAAACACAGCTGTCCTTTACCATGTGATCACCTGTGTTCAATCACAACTGGTCACATATAAACAGACTTGCCGGTTGTCTGCATTTCTTTCCTCACACGCTGTCTCTGTGTGAGGAAAAGAGAGTGTAGTGCAGCCCCATCAGTGCTAAGCACTGTCCATCAGTGCAGTTTATTAATGCCTATCAGTACAGGTTATCAGGGCCGCCAATCAATGCCCATCATTGCAGCTTATCAGTGCCACCTCCTCAGTGCCCATCAGTACAGCCTCATCAGTGCCCTGATGGGCACTGATGAAGCGTCACTGCACTCTAATTTCCTCACAAAGAGACAGCATGTGAGGAAAGGAATGCAGACAGCCGGCAAGTCTGTTTACATGTGACCTGTTGTGATTGGACACAGCTGATCACATAGTAAAGGGCTGCTGTGCCGCCTCCTCAGTGCCCATCAGTACACCCTCATCAGTGGGCACTGATGAGGCGTCACTGCACTCTCATTTCCTCACACAGAGACAGTGTGTGAGGAAAGGAATGCAGACACCAGCGTGTGAGGAAAGGAATGCAGACAACACAGCTGATCACATGGTAAAGGGCCGCTGTGCAGCCTCATCAGTGCCCATCAGTGCGGCCTCAACAGTGCACATCAGTGCAGCCTCATCATTGTCCAACAGTGCAGCCTCATCAGAGCACATCAGTGAAGAAGAAATATTACTTATTTGCAAAAACAAAGAAAAGTTATTTTTTACAAAATTTTCTGTCTTTTTTATTTGCTTAGCAAAAACAAAACAAAAAAAAAAACAGTGGCAATTAAATACCAGCAAAAAAAAAGGCTCTATCTATCTAAAAATAAGGCTCCTTTCACACGGCCGCTCCGCTGCTTTCCGTGTGTCCGCAAATCATCCTATTTTTTTGCGGATGATTTGCGGACATCAATGTAAGTGAATGGCACTGCGGATGTCAGCGGAATACCATCCGCTGACATCCGATTTTCCTCCTTTCAGTTCTGTTCTGTTTTTTGGAACGGAACAGAACCCCATTTTTCCATCCGTGTAAAAAACGGAAAGGAAGGAAAATCGGATGTCAGCGGTGTCATCAGCTGACATCCGCAATGCCATATACTTACATTATGTCCGCATATCATCCGCAAACGGATGGGATGATATGCGGGCACACGGAGCGGATGACACAAATGTCATCCGCTCCGTGGAAAAAAAAAAAGTCCTGCAGCGGACTACAGCTGCGGAGCGGCCGTCTGAAAGGAGCCAAAAAGATTTCATATGGGTACAGTGTTGCATGACCATCCAATTGTCCTTCAAAATGGGACAGCGCTAAAAATCTGGAGATTGGCCTGGACAGGAAGGGGGGTGAAAGAGCCCAGGAATTAAAGTGGTCAAAGAGTGCATTGAGGTCTGCTTATAAGTTATAAACATTCTGTAACGACCTTATTCCACTACAAAAAAAACAGTGAAAGAAAACTGCGGTTAGTGTCCAGATAATCAATAAATCCATTTCTAGTTACCTTATCACTCACCAGTACCCAAATATGGTAACAAACTATAAACAATGATACATGTCATGCTTTTCCTTTAATAGTAGTAATAATGTGAACTAATGTGTAACACTGTCTCCTTAAGAGCCCATTCAGACTAGCGCGACTTGTCAGGCGACTTGTCAGCCTGACAAGTCGCGGTCGGTTGCGGTCCATTGAGTAGTACAGGACCTGTTCTAATAGGAGCGACACAAGTCGCTCCGACTTAGAAAAAGGGTCCTGTACTACTTTGGGGCGACCTGGGAGCGACTTGCATTGACTTCCATTATGTGAAGTCCCTGCAAGTCGCGCCGAAGTCGCGGTGCACGCGACTTTACAGGTCGCCCCCCAAAGTCGGATCGCCTCAGTGTGAACCGGCTCTGAAACAAATCAGATATGTAAATACAAAAAACAAATCCACAAATATATAGAAAATCAATCTTGTAGGTAAAAGGGTAAAAAGAACTGTCATAAAGCACAAACATCTTTTTTAAAAGGCAACAACATGCACAATATAGTGAATATTGGCCCAGTAAAAGGGAGTCCTGGATAAACACTCAAAATCCTTGTCCTTCAGTGTTCAGTGTTCCACCGCCTTTATGAAGGTATATATATACTTACAGTATCTCACAAAAGTGAGTACACCCAAAAATAACCCAAAATAAATTCTCCTGCTCCTGATGATGGCAGCTAAACTGCATATGTGTATACTATTTGTTGTTTATACCCAGAAACAATAGTGCGCATTTTGCTTTGTTTATATTGCCTAAAACACACTGACAGTGATACTAATATAAAAAATGTGTGTTTTTTTTTTTTTTTTAAATCCTACCCAAAATATACCAAATTTTAAACTCGACCCTTGGCCTTTGACCCTACCTTGACTCTAACACTAACACCGACACTTAGATCTATACTTAATCTAGCTATTTTGTTTTTACATTTTTTTTTTTTTTTTTTACATTTTTCTTTGTTTACATCTTTCTGCCATGCAAAGAGAAATATAATGTATCTATCTCTCTATTCAGAAGAGAAAGAAAACAACACATGGATGGATTTTTGGATTCACAAGCATAAGTTCGCTATATATGATATATACTTATTAACGTTGATTATTTGATTGCTTTTACATAATATTTTGCACATATTGTAAGGTATTGTTGGATGATTGTGATACACAATATTATTGCATTAGCATATAACAAAATGGAAAACAGGCCTCACGTTATGGGCAAAAGTAGAGACCGAGTAAAAACAGTGGACCTAATATTGCAGGACTTTTAAGGGCACATATTGGGAAGCCTGCTTGTACTAATTAGCTGACTCTTATGTTGATCTGGAAGCCTCCTGAGTCCCCCTAGTGGCAGTATATATATATATATACATAGGGGATATATACACAAGTAGACATATACTAGTTTGGCTGTTCTGGTATAGGTTATATATAAGAAATTTACATATTTGTTCCATAGATACTCAACGTTCCCCATTTACCACCTGGGAGGTCCGTCTCTGAGGGGTATCCAATTTTCAAATTTTGGTTTCTGACCCCTGAAATATTGGTTCTGGTCCTGAGGAAGTCTGGTCCGGTCTGCAACACCCCCATGGACTAGGTGGTTACACACACCAGCCCTTGGGGATATGGTTGGACATATATGCCTGTCTGGCGGGCTGATTGGGCCAATCCAGCAAACGAATGCCAAAAGTAGATTTTCTGTTATGTTGGTGAGCACTGTTACTTTGTAAAAAACTTTTAAATCCATGACTGCCAGAATATGTATGAAAAGAGTAGATTGTTGAGAGACGCACTGATAATGCTATGTTTCTGTTTTCTCCTCTTTGTCTTTTTTCAAGATATAAGGATATAACATCACTATGATGGTTCCTGAAGAAGTTATCTTTCACTCAATTGCAAAACGCGTTGAACTATGTATAGGATGTCCTTGTATTATGATGTATACAGTTTGTAATATATTTTGAGAGTCAGCTTGGTATTTTACCTAAGAATTTAATAAAATTAACCCTGTGCCCTTAAAAGTCCTACAATATTAGGTCCACTGTTTTTACTTGGTCCCTACTTTTGCACATACAGTGAGGCCTGTTTTCCATTTTGTTATATGCTTTACATGTATGTGGGCAATAGGGTTGCCTAAAGGTTATCTTGCAGGTTTCCTATTTACATTATTGCATTAGCACTTTAGATTTATTTACCAATTTTTTGCACTTTATGAACTACGGGAGTGTAGATCTGCGCTGGAGCATCCATGAAGGTGTGATGTCATTTCAGATAAGTGAAGAATATTTGTTTATCTGAATTAACATGGAGAGTTGGAGACCTTATCTGTCACTTTCTTAAACGTAATCAGCTGCTGGATCCACTCATCATGGTTGGTCTTTTTATGTGAATTATGTGAATTATGTAAATTGTAATGTCAACAATATGTGCTATTGAAATAAATTACAAATACAAATACAATACAAAGTATTAAAGTTATTACATTGTGGTGGTCATGTTTGTTTTTCTTGGAGGGATTGTACTACAATGTTCAGTCTTGGAGACAAAAAAAAATTGACTGTTGAGGAGCGCTGAAAAAAGGGAATATTTGGGTGTGGGATATTATTGGGAATTGTCCAAATAAATTATTTAAACAATTTATTTATGAGAAAATTAATGATAATTTCATGTAAAAAATGTTTACAGATTTGTCACCTGTAGTTTGTAAATTGAAAATTTATTTTTAGCATTTTGGTGAAATCAATTACCAATCATAGTTACTTGACCCCCTCAGCTATTCAAGTTTTAAAGATAAGATGACTTTTATGCTACATTTGTACCCTACTTTTTAAAATGATGTCACTGGAATGTTTGCAGGAGTTCTGGGAGAGGTTTGTATTACTTATACAGCCACAGTAATTTTTTTTAAATTCTGCTGTATCGTAAACATAATATGGGAAGAATTTATGGTCAGTGTAATAAAAACAGATAGCGGCTGTAAAATCATTTAGTCAGGTTCACCTGTGGGTTATTGAAGTGCACAAGTTCAGGGATTACTGAGCATCCTGGCAGGTTGGCGGGAGCCATTTGGAAGGCATCCACAATATCTTTACAGAGGGAGGCTGAGAGTTTTCCAATGGGGAGATGAAGTGTGCACTGCGCCATTCCTGACTCGGGTATTCAAAAGCTTCTTGGTCACCTTGCACTATACTGTTTGATTAAACAAACTGATATCAGACTTCAGTAAGCAAAATATGCAGCATTAATAATAACGGTTATATGATTGGTGCTAGAAACTTGTTAAAGTTCAAAAAGTTCAAACATATTGTGTGCAGTCATTACAATGATTCCGGGCATAGACACATCAGTGATCCAATTCCACCACGTGACCCACCACCAATGCAGGATGGACCGAAGTTGGAGGACTCAATTGCGGAGTCAAATGCGCATAGTATTATATGATACAATAAGAGTGGTATATTAATCCAAGGTAAACAAACCATGCATGGGGAAATTTCAGATCATATACACAACAGGACAAGCATGGCAACGACACGTACGTTAGCTCTGCCTTATGCGTTTTGTCATAACTGACGTAATCGGGGGCATTTATGCATCGTTAGTAGCCACACTATATTTATATATACACTTATTTGGCAATTATCAAATTGGTTGTCAAAAATGGCCACTCGATGAACCAAGCATCGTTATGCTGACCATTGTCATGATTGCACACAGTATGTTTGGACTTTTTGAATTTTTATGTTAACAATTTACTAGGACCAATCGTATAACTATTATTATTAGCGCTGCAGATTTTGTTTTTAAGTTTTATTGCACAGTATGTCTGACTATTTTTGCTAGAGGCTTTATTGTTTTTTGCCAGCACGTTCTCTCCTTTTGCCTAAAAGTCAGTAGGAGTTAACACTACTTGAAATTTGGATTTTGCAAAAGCGTTTGAGACAGTTTCCTACACACGGCTAATGTGTAAGGTAAAGTCTACAGGCTTGGAAAAATCAGTTTGTAATCTGCTAGAAAAATGGCTAAAAGACCAAATTCAGAGAGTAGTGGTTATTGATTCATACTCTGAATGGTCTAAGGTTATCAGTGGTGTACCCCAAGGTTCAGTGTTGGGACCCTTACTTTTTAATATCTTTACAAATGATATAGGGTCTGGGATTAAAAGTACCATTTCAGTCTTTGCGGATGACACCAAGCTATGCAGTGGAATAACTTCCTTACAGGATTTCGCCAACTTACAAGCCGACCTGAATGCACTGTTTAATTGGGCAACTATGGGGCAAATGAGGTTTAATGTTGATAAATATAAAGTTTTGCACCTAGGGGCTAGAAAATGCATGTATCATACATACTAGGGGGAGTTCAACTGGGGGGGAATCAATGGTGGAGAAGGACCTTGGTGTTCTGGTAGATCATGAGCTTGATAACAGCATACAATGCCAATCTGTGGCCTCCAAAGCAAGCAAAATCCTTTCTTGTGTTAAGAGAGGCATGGCCTCCAGAGAGAGATTATTTTGCCCCTGTACAAATCATTAGTAAGCCCTCATCTGGAATATGCAGTTCAGTTTTGGGCACCAGTTCACAAAAAAAATCTTGTGGAACTGGATAAAGTGCAGAGAAGAGCAACCAAACTGATAAGAGGTATGGGAGGAACACAGCTATGAGGAAAGATTATCTGAATTGAATTTATTCTCTCTCTTGAGAAGAGGAGATTAAGGGGGAATATGATCAACGTATATAAATACATAAGTGGTCCATATAGTGAACTCGGTGTAGAGTTATTCACCCTAAGGTCATCGCAGAGGACAAGGGGACACTCTTTACATCTGGAGGAAAAGAGATGTAATCTCCAAACATGGAAAGGCTTCTTCACAGTAAGGGCTGTGAAAATGTGGAATAGACTCTCTCAAGAGCTGGTTCTAGCCAGCTCAGTAGATTGTTGTAAAAAAAGGCCTGGGTTTTTTTTCCTAAAAGCACAAAATACAATCGGATAATGATATTTTATAGGTAAAGTTGATCCAGGGAACATCCGATTGCATGTTGGGGAGTCAGGAAGCAATGTTTTCCCCCGCTGGAGCAAATTGGATCATGCTTTATTGGAGGTTTTTTTGCCTTGCTCTGGATCATCCGTGGGTATAGGATAGTGTATATGGAGGTTTTCTGTTTGCATGTTTGTATTTTTTTTCTTTGTTGGTTGAACTGAAAGGATTTGTGTATTTTTTCAACCAGATTAACTATGTAAATATGTAACTATGAAACGTGTTACAAGCCTGATGAAGTCCACTAGGTGCTCGTTTAAAGCGATGGACAGAACTCCTATTAAGATTTGTGTATAAAGTGTATCTAAAGCAATGAACAAAAATGTATAGATGTTGAATGTCCTGGATTTTCAGGGACAGTTCTGCATCTTGGACCTCTGTCTTGATGATGTTGTATCCTAAGCTGTGTCCCGGGATCATAGCATTATGCTTATTTGAATCACTGAGCATCAGCAGTATCTCAAAAATTGTATTAAGTCAAGGGATTGTGACCACATGTGGTTAGTTCTTGCACTTATTGGGGTGGAACCATGCAAGAAAGTGAGTGTGGCCTGGGTGTGACTGTCTTCGAAAGTGGGCTTGTCAAGTGTGGGCCGTGGGTGGGCGTGACAGTGTCCCAGGGATTATAACTAATATGCTGGTAAGTATGAAAATCCATTATATTTCAGAATACCAGACCCTAAATGTGGTAGCATGAATGTGTATGCTATTGAGAGAAAGGAGAGGGAGGGGTGTTCACTAGTTTTGTCCTAGGGTGACAATGCTGCTCCTCATACGGTGAGTGAGCACTGTCAGCCTAGGACAGGAAATGTGTTGCTGGCAGGTAACATTAAAAGGAAAAAATGCCTGAAAAAGCTAAACCAATCCAACCACCAAATCCAAGAACTGCTAAGTTGCAATATATTACTTTTTTGATCTTGGGTGGGCAGAAAGTTGCTTTAAAACATGGGTGCCCAACCTGTGGCCCTCCAGCTGTTGCAAAAATACAAGTCCCATCATGCACCTGCCCTTTGGGAGTCATGCTTGTAAATATCAGCCTTGCAATGCCTCATGGAGCTTGTAGTTCCACAACAGCTGGAGGGCCACAGGCTGAGCACCCATGCTTTAAAGTAACTTTCTGCCCACCCAAGATCAAAAAATTAATATACTGCAACCTAGCAGTTCTTAAACATAGAAACATAGAATGTGTCGGCAGATAAGAACCATTTGGCCCATCTAGTCTGCCCAATATATCTGAATCCTATGAAAAGTCCCTGGCCCTATCTTATATGAAGGATAGCCTTATGCCTATCCCATGCATGCTTAAACTCCTTCACTGTATTTGCAGCTACCACTTCTGCAGGAAGGTTATTCCATGCATCCACTACTCTCTCAGTAAAGTAATACTTCCTCATATTACTTTTAAACCTTTGCCCCTCTAATTTAAAACTGTGTCCTCTTGTGGTAGTTTTTCTTCTTTTAAATATGCTCTCCTCCTTTACCGAGTTGATTCCCTTTGTGTATTTAAAAGTTTCTATCATATCCCCTCTGTCTCTTCTTTCTTCCAAGCTATACATGTTAAGGTCTTTTATCCTTTCCTGGTAAGTTTTTTCCTGCAATCCATGTACTAGTTTAGTAGCTCTTCTCTGAACTCTCTCTAGAGTATCTATATCCTTCTGGAGATATGGCCTCCAGTACTGCGCACAATACTCCAAGTGAGGTCTCACCAGTGTTCTGTACAGCGGCATAAGCACTTCTCTCTTTCTACTGCTTATACCTCTCCCTATACATCCAAGCATTCTGCTGGCATTTCGTGCTGCTCTATTACATTGTCTTCCCACCTTTAAGTCTTCTGAAATAATTACTCCTAAATCCCTTTCCTCAGATACTGAGGTCAGGACTGTGTCAAATATTCTATATTCTGCCCTTGGGTTTTTACGCCCCAGGTGCATTATCTTGCACTTATCCACATTAAATTTCAGTTGCCAGAGTTCTGACCATTCTTCTAGTTTTCCTAAATCCTTTTTCATTTGGCGTTTCCCTCCAGGAACATCAACCCTGTTACATATCTTTGTGTCATCAGCAAAAAGACAAACCTTACCATCGAGGCCTTTTGCAATATCACTTATGAAGATATTAAACAAAATTGGTCCCAGTACAGATCCCTGAGGTACCCCACTGGTAACATGACCTTGTTCTGAATGTTCTCCATTGACTACAACCCTCTGTTGTCTGTCACTCAGCCACTGCCTAATCCACTCAACAATATGGGAGTCCATGCTCAATGACTGCAGTTTATTGATAAGTCTTCTATGTGGGACAGTGTCAAAAGCCTTACTAAAATCTAGATATGCAATGTCTACTGCACCTCCACCGTCTATTATTTTAGTCACCCAGTAAAAAAAATCTATAAGATTTGTTTGACATGATCTCCCTGAAATAAACCCATGTTGTTTTTCATCTTGCAATCCATGGGATTTAAGATGTTCCACAATCCTATCCTTTAATAGGGTTTCTATTAATTTGCCTACTATTGATGTCAGACTCACTGGTCTATAGTTGCTCGATTCCTCCCTACTACCTTTCTTGTGAATGGGCACGACATTTGCCAATTTTCAATCTTCCGGGACGACTCCTGTTACTAATGATTGGTTAAATAGATCTGTTAATGGTTTTGCCAGCTCACCACTAAGCTCTTTTAATAATCTTGGGTGTATCCCATCAGGACCCTGTGACTTATTTGTCTTCACTTTAGACAGCAATCTTATAACGTCTTCCTCTGTAAAGACACATGCATCAAATGATTCATTAGTCATCCTTTCAAGTGGAGGTCCTTCTCCTTCTTTTTCTTCTGTAAAAACTGAACAGAAGTATTCATTAAGGCAGTCGGCTAGCCCTTTATTCTCTTCTACATACCTTCCGTCCTTTGTTTTTAATTTAGTTATTCCTTGTTTTAATTTCCTTTTTTCATTTATATATCTGAAGAATGTCTTATTCCCCTTTTTCATAGACTGAGCTAGTTTTTCTTCTGCCTGCGCTTTAGAAGTTCTTATAACTTGCTTGGCCTCTTTCTGCCTAATCTTGTAGATTTCCTTATCTTCATTGCTCTGGGTTTTTTTATAATTACAAAATGCTAGCTTTTTATTTTTAATGATTTGGGCCACTTCTGCTGAGTACCACAGTGGTCTCTTCCTTTTTTTGCTTTTACTGACAAGTCTAATGCAATTTTCTGTTGCCTTCAATAATGCACCTTTTAAGTAGTCCCATTTCTCCTGGACTCCATGTAATCCGTTCCAGTCTGATAAGGACTCATTTATGACTAATTTCATTTTTGAAAAGTCTGTTTTTCTAAAATCTAAAACTTTTGTTTTTGTGTGGTGTGACTCTTTCACAGTTCTTATATTAAACCACACTGACTGGTGATCACTAGATCCCAAGGTTTCGCCTACAATGACATCATATACCGAATCCCCATTTGTGAATACCAGATCCAAAATGGCCTCCCACCGGGTTGGCTCCTCAACCACTTGTTGCAGAGCCAACCCCAGTAGGGAATTTAGAATATCTGTACTCCTGGTAGAACTTGCTATTTTGGTTTTCCAGTTTATATCTGGAAGATTGAAATCTCCCATGATAACTTCTCCTTTCATTGTCATTTTAGCTATTTCTTCAACTAGTAGATCATCTAGTTCTTTAACTTGACCAGGTGGTCTATATATCACACCTACACGAGTTACTGCATGATTAGCAAACTGCAACGTAACCCAAACTGACTCTATGTTGGCCTCACCAACTTGTATTAGGTTAGATTTAATGCTATCTTTCACATACAGGGCCACTCCTCCTCCTTTCTTGCCTTCTCTGTCTCTTCTGTATAAAGAGTACCCTGGTATGGTTATGTCCCAGTCATTTCTTTCATTAAACCATGTCTCCGTAACAGCCACTAAATCTACATTCTCAGATGCCATTATTGACCCAAGTTCATTGATTTTTTTACCTAAACTGCGAGCATTTGTAGACAGGACTCTGAGCTTATCATTTCTTAACCTCTGTGCTTCTGACCTGTTCTGGCATTGTTTCGGGGGGCAATTGGACTCTTGTATTTTCACTCTTTTGCCCCCCCTTCCTAGTTTAAATACTCTTTCGCAAATTCTTGGAGTTGTTCACTAAGTACATTTGTTCCTTTGAGAGAAAGGTGCAAACCATCTTTTTTGTACAGTTCCTTTCTATTCCAAGTAGAGCTATCATGAGAAACAAAGCCAAATCCTTGCTCTTGACACCATTTACTAAGCCATATGTTGAACTCCTTTATGCGCCTCTGCCTATCATTCTGAACATTATGCACAGGCAGAACTTCAGAAAATGAAATGGTGGATGCAAAATCCTGTATGTCATTTCCAAGTGTGATAAAAGATTTTTTCACCTCTGACACTTCATTGCAAGCCAGGTCATTTGTCCCTAGATGGACAAGAACATCCACGTCCCCTTCCTGCTTTGCTTGCTTAACAATATTAATAATACGTCTTCTATCTCGCCTAGCAGTAGCACCAGGGAGACATCTCACAGAACCATTTTCTTTAAGCTCCACACTTCTTATGATTGAATCACCCAGCAACAGCTGCTTCCTTTGAGACTTCACTTTATCTTTTTTGTCCTTGGCTGCAGTCTTGCATAC
This sequence comes from Pelophylax lessonae, assembly GCF_965119305.1. Classification (NCBI taxonomy): domain Eukaryota; kingdom Metazoa; phylum Chordata; class Amphibia; order Anura; family Ranidae; genus Pelophylax; species Pelophylax lessonae. The sequence continues at coordinate 511,963,472 of NC_138771.1, read as the reverse complement.
ATCTTTTCTTGGATTTCGTGGGGGAAGCTTTAAAGGCTTCAAAAAAAGCTTTCTGAAAGACGTGTAAAATTTGAAACACCTTACTTTTTAAAAAAAAAATATATATATAATATTAAATTGACAACCATTATAGTTGCCCTTCAAATAAATAAATGGTAATCATGTCAAACAAAGGACCAAATAAGGAAATGTGATCTCTGTTGGAATTATCAGCCAATCTGAAATCAGACCATTTTCATGAGCAGAGATCACGAGGTCACATGACCGACCTACGTGATCCCACAGCAGCAGGAAATATCGTAGGGGTTCTGCAACCATTTATGTGTTTGGAGGAACAGACCAGACTGGAGAGCGGGAAGTATATTATTTAGAACTGGTAACAATGAACTCAGGATGTAAGTCACGGACCTTCTTCTTCTTGTGTATACAGTTCACATTGGCCTTTCCTTCAACCTGCCTTCCATGTAATAAAACATCACCTTACAAGTGCATTATGTTACGTTGGCTGTACAGTTGCACTGTGTGTTGTTGATACTTTATACTGTATATCATAACCTTATTATATCTTATCTTCTTGTAGATTATACAGGACATAGGGAGCAGAGGAGCAGAGAGAACTCAATGCAAAGAACAGATTCCCTGAGTCTCATTGACTTTGATCTCCCTACTTAAAAGTGATATTAAGGCCTCATGCACACTGGATGTTATCAAAACACCAGTAGAAAGCTGTAGCTGTAGAAGGAGTTTTCCAGCATTTTTGCAGTAGCGTGTATCAGCGTTTTTTTAGCGTTCATCAGCTGCAGCATTTTTTAGCCAAACTATACTCCCACAAAAGCTTATTGCTCAAAAATGCTGATAAATGCCAAATAACGGCAAGGTGTTTAAGCTTTTATCAGAGTTAGAGTGTTTTTACAGCTTGAAAAACTCCTCTTAAGGCCTCAGGCCTCATGCTGCACACTGGACTTTATCAAAACACCAGTAGAAAGCTGTAGCTATCAAAAGGAGTTTTTCAGCTTTTTTGCAGTAGCGTTTTTAAGCGTTTTTTAAATTTGTTCAGCTGTAGCATTATTTACCTTTTTTTTTAGCAAAACTATTCTCCCACAAAAGGTTATGGCTCAAAAACATTGGTAAATGCCGAATAGCCATGTTTTTCACCCTACTTTGGTGTTTTTCAGTGTTTTTCAGCTTTTATCAGAGTTAGAGCATTTTTACAGCTGAAAAACTCCTCTCAAAACCCACTAGTTCTGGGGGTTTTTTCCAGTCAGAAAACGGCACTGCCAAAAACAGCTGATAACAGCCTGTATGTGCATGGACACATAGGATAACATACTGGGGAGTTTACTGGCTGCAGAAAAAAATGTCTGACGCCAAAACAGCAGCTGTAAAAACGTCCAGTGTGCATGAGGCCGCAAACCCACTAGTTCTGGGGCTGATTTTTCCAGCCAGAAAACACCCCTGCCAAAAACTGCTGATAACAGCCTATGCATGGACAGTTGGACACAAAGGATAACATGCTGGGGAGTTTACTGACTGCAGAAAAAAATGTCTGAAGCCAAAAACCGCTGCTGTAAAAACGTCTTAGACATGAGGTTTAAGGCCTCATGCACGCTGGAACCAGAACTAGTGGGTTTTAAGAGTTTTTCAGCTGTAAAAACGCTTTAAGGCCCCTTTCACATGGGCGTTCCGTATGCCCGTATATCATCACCCCATCCGTTTGCGGATGATATACGGACATAATGCATGTCAATGGGATTGCGTCCTTTCAGTTCTGTTCCGTTTTTTGGAATGGAACAGCACCCTATTTTTTCTTCCATTTAAAAAACGGAAAGGACGCAAAATCGGATGTCATCTTTGGCTCTGACCTTTTTACCACTCTCCCTCATCCCCCACCACTGCAAACATCTCCCTCCACAGCCTTCACCCCCCCCCCCCCCCCAAAACGCTTCCTCACACCTCACCTTAATCAGTCACAGAACCTGTGTAAATAATGTGTGTCCTGGTTTAAAGGGAGAAGGTGGCAACCCTTACCACAGGATGCCCCATCTCACACTGCGTCTGCATCTCCCTTAAGTGAATGCAGGGCAGGCAGGGATCTTTGAGAGTTGCTGCCATGTTCTGGTTAAAAAAAAGCCTTGGGTGCAAGGGCCACATGGAATGGCCTGGAGGGCCGAATTTGGCCCACGGGCCTTGTGTTTGACACATGTGCTGTAGAAGGAAGATACTTATACTTACCTAATCTGAGGGTGCTCAGGTACAGTCAAATGATTGGCTCCCAGTGGCAGCTTTAGAGGAGAGTAGGGACAACCGACAACAGATGCCCGATAATAAGCCTATGGGTGACATCACCATCCAGGCATTCCAGACGCTGTCGGGGATCTCTGCTCTTCACTACTGGGGAGATCATGTGACCGAACTGGAGTGCTCAGGAAATAGTTAAGTATAGGCATCTTCCTTCTACAGGGTAGTTAGTAGAGAAGTTAGGAGGTGGGTGAGAGCTGAAGCTTATTTATTTTTAGACTGGAATTCTACTTTAATAAAAAAAAAGAATAAAAGCAAACATTTTACTTTTTCTGCGTTAAACATAATAAATAATGAAATAAATAATATGTAAACTCTATATGCTCCTTTTAAAAATAACAGTCCCATTCTCCCAAGCTAGCAGTGGCGCAGCCACCCACACATACTGCCTGAACAGTGTATAACGAGGGACCGGTTATAAACAGGTTTTAATAAGGTTCTGACTGCAGGGGAATTCGTTTGTTTTATGCCCTTTCATTGAACTGTTGGTCCCCTGCACCCCCTGGTACTAGTTATAAAATGATGAGGAACAGCGTGCTATTTTTTCTCTAGGCAGTAGACACTCCCTCATTAATAAAACGCTCTGATTACAGATTTGCCCTCACCTGCTGGGTACTGTTCTGCATCCCTTAGTGCAGGTCCTGGTACAGCTCACAGCAAAATGGATAGAAAAAAACAGCAAATGTACTTCAACCAAGATTGTCCAGTCATTTTTCATTGGAGTGGGGTTTTTGTTCAAAGCGGGACGCCAGCCACAAGGATTTATGGTACTGGACAGAGTGCAGAAAGGGTCAAACCTGATTTTTGTTTCTAAATGGGAAGTTTCAAACTTGCTTACTTTTCTAGTGACACCCTGTCTAACTTTGACATAAAGGGCGTCACCAGGACAAGTGGAAAACAGAAAGCAATACAAATCTATAAGAATAAACAGTAGGCAGGGGTGGGGAACCTGCGGCCCGCGGGCCGGCAAAGACAATTGGTCCGGCCCCTGTGCAGCTGAGTCTGTGTCTCTCAGCTTAGCTGTCAGAATGGAGCCGATGCTTCCTGTATAGTTCCGGCTCCGTTCTGACAGACTGAGTGAGTCACAGGTGGAGTGATATCAAATGCACTCCGTCTGTGACCAATACAGGAAACATTGCATTTTCCTCCAGTGCGGCGCCGCTACACTTCTCCTAGGCAGCATTTCCCGCCAGCAGCACACACAGCAGTACCAGCCAGAGCCAGCAGTATCAGCCAGAGCCAGCAGTACCAGCCAGAACCAGCAGTACTCACAGCAGTACCAGCCAGAGCCAGAAGTACCAGCCAGAACCAGCAATACCAGCCAGAACCAGCAGTACCAGCCAGAGCCAGCAGGATCAGCCAGAACCAGCAGTACCAGCCAGAACCAGCAGTACCAGCCAGAACCAGCAGTACTCACAGCAGTACCAGCCAGAGCCAGCAGTATCAGCCAGAGCGATTAGTACCAGCCATAGCCAGCAGTACTAACAGCAGTACCAGGCGGAACCAGCAGTACCAGTCAAAGCCAGCAGTAGCAGCCACAACCAGCAGTACTAGCCAGGATCAGCAGTACCCTTAGCAGTACCAGCCAGAGCCAGCAGTACCAGCCAGAGCCAGCAGTACCCACAGCAGTACCAGCCAGAACCAGCAGTACCCACAGCGGTACCAGCCAAAGCCAGCAGTACTAAGAACAGAACCAGCCAGAACCAGCAGTACTCACAGCAGTACCAGCCAGAGCCAGCAGTACCCACAGAAGTACCAGCCAGAACCAGCAGTACCCCCAGTGGTACCAGCCAGAGCCAGCAGTACTAACAAAAGTACCAGCCGGAACCAGCAGTACTCACAGCAGAACCAGCCAGAGCCAGCAGTACCCACAGCAGTACCAGCCAGAGCCAGCAGCACCAGCCAGAGCCAGCAGTACCAACAGAAGAACCAGCAGTACTCACAACAGTACCAGCCAGAGCCAGCAGTACCCACAGCAGTACCAGCCAGAGCCAGCAATACCCACAGCAGAACCAGCAGTACCCACAGCAGTACCAGCCAGAGCCAGCAGTACCCACAGCAGAACCAGCAGTTCCCACAGCAGTACCAGCCAGAGTCAGCAGTACCCACAACAGTACCAGCCAGCAGTACCCACAGCAGTACCTACAGCACAGTACCAGCCAGCAGTACCAGCCTGAGCCAGCAGTACCCACAGCAATGCCAGCCAGCAGTACCCACAGTAGTACCAGCCAGCGGGACCAGCCTGAGCCAGTAGTACACACAGCAGTACCCGCCTGAGCCAACAGTACCCACAGCAGTACCAGCCAGCAGTAATACCCAGCAGTACCAGCCAGATGTACCCACAGCACAGTACCAGCCAGCAGTACCAGCCTAAACCAGCAGTACCCACAGCAGTACCAGCCAGCAGTACCTACAGCACAGTACCCCCCCAGCTCTATACACCCCAAATGCCCACCCCCTCACTGGCTCTATACACCCCAAATGCCCACCCCAGCTCCATAACCCCCCCCCCAGCTCCATACACCCCAAATGCCCACCCTAGCTCCATACACCCCCCTAGCTCCATCCCTCCCCCAGCTACACCCCCCTCAGCTACATTCACCCCCTTCCCAGCCTCCCATCCCAGCTCTATTCATCCCAAACACCCACCCCAGCTCCATATACCCCAAATGCCCAACAAAGCTCCATCTACCCCCCAGCTCCATACACACAAAATGCCCACCCCAGCTCCCTACACCCCCCAGCTCCATCCACCTCCCCCAGCTCCATCCACCCCCTCCCCCAGTTCCATACACCCCCCCAGCTCCATCCACCCCAAATGCCCACCCCAGCTCCATACACCCCTCCTGGCTAAATCCCTCCCCCAGGTCCATCCATCCCCCACAGGTCCATCCACCCCCCCAGCTCCAAACACCCCCCAGCTCCAAACACCCCCCAGCTACATCCACCCCAAATGCCCATCCAAGCTCCATACACCCCCTGGCTAAATCCCTCCCCCAGGTCAATTCATCCCCCATGTCCATCCATCCCCCCCAGCTCCATACACCCCCCAGCTACATCCACCCCAGCTCCATACACCCTCCCCGGCTAAATCCCTCCCCCAGGTCCATCCATCCCCCCAGGTCCATCCACCCCAGCTCCATACAACCCCCCCGGCTAAATGTCTCCCCCAGGTCCATCCATCCCCCCCAGGCTAACACCCCAGCAAGAGGTAGGGAGTTCCAAAAAGGACACTAACCTCTGGAAGAAGTAAGGGAGATCCAGATAGTAGACAGACCTATTCAAGAGGGAAGGCAGATCTGAAAAGTACACTGACCCATGCAAGAGGGCAAGATGATTCAGAGAGCCCACCAATGCCAGAAGGAGAATTGGTGATCTGGAGTACACTGACCCTGGGAGGAGGAAAGGGAGATCCAGCTCTTCCAGGGCTACTCCCGAGTCCCGCTGCATCCGCCCGCAGGTCCTGTTCTCGGCACTTCATGTAATGTGTCAGGGGAAGATAACTCTGCGGCCAGCTGACACAGACGGTAGTTAAAAAGTGCAGGAGTGAATTGGACAGCCCGCTGCAGCATGGAACACTTACAGAAACCATGCCCTGTATCTTTTGTCCCTCCAGCAGCTGAAAGCACTTTTTACCTATAATCTGTGTCAGGCGGCCGCGGAGTTATCTTTCCCTGTCACAGGTTCCTCTGATTGTTCCCCGATGCAGCGATCCCGGCGCTAAGAGGCAGGAGCTGAAGATGGGAGCGGAGCTGGGAGGAGGAGGAGGGGGGGAGCAGAGATGGCCGGGCAGATTTTCCGGGACTTCAGCCCGGCTCCGCGGGACACACGCCAAATTGCGGGACAGTCCCGCGGATTCCGGGACGGTTGGGAGGTATGTGAAGGCACAGATCACATTGCACATAACATGGAAGGCACAGATCACATTGCACATTACATGGAAGGCACAGATCATTACACATTACATGGAAGACACAGTTCATTACACATTACATGGAAGACACAGATCATTACACATTACATGGAAGACACAGATCATTACACATTACATGGAAGGCACAGATCATTACACATTACATGGAAGACACAGATCATTACACATTACATGGCACAATCAGTCCCTCTTCTCCTCCCCCCCCCCCCTCAGTCTTTCACAGTGTACAGAACTCCCCCCTCCCTCCTCACTAAATTCACAGACCTCAGCAGCATGGGAGATTTCCACTCTATGGGGCTCCTGGTGGTTTAGACGACCTCGTTGCCCTGCCCCCGCAACCCACCTCCAGACAGATGCCTGCAGCTCCCGGACTTTAAGAGGATCTGTGTGTCAGATCCTGTAACAGGAGCCAGGCAGAAAGCAGAGAGAGGCACAGCTGCACAGGTTGAGATATCAACCTGGTGGTGTGACTGACCAGCAGTACCTACAGCACAGTACCAGCCTGAGTCAGCAGTACCAGCCAGCAGTACCCACAGCACAGTACAAGCCAATAGTACCAGCCTGAGCCAGCAGTACCCACAGCAGTACCAGCCAGCTGTTTCCCACCAGCAGTATCAGCCAGCTATACCCACTAGCAGCACAAACCAGTAGTACCCGCCAGCAGTTCTTTTCAAAACGTACCACCACAAAGAGTCGACTGCGCTCCAGACTGACCAATGCAAATCTGGAAAACCAGTTGCGAGTGGCAACATCATGAATACCAGCTAACACCACACATCACACCAAAGAGAAGCAGTTGTAGCCATCACATTAGGGGTGAGTTAATTAAATGTTTGACCAAATATAACAGGCGCATTTTTAAGTTGATCATTTTGTATGGCCCCCGAATGATTTTATAAATACCCAAATGGCCCTTGGCAGAAAAAAAGTTTCCCCACCCCTGCTGTAAGGAGTTTGTGATAGTGAGCATTTGTAGCTCCCTAACTCGAGGTTCCCCAGGGAGCGGAGTCTAAAGTGGGGTACACACTTAAAGAAAATCGTACGAAAATTCTCGTAGGACAAAGCCTTTTTTTTGTTGTTTATTGTTTCTGATCATGCGCACTCTTTCTTTTTTGATTTTTCTTGTATGAAAATGGTACAACAACGGTACACATTTACAAAATCGTTCGTTCTGTTACCGTGCGAGAAAAATTTTAGAGTTTGTCCCTTCGGGAATTTTCTTACGAGAAGTTGGAATCAGCGGTCGAAAGTCACTATACGAAAATCGTACAAAAATTGTTTGGACAAAAATGTTCACCCAATTTTCTTATGGTGTGCATGAGCCTTAACCACCTTGGCGGTAATCCCGAGCGTGACTCGGGGTTCATTTTTTCTATCAGGATCGGTAACCCCGAGTCACGCTCGGGGTGGATGTGCAGAGAGCGCAGCGGTGTCTCTTACCTTCTCCTGGCGATCCAGCGATGATCTCTCATTGCTGAGATCACCAGCCGAGAGTCCCGCCGCTCCTCCGTCCTCCGTCGGTGTGATGACTTCCTAGTTCCGTTCCCTGCAGCAGCAATGCTGCATGGGAGCGGAACTAGGGAGGGAAATTCAAAAAAAAAAAAAAAAAAAACGTTGCACAAAACACATTTTATATTATATATATATATATATTGTGGGGATTTGCTCTGGTAGGTAGGATTTGCGGGTGCAGTATAGAGGCAAAACAGATGGTTCTTCAAGTAAATCAGGAGTGTTTTATTTACACTTCAGGAACACAAAAGTAACAGTCTTTCTTGGTGTTAACTCACACCCAACAAAAAGGAAAACTGACAGTCTTTAAGGCAGGTTTTAAACACAGCAACAAGTCCATTCACCTGTGTCTCTTTGGTGCTGTTCACACACAGCAACGGATCAGTTCACCTGCTTGAAACCTTTCCAGACTCAGCACTCACTTCCACAGCCTTCTGGTGCCTGGAGACAAATCTCAATCACCTGTTAGGCTGTCTGCCTTATAAACCCCAGGCAAGACCTGGCCTGGAGCGTGGGGAGCAGCCACCCACCCATACCTTAACTGCTCCCAATAAGAGCCGGCCCGGATTCGGCTTTGCAGCCACACTAAAATAGAAAAATGTCAAACAGCACTAGCTGCTGCTGACACAGAATTACCGGCTCTTATCTCACCAAGGCCAGGAACCTCGGTGACACGTATCTTCCGTCGACCACGGATCCATGTGCCCTGTCACATACCTCCCCCCTTTGTTCAACCCTCAGGGGGTGAACACATGTCATACAGTGTGCGCGAGACAGGGCATCCGCATTTCCCTGTAGGCGGCCTGCCCTGTGTTCCACTGAGAACTTGAAGTTCTGAAGGGACAGGAACCATCTGGTGACCCGAGCATTTCTCTCCTTGGCCTGGCTCATCCATTGGAGAGGGGAATGGTCGGTCACCAGACGAAATTTCCTCCCCAACAGATAATAGCGAAGAGACTCGAGTGCCCATTTGATAGCCAGGCACTCTCTCTCCACTATACTGTATCGGGTCTCTGCTGGGGTGAGCTTCCGGCTGAGGTACACGACAGGATGCTCCTCCCCATTGACCTCCTGTGATAGTACAGCCCCTAGACCTACTTCAGAGGCATCGGTCTGTACTATAAATCCCTTCTTGAAGTCTGGGGTGACCAAGACTGGGGACCCACATAGTGCCGACTTCAAAGCGGAAAAGGCCTCTTCCGCCTTATCATTCCAGTGAACCATGACGGACTTTCGTCCTTTTAGTAGCCCTGTCAGTGGAGCAGCTAAGGTGGCAAAATGGGGAATGAACCTCATATAATATCCCAGCATTCCCAGGAATGATCTGACCTGCTTAGTGGTGACTGGTCGGGGCCAACTACGTATGGCTTCTATTTTGTTTACTTGGGGTTTGATGACTCCTCGCCCAACCACATACCCCAGGTATTTAGTCTCTTCTAATCCTATTGAACACTTTTTTGGATTAGCGGTCAGCCCGGCCTTCCTAAGGGCATCCACTACCGCCTGCACTTTGGGCAGATGACTTTCCCAATCCCGGCTGTGGATGACGACATCGTCCAGGTAAGCCGAGGCGTACTGACGATGAGGTCGCAACACTATGTCCATTAGTCTTTGGAAGGTGGCAGGGGCGCCATGCAGGCCAAAGGGTAACACCTTATAATGATATAGGCCCTGAGGAGTAACAAAAGCCGTTTTTTCCTTGGCAGACTCCGTTAAGGGTACTTGCCAGTACCCTTTGGTGAGGTCTAGCACTGAAAAATATCGGGCTTGGCCTAATTTCTCAATCAGCTCGTCTACTCGGGGCATAGGGTACGCGTCAAACTTAGAGACCTCGTTTAGCTTACGAAAATCGTTGCAGAACCGCAACGTCCCGTCTGGTTTGGGTACTAAGACTATAGGACTGGCCCATTCACTTTTAGACTCTTCAATAACATCGAGTTTTAACATGAGTTGTACTTCTTCCTCAATAGCATGTCGCCGAGCCTCGGGTACCCGATATGGCTTTACCCGGACCTTGACCCGGGGCTCAGTGACGATATCATGTAGGATTAGAGACGTGCGTCCAGGGAGGTCTGAGAACACATCTGTGTTCCGACTAATGAACTCCCTGACTTCCTGGACCTGTTTGGAGGACAGGCTATCTGCAGCTTTTACCGAGGTTACTGCTTCACAGGCTTCAAGAGTAGGGGCTGGACCTTTTTCACCTAGAAACCCTGGCTGGGGGCTGTTGTTCTCGGACAAGTCCCTATCTTTCCACGGCTTTAGTAAATTTACGTGGTACACCTGCTCCGGCTTCCGCCGCCCTGGCTGGTGTACTTTGTAATTTACTTCTCCTATCTTTTCGAGCACCTCATAGGGACCTTGCCACCTAGCTAGGAACTTGCTATCTACTGTTGGTACTAGTACCACTACCCGATCACCCGGGTTAAAGTTCCGGAACCTAGCCTGTCGATTGTAGATCCTACTCTGGGCTCTTTGGGCTGCCTCCATGTGTTCCCGGACCAAGGGCATCACCTTTTCCATCCGTTCCTGCATCTGGGTGACATAGTCAACAACACTTTTGTAGGGGGTGGGTTGTTGTTCCCAGGCCTCTTTGGCTATATCCAACAACCCGCGAGGATGCCTACCATATAACAGTTCGAAGGGCGAGAACCCCGTGGAAGCCTGAGGTACTTCTCGCACTGCAAACATCAGATAGGGTAGAAGCAGGTCCCAGTCCTTACCATCCCTGGAAACTACTCTTTTTAACATGTTTTTTAATGTTTGGTTAAATCTCTCGACCAGGCCATCTGTCTGGGGATGGTAGACTGATGTACGTAATTGTTTTATGTGGAGCAGCTTACAGAGTTCTCTCATAACCTTGGACATAAACGGTGTCCCTTGGTCAGTCAGGAGCTCTTTAGGCAGTCCCACCCGGGAAAACATTTCCATTAACTCCTTAGCTATAAGTTTGGCGGATGTATGTCGCAGGGGTATCGCCTCCGGGTAGCGAGTGGCGTAGTCAAGGATGACTAGAATATGTTGGTGACCCCTGGCAGATTTTGGAACAGGGCCGATTAGATCCATAGCGATTCGTTCAAATGGGACCTCAATTATCGGGAGAGGTATCAGGGGACTACGGAAATGGGGCTGGGGGCTAGTTATCTGACAGACCGGACATGACTTACAATACTCTTCCACTTCTCTGAACACACCAGGCCAATAAAACCTCTGTAGTATGCGGTCCTGTGTTTTCTGCCACCCCAAGTGTCCCCCAAGAACATGTTGGTGGGCAAGCTCCATAACAAGCTTGCGGTACGCTGTGGGCACCACCAACTGTTCAACCAGTTCACCCCGGATTTGATTCACTCGATATAACATTTCCTGTTGAACAATAAAACGTGGAAACATCAATTCAGCCCCAGGGTTTTTTGGTTTACCATTAATGATTACAACATTTTCCCAGGCCCTGCTTAGGGATGTATCCCGGTGTTGTGCAGTCCCAAAATTTTCCCCGGAGACATTGAGGTCTGCCAACTCAGGGCCGGATGGCAAGTCCTCCACGTCTCCCACCATTACATTGAGTGGGGTGGTGTCCCCCTCTATCACAGAAGCTGTGGTCACCCCTACCGAGGGCCCTTCGGACTCAGGCTCCCAGGGCTCTGGCCTCACACTGGAACCAGGCCATTCTGCTAGGGTTGTCCCTGTCTCAGGCTTGTCAGACCCTTTAACCGTAGGCCACAGTGCCGGAAAACCTGGAAAGTCCCTTCCGATTATTAGTTCATGTGGCAACTTGGTAGCGACAGCCACCTCATGGGTCCATTTGCCGGCCGCTGTAGACAAAGTTACCAGCGCTGTGGGATAGTCCTTTAAGTCTCCATGAATACATACGACCCCGACTCTGCGGCCGGTATATTCAGCAGGCCGTATTAACGCCGTTCTCACCAGGGACACCAGACTTCCTGAGTCCAGCAGAGCCACCGCCAAAGTGTCTCCCACTTCCACCTGACACAGATGGTTACTGTCTATCACCTCACCAGTGCCTGTGGCGCATAGCTTTCGTGCATACAACAAGTGGCGGTGTCCATAGTTAGTCTCCATAGGCTCGTCCTGTTGGGGACACTCAGCCTTCACGTGACCTGGCTCCTGACACCGCCAGCAGACTATTGGGGCCGGGCGTACAGGGAGTACGTCTTGAGTGTGTCTCATTGCCACCAAGCGTTGGTTCTGTGGCGGAGATTTCCGGGGTTTGACTGGCCCCCTCCCCCCTGTACATCCCTGCAAGTTCTTGGTGGCCTCATAGCGCTCCACCAGGTCAACCATATCCAGAGCATTGTCAGGAGAAGCCTGGCCGATCCAGTGCTGGAGGGGATAAGGCAAGGCCCTCCAAAACATGTCAGCCAATAAGCGGTCCAGCATATCAGTGGGCTTTAACAGATCAGGCTGCAGCCATTTTTGCAATCTGTGCAGTAAATCGTAATATTGTGGCCTGGCCGGTTCGGCCGCTTTGTAGCCCCACTGATGCACTCGCTGAGCGCGGACTAAGACATTTACGCCCAGTCTCGCCAGGATCTCACCTTTTACGGTCGGGTAGTCGGCAGCTTGGTCATCTGTCAAATCGAAAAACACCTGCTGGGGTCCGGATGCCAGGAACGGAGCGACCACCTCAGCCCACTGGTCACGGGGTAGCTTCTCCCGGACCGCCACTTTTTCAAATATGGCGAGGTACGTCTCGACGTCATCCGTGGGAGCCATCTTGGGTATCGCTGCACGGACCGCTTTCCGGGCATCATGCACTCCCCGAGACACCCCAGACTTTTCCAACGCCAACACATGTTGCAGCAGCCGTTGATTAGTCTCCTGCTGTGCACGCATAGCCTCCTCATGTCTTTTCTGCTGTTGCAGGTTAGTCTCCCGCTGTAGCTCTATGGCCTGCTGTTGTCCTAAACTGGCCTGGGTAAGCTGCCTTATCAATTCCTCCATCTTTTCCTGTGGCTGCAGCTTAGCAGGCTTAATATACGACATGTACAGTCACATTCAGCAGAACAAAAATATTTTGGCGTTTTACGCCAGCCTCACTGCGCATGCCCGCATCCTAGCACCAAATGTGGGGATTTGCTCTGGTAGGTAGGATTTGCGGGTGCAGTATAGAGGCAAAACAGATGGTTCTTCAAGTAAATCAGGAGTGTTTTATTTACACTTCAGGAACACAAAAGTAACAGTCTTTCTTGGTGTTAACTCACACCCAACAAAAAGGAAAACTGACAGTCTTTAAGGCAGGTTTTAAACACAGCAACAAGTCCATTCACCTGTGTCTCTTTGGTGCTGTTCACACACAGCAACGGATCAGTTCACCTGCTTGAAACCTTTCCAGACTCAGCACTCACTTCCACAGCCTTCTGGTGCCTGGAGACAAATCTCAATCACCTGTTAGGCTGTCTGCCTTATAAACCCCAGGCAAGACCTGGCCTGGAGTGTGGGGAGCAGCCACCCACCCATACCTTAACTGCTCCCAATAAGAGCCGGCCCGGATTCGGCTTTGCAGCCACACTAAAATAGAAAAATGTCAAACAGCACTAGCTGCTGCTGACACAGAATTACCGGCTCTTATCTCACCAAGGCCAGGAACCTCGGTGACACGTATCTTCCGTCGACCACGGATCCATGTGCCCTGTCACAATATATATATATATATATATATATATATATATATGCGCATATATAGATATATACCGGTAATGCACACACACACATATATATATATAAAATTATATTATTGATTCGATTATAATTCACGCGTTTGTGTTTCAAATTTATCACATCTGGGATGTCTACTAGAGTCTTGTTTTGGTCAGGTTTAAGTCAGAAATTACTAAGAATTGTAGGCCTATAATACATAACGCCAAATTTCCATGAAAACAATTGTACCGCTTTTGGTATGTAATTCCTGACATAATCATACCGCCAGGGAGGTTAAGCCTTAGCCTGCTTCTTCACCAGTGGCCCCGATGGTGGGGATGGACTTGCAGCATGCTGGAGCCAGGTCGTGGCCTCCAGGTACACCAGATGATAATGCAGAAACCACTTTGCGTGCGCAAAGTGCAACAGCATCAGAAAAAAAACATGAATCAGTTCCATCAGCTGCACAATCTAAAAAAAGTCCATAATGTTCTATACATGATATGAAAAGTCCAACATATAGGGCTGCCATCAAATGAAACATAAGCCAAGGTTCCAACGAAGCTAGAGGTAAAAAGAGAGAAGAGGCACCTCTAAGTGTAGACTTTATAACATTTATTGAGATATAATAAGCACTCACATCGGTTCAAGATTACAAATGGTGGGTAGAAACCATCCTGGGTGTTCCAAGATAGGAGTGTTCGTCATCCTGTGGACACCGCCATCGGAGTCGATGTCCCATCTTCACCGTTATGCCGCGAATAGCGGTGGATGGAGCAGGAGTAGGAATGAGGCTTGGAGAGCAAACAGACGAAACCGAGGCTTGGAAAGCGGGACGCTACGGCATCGGGACTGGATGACCTCACAAAGCTGCGATGCGTTTCTGAGCGTGCCTGCTGCCAATGGATAGGCAGCCGCGCTCCTTCTTCATGGCATAAACAATAGTAATGCAGGAACCAATTATATACCAAATGAAAGGAGGGGGGAGGTCTATGAAAACAAAATTCTTAATGGTATAATACACTATCCACTAGATTGAATATACATACAGTGGGGATCGAAAGTTTGGGCACCCCAGGTAAAATTTGTATTAATGTGCATAAAGAAGCCAAGGAAAAATGGAAAAATCTCCAAAAGGAATCAAATTACAGATTAGACATTCTTATAATATGTCAACAAAAGTTAGATTTTATTTCCATCATTGACACTTTCAAAATTACAGAAAACAAAAAATGGCGTCTGCAAAAGTTTGGGCACCCTGCAAAATTTATAGCATGCACTGCCCCCTTTGCAAGGCTGAGACCTGCCAGTGTCATGGATTGTTCTCAATCATCCTCTGGGAAGACCAGGTGATGTCAATCTCAAAGGTTTTAAATGCCCAGACTCATCTGACCTTGCCCCAACAATCAGCACCATGGGATCTTCTAAGCAGTTGTCTAGAAAACTGAAACTGAAAATAGTTGACGCTCACAAAGCTGGAGAAGGCTATAAGAAGATAGCAAAGCGTTTTCAGATGTCAATATCCTCTGTTCGGAATGTAATTAAGAAATGGCAGTCATCGGGAACAGTGGAAGTTAAAGCAAGATCTGGAAGACCAAGAAAAATATCAGACAGAACAGCTCTCAGGATTGTGAGAAAAACAATTCAAAACCCACGTTTGACTGCACGATCCCTCCAGAAAAATCTGGCAGACACTGGAGTTGTGGTACACTATTGCACTATAAAGAGATACTTGTACAAATATGGTCTTCATGGAAGAGTCATCAGAAGAAAACCTCTTCTACGTCTTCACCACAAAAATCAGCGTTTGAACTTTGCAAATGAACATATAGACAAGCCTGATGCATTTTGGAAACAAGTTCTGTGGACCGATGAGGTTCAAATTGAACTTTTTGGCCGGAATGAGCAAAGGTACGTTTGGAGAAGAAGGGGCACAGAATTTAATGAAAAAAAACTCTGTCCAACTGTTAAGCATGGCGGTGGATCAATCATGCTTTGGGGTTTTATTGCAACCAGTGGCACAGGGAACATCTCACGAGTAGAAGGAAAAATGGATTCAATAAAATTTCAGCAAATTTTGGATGGTAACATCTGTGAAAAAGCTGAAGTTAAAGAGAGGATGGCTTCTACAAATGCATAATGATCCTAAACACACCTTGAAATACACGGGGGATTACATCAAAGAACTGAAGGTTTTGCCATGGCCTTCACAATCTCCTGACCTCAACATAATTGAAAAACTATGCATAGACCTTAAAAGAGCAGTGTGTGACAGACAGCCTAGAAATCTCAAAGAACTGGAAGACTTTTGTAAGGAAGAATGGGCAAAGATACCTCAATCAAGAATTGAAAGACTCTTGGCTGGTTACAAAAAACTTTTACAAGCTGTGATACTTGCCAAACGGGGCAGTACAAGATATTAATTCTGCAGGGTGCCCAAACTTTTGCAGACGCCATTTTTTTGTTTTCTGTTATTTTGAAAGTGTAAATGATGGAAATAAAATCTAACTTTTGTTGACATATTATAAGAATGTCTAATCTGTAATTTGATGCCTTTTGGAGATTTTTCCATTTTTCCTTGGCTTCTTTATGCACATTAATACAAATTTTTACCTGGGGTGCCCAAACTTTTGATCCCCACTGTATAGAGACACAATAAATATAATTATGCTGATCAGACACAAAGTGTGATGCAAATGGCAGATAAAATTAATAAAGGGTAATAGCATTAAAAATTAAGAATGAATTAGAAAAATAAATTGGAAAAATAATAAAGAAGAAAAGTAAATAAATAGATAAAGTAAAATAAAAACAGAAAGAAAATGGAATAAAAATAAAAATAGATGAAAAAATAAGTGTAAAAAAATACAAAAATAAAAAATACAAAAATACTAAATACAAAGTACATATGAAAATATGAAAAATACAAAATAATAAAAAATAAAATTAAAATAAATAAATTATAAAACATTAATGAAACATGAAAAATAAAAATGAATAATGAGAAATGAAAAAAAAAGAAAGAAACATGAAAAAGATGAAAGATAAAAAATATTAAAATGTAAAAAAAATAAAAAATATCAGAGTACAACAACATGAGACTGAAAGGAAAACCAGGAAACAAGCCAAGGTCAGGGCAGGTGGCAGGCAAGCACAGACAGTAGGCAAAGCTGTGATCGGTACATGGCTAGTCAAACAGGAAACAGGAAGTAGTAAGCAGGCAACGCGGGCTTGACTGAACACATGCATATATAGGGAAGCAATTTTGGATGCGGGCCAGGAAGTGGTGGAAGGGAAAGAAAATATAAACCCAGAAAATAGCAGGCGATGACCATAAGTGAATGCAGAAGCCAACAATACAAGTGAATGGAATCAGAGGACTAAGAGAACACTGCAGCGAGGAAGTAGACATTTCACAGGCAAGAAACTTCAGAGTAAATCGTGACAATTCCAGGACAGACTTGAGAAAGCCTCATCTGAGACCTCCCAGACTGATGTGTTTCACCCAGCACTGGGCTTATTTACTTTCAGTGGTAAAATAAATATGTCAGAGAAGGAGGTCCAAGTGGGTTGTCTTGAAGTTCGTCCTTCAAGAATAACATTTTACAAGATTTGGTTGCTGTGGTGTGCTGGTTTTCTCTGGATGTGTTGACAGTAAGAGGTGAAGCTGAGCCCCTGCCTGGCGTCGGCCCCTTGTCAGTTGAGGGAAATATCTACATTATAGCACTTAAAGTGGAGATCCCCAGAAAAGTGGAAGTTCTGTATAAGGGGGTGACTTTGGCCCAATGTCTTTAGGGATCCTAATAAAAGGACTCTGATGTAAGGGAAAACCCTGGGGTCCCTAATTTAGGGAGGGGAGACTCTGAAGACCCTGATGTAAGGGGGGACTCAAGGGACCCTGATTATAGGAGGGGGGCTCTGGGGGACCCTGATGTAAGGGCAAATTCCGGGGACCCTGATTTCATTAGGGTCCCCCCAAAGTCTTTCCTTACATTAGGATCCCAAAGTCCCCCCTTGCATAAGGGTCCATATAGCCCCCCTTACATCAGGGTCCCCCAGAGCTCCCCTTAGATCAGGGTCCCCCAGAGCCCCCTCCAATAATCAGAATCCCTTGAGTCCCCCCTTATATCAGGGTTCAGAGTCTCCCCTCCTTAAATTAGGGACCCCAGGGTTTTCCCTTACATCAGAGTCCCAGTTTTATTAGGATCCCCAAAGCCAAAGTCACCCTCTTACATCAGAGTCTCCAGAGCCCCCTTACATCAGGGTCCCTAAAGCTCCCTTACATCAGGGTCCCTAAAGTAACTTTTCCGTTAGGGTCCCCAAAATCCTCTTACATCATGGTCCGAAGAGCCCATTCCCTTTAAATATAGTCTCCAAAGTTAGAAGGGAAGAACAGAGTTGGGTAAGGAAAGTTGAGAGGTTTAAGAGAACAGTTTGGGTAGTGGAAGGGGAGGAGGGAGTATTATGATTCCAGCTTAAATCAGGATCCCTTTCTTCTCATTGTAGCAGTTGGCCACAGGACAAATAGAGGCTGAAAGACTGGGCACTGGGACTGGATAGGTTTGGCAGAGGAACTTCCTCCTCCTCTGAATGTTGGGGCATGGGGGAGAGGCAAGCAAGTGATTGGTTGCTAGGATATGGGCAGTCCTAGCAGCCAGCCAGCCAAACCTTAGCGCTGAGAACAGTGTGCGGCAGCAGCAGTGAATGTTATCAACTGCTGTACATTCAGGTACGGCTCTTATTACTGCACAGCCTGCGCTGTTGCTGAGCAGTGCGGCTATGTCAGCAGATATACTGACTGGGTATTTGGGCAGGATGCCCTAGGTTCAGTGCACCCTAGGCAGCTTCCTAGTTTGCCTAGTGGTAGTATCAGCCCTGCCCTAGCCAAAATGTAAAAAAAAAAGCTTTGACTGGGGTTATTTCTTAAAGTGGACCTTGCACTAAAAGGCAAGGTCAGCCAATTGCACAGGACACTCATTCTCATACCACTTTAAACATCAATAACACCATTAAACATTTAGGCTGGGTTCACACTTATGCTAATTGGAGGCGAATCTGCGTGGTGGCTGCAGAGCGGATTGCACAAAGGTTCTTTGCATCTTTGGCCCTGTTTCAGGTCCGAATTCAGGCATAAATTTGAGGTTAAGTCGTCCCTGAAACAGAGAAAAGGGACACACTTGGCCCCTACTGTGAGCCAAATCCGTATTAAGTGTGAACCCAAACTAAGGAAATATTATCACCCTCTTGTTGAAAGGGTCGTGACATCATCCTCACCTAGCTGCAAGAGAAAGGCAGTTGTAAGCAATTTTTTTCAACAGGCTTTCTATTTACACTTTTATTCAGCAAGTTTGTGCAGGGAAAAAATGACTCCGTCAACACAGGTTCAGTTGTACACAGTAGCAAGCCTGTAAGAGCAAAGGTAATATACTAACTTTTTTGGTGGCCTGTGTGTTAAAATGGGACTGCCGCAGCAACTATTCAACCCTGTGACCCCAGGCACACACAATGGTACCCTCTGCTGGATGTCCTCTGGCGAAAATCTTTAATTCTTGCCAGTAGAGAAACGAATCCCAAGAACACGCTGTGTGTGAACCGCTGAGGCCAGCAGCCATAGTGCCAGAATTGTACTCTGTACAAATCAGTGGTTGGCATCCCCATTGTTCATATGTAACCAGTCATACCAGCAGTTATATGCCATTAGGACATCTGTCAGGCCCTGGTTGCAGACAGTTTATATCTAGGGCTGGTGGTTCTTGCCATGCCGAAAAATGTACGCAGCTAATCGTGTAGTTTGTATGCGGCCAGAGCACCACAGAATTTAGCTGCACCTGAATGCTGCAGTCTAGCCACCTTTCTGAATGAGCTCTCATTGGGAGGCTATCAAAGCCAACAGCCAATCATAGGTGGAGGCATTTCCTGCCCTGCAGCCACAAGAACACCTCCGTCCTGTGGCATACTAAGCTCTGGTTCGCTCTGGGTGCGGGCTCACTGGGGTTGTCGCGACCACCTGAAATGTATTTTGTTGTGTTGCACATTGCTGCTCCTTATAGTTGCTGTACCCACATTGAGTCTGCATCTGATACTTCCATGACAGCAGAGCTCAGTGTGAGAGGCAGTCTCTTAAAAGGAAGGGGGAAAAGGTGTCTGTGCTGAAAGATCTGGGGGGGGGGGGGGGTTAGAAACGTTTAGGGGGTCAGTGGGTACTGAGGAGTCTGTGCTAGGGGTGTGCTTTTGTACCGAAGGTTTTTTAATGCCAATGTCCATCTGTGCTGGAGAGGGGGGGGGTTAGTCTGTACTGGGAAGTTTGTGCTGGAGTGGGTTTGTCTGAGGGGTCTTTGTTGGGGGGGGGGGGGGATCAGTCTGTACTGAGAGTTTTGTGTCTGTTTGTGTTGGGGGAGTCTGTCTGTGTTGGGGGATGGGGGGGGGGGGTAGTCTATACAGAGAAGTTTGTTCTGATTGGTTCAGTCTGTGCTGGGAGGTTGTGCCTTTACTAAGGGGTCTCTGCTGGGGGGCTCAGTCTGTGCTGTGGGGGAGTCTTTACTGAGGGGTCTGTGCTGGAGGGGATCAGTCTGTGCTGGGGGGGCTCGGTCTGTGCTGTAGGGGGTCTGTCTGTGCTGGGGGGTTGGTCTGTGTCGGGGGGAGTCTGTACGGAGGGGTCTGCCTGTACTGAGGGGTCTGTGCTGGAAGGGGTCTGTCTGTGCTGGGGGGTCGGTCTGTTTTGGGGGGAGTCTGTACTGAGGGGTCTGCCTGTACTGAGGGTTCTGTGCTGGGGGGTCAGTCTGTGTCGGGGGGAGTCTGTACTGAGGGGCCTGCCTGTACTGAGGGTTCTGTGCTGGGGGGTTGGTCTGTGCTGGGGGGAGAAAGTCTGTACTGGGCAGTCTTTTTGCTGCCTTTGCATCAACCTCGGAGCCCACAGAAGTGGATGCAGATGCAGCAACTGCATGGACACAGATCTGTGCACCCGCTTCTATCGGCTGCCAGCGTGCAACTTCTAGGTGGATGCAGGTGCAGCATAAAGTGGCTCTGCATGGAGGATGTGTCTCAGTGCCAATCTGGGCACTTGGGGGAATTTATCAGAACTAGAGCAGCCAGAAGCTGGAGCAGTGATGTATGGCAGCCAATCAGCTCACAACGTTTCATTTTTAATGCTTAAAGCAGAACTAAATAAATGTAACAATTTTTAAAAAAAGTTACCTTCCTGGCTTCCTGGAAATTCTAACTGTCATTTTTACTTGTGCTTTTAACCAAGCTGTCAAACCATCAAATGGCTGGAGTCATAATCGAACACATGTGCAACACCATGGCAGTTGCAGATCAAATGGAAGCTAAGATGGCAGCCTCCTTGGCTGAAAAGAATAGGAAGGTTTAGTTCCACGTTTATCACTTGAGTTTGTGAAGGTTTTACCTCCTTCCTGACCAGGCCATTTTTTGTGATACGGCACTGTGTTACTTTAACTGACAATTGCACGGTCATGGGACACTGTACTCAAATAAAATCTTTGTTCTTTTTTTGCCATAAATATAGCTTTCTTTTGGTGGTATTTGATCACGTGTTATAACCAAAAAAAAAAAAAACAGTATTTTTTAATTTCTGCTTTAAAACACACCCCTAATTAAAATATCTAAAAAATCGAATTTTTTTCATCAATTTAGGCCAATATGTATTCTGCTACATATTTTTGGTAAAAAAAAATCCCAATAAGCATATATATTAATTTGTTTTCGCAAAACATATAACGTCTACAAACTATGGGATATTTTTATTCATTTTTTTTCTTTTTTTACTAGTATTGGCGTTGATCAGTGAACTTATAGCTGGACTGTGATATTGCAGCTGACAAATCAGACACCTAAATGACACTTTTGACACTTTTTGGGGACTAGTGACACTAATACAGTGATCAGTGCTAACAATTTGCACTATCACTGTATGAATGGCATTGGCAGGAAAGGGGTTAATATCAGGGGTGATCAAAGGGTTAACTGTGTGCCTAGATAGTGCTTACTCACTATGGGGAAGGTGCTTTGACTAGGGGAAGGCAGGAACACAAGATCAATGCCTTCCCTTCTGACAGAAATACAATCTGCCTTGTTTACATAGGCAGATTGTTGTACTGCCTGTGCCCTGTGTAATTGGCAGATGCTGGCAGACATTGAGTCCGTGGTACCCACTGCTGGGCTCCTGCTGTGTATAATCACAGCTGGAGCGGGTTGCTGGCAGCGCGCGCATGCACCCCAGACCTGGAAGTGAAGTAGCGACAGATCTTGTGGCGCAGAGTGGCCGCTCTGCCACAGTAAATGTACAGTGAGTGGTCAGCAGGTGGTTAACTGAACAAGCTGAAGATAGAAGCTGATTGGTTGCCATACACAGCTGCTCCAGATTCTGGCCAGTTTTGATCAATTCCCTTTGCTGTGTTTTACATTTCATACTCCTGATCACTGAATTCTAAGTACATTACATGCTACATTAAGGATGGATGTGTGTAGAAAAGAATTCTGTACATAACAGAACAGTTTCATGTTATTAAAATGAGTGTGCTGACTGTGGCAAAACCATTAGAGCAGGGGCGTAACTACAGGGGTTGCAGGGGTTGCAGTTGCAACCGGGCCCCATGCTCCAGGGGACCTGTGCCGCTCCCCTGTACACCTGGATAGGAGGGGCGGCGGGGGCAGCATGTAGAGAAATCACTGTCATCCTTTTTCCTCCTGTAGCTGCAGGGGGAAAATGGAGGAGATTCGTTCCTCTGTTTGCTGCCCCCGCCACTCCTCCTATCCAGTTCACTTGTGTTCTGCTGTCTGTGGGCCCCTGTGTGCTCCCCTCCCCTGGTCCCCCCCCCTCCCATATTGTGCTGCCCCCCCCCCCAACTCTGCTCCCTCCCCTCTCCTGCTGGCTGCTGCAGGGGATGTGTCACAATAGAGAACCAGGAAGGGGTCGGTAAATATGTAATTTACCAGCTCCTTCCTTGTCTGAATGGACAGAGTCATACACAGTGACACTGTATAAAAATAAAATAAAATGATAAAAAACAATACAATTAAAATACCAAAAAATAAAAACTACTGACACCAGTGGGTGAACTTCCAGGATCACAAAGGTCACACTTGCGACCGGGCCCTGGCATTCCACCACCGTGGGGAGGCCCCAAGATGGCAGGAAGGGAGCCCACTGCAGAACTTGTGAAAGGGTCCCGCTGCGGGACCGTAATAAAGGGCCCCAGGATCAGTGGGAAGAGCCCCAGGTTTGAAGGGAAGGGCCCCAGTCAGGGGTCCATTGGGCCCTTCATGGTTTCTTGCACCGTAGCCCTAAAATTTCTAGTTATGCCTCTGCATTAGAGCATATGCCCTCCCGCTGTTGATGCAGTTTGACCCCCCCAACAATTTGGCTTAGCACGCTGCATTTGCCACTATGTTCCTTCACAACTTTTTCAGGGGGGAGGGGTGCAAAAAAATGACCAGCCCCCAGTGCCTAGATGTGCTAGGTATGCCACTGCCTCCACCGCATATGATTGGTGTTGGCTTTGACAGCTTCCCAGGGGAATAGCTCAGGGGGGTTCAGACTCATCCCTGCTCATGGGCATCCTTTACCCTTGCAGAACTGCATTCACTATGATCTGCTCTGGATTCCCTCCTCACTTTTCTAGCAAGTTCAGATTATAAAGTGCTTGAAAAATATGTGCAATAAACATTATCCTCCTTTCTTGTAGTCTGTGGATTTGGATGTTTTGCATGAATCATGCACTGTATTAAATGTCAGGCTAAAAATAAAGTATGACAGCGCTGTCCCTAATTTAAGTTATATCCGATAAAAGTTTATTGCTCTTTATAGGTGATAAAAAAAATAAAGTGAATGGCCGAAGCTTTTTTTGTGCCATGAGCAGTTGTGTACACCAACAAGATAAAAATTGCATCAGATACTAAGTAGTGAGTAAACTGACCAAACCCATCAGATTGAACAATGCTGAAGACGCTATACCTGTTCATCATGGCCCAGTTACACCTAAAATAAAACTATTGGTATACATTTTTTTTTAAATTTTGGATTGAGCAAGGGAGGGTTTTAACTCTTGTCAGATTTTTTTTTTTTTTTTGCCATCTGTGACCCATTGCGGAGATTTCACTTCACTTCCTGTCCCATAACCAAACAGGTAGCGAAAGGAAATCTCTGCAAATTAAGGGAATTCCTTGGGGACCCCCAGGTCACCAGAACTAGTGTGCCCATTGGAAGATTTCCCCTCTATTACTTTTCTCGGGAAAACCCTAAAATGTGGGATTTTCTTTTGAATTCACTATCAATGATAATGGTAAACAGAACAAATAGAGAGGGCGTATCTCCTTAACAGGGGGCATAGACCACAGTAAAAACTGACAAGCGTTCTAATCCCTCTTCACACAAACTAAAAAAAAAGTTTAGTTAAACTTTAAGGCGAGTAGTCATGGGCCGAATGTTGGGAGCGAATGTCCCCCTGTCAGCACAGCAGGGGAGATCACTGTACTAACATCCAGGGCCGGGACAAGGGGTGGGCAGGAGGGGGGGGGCTGCCCTGGGCACAGTGGAGATTTGGGGGATTTTTCCTAGAAGGGTTTATTTGGAGAAGGGGATTTGTAGGGGATTTGAAGGGGATTTGTACTAGGAAGATGGATCGGGGGATTTGTGTTAGGAGGAGAAAATGGGGGGGGGGGCAGATTCGTGCTAGTAGGGATGATGGAAGGATATTTGTTAGGAATAGAGAAAGTTGGGGGGGGGGGATTAGTTCTAGGTGAGGGAAATTAGGGGGGATTTGTGCTGGGAGAGGGGAATTCGAAGGGGGGAAGAGGATTTATGTTCAGAGGGAAAATTTGAGAGGTAGAGGATTTGTGCTAGGAGGGGGGATTTGGGGAGGGAGATTATTTGAACTGGGGGGGGGGGGTGATTTGTACTGAAAGAGGGAGATTTTGGTTTTGGGAGAATTTTGGCTTGGAAGGGAAATTGATGCTTAGGGGGTACGCATGGAGATTGGTGCTCTAATTGTTTTGGAGGGGAGGGAGGGGATTTTTTCTGACCCATAAAGCTCATACATTTTGAGGGAGGGGGGCGCCTTTTGTCATCTTCGCCCTGTACACTAGAAGGCCTTGTCCCAGCACTGCTAACATCGGATAGTTAGTACAGAGGCTCCTCCTGTGCTGTCAGTTTTTTTTTTTGTTAAGCCCTGCTTGGTTAAACAAACAAAAAAAATCTACTAATGTGTGCTAGGTTTTGGTCCTAAAACTATGTCCCAAATTAGGGTTAGGGAGTTTGTAGCTAGTGGCCTCTCACCACTTTTACAGTTTGTTAGGAAGCCTCCTCCCACTCTTTGATGACCAGGACCTGTGGCGTTGGTGGCAACTCTGGACTCTGTAGCAGCAATCTCTCATGAAACCAGTGATCTCCCTTTCCACCAGCATGGTGGATTCTTTACATTGGACCAATGTTACTATACATAAAATATCCATACCTGCTATTCCTCTTTAAAGTGGTTCTAAAACTAAGAAGTATTTTACCTTAAAGCAGAGCTCCACCCAAAAGGGGAAGCTCTGCTTGTTTGCTTCCTCCCCACCTCCGCTGCCACATTTGACATAGGCCATTCAGAAAGAGCAGAACGCTTTGCTCATGTGCAGTAAGGAGCCGGCTGTGAAGCCGCAAAGGCTTCACTGCTGGTTTCCCTTAGTCAGAATTGTGGCGGCAGCAACCGAGAGCCGATTTAAAGATCAGCTGGGTTGCCAACATCGCGGGATCCCTGTACAGGTAAGTGTCTTAAAATTAAAAGTTAGCAGCTACAGCACAAATTTTTTGGTGGGGGGGGGGGGGGTCTGGGGTCTGGAGCTTCTCTTTAATGCATTCTATGCATAAAGTGTTACTAAATCCACAACAGTAAAATAAGTCTGTGTATGCAGTGTATAACTTTCATAGGACAGTTAGAGTAGAGAAGCTCCTCCTACAAGTTTTAACCAGAGTTACTAGACACTGATATAAGTCACAAGACTGCTATATACTGCTGATGAGAAAAGGTATTTAGCAGTTTATATTTAATAAAATAATTGTATGTTCTGTGTACTGTGGGAGACCAGAGTGCATTCCTGTTACCTACAGCCGTGGCTAAAAGTTTTGAGAATTACACAAATATTAATTTTCACAAAGTCTGCTGCTTCAGTGTTTTTAGATCTTTTTGTCAGATGTTACTATGGTATAACAAAGTATAATTACAAGCATTTCATAAGTGTCAAAGTCTTTTATTGACAATTAAATAAAGTTAATGCAAAGAGACAATATTTGCAGTGTTGACTAGAGTTGAGCGGACACCTGGATGTCCGTGTTCGGCGGGTTCGGCCGAACTTGAAAAAAAAGTCCGGGTCCATGACCCAGACTTTTTCCGAACTTTACCCGGACACCGAACCCCATTGAAGTCAATGGGGACCCGAACTTTCAGGCACTAAAATGGCTCTAAAAAACCAATGGAAAGGGCTAGAGTGCTGCAAATTGCAGCAAAATGTAGTTAAGAGCATGGCACGTGCTCTGCAAACAAATGTGGATAGGGAAATAACTTAAAACAACAAAACAAACAGAAAAATAAAACAATTTTCTTCATTTGGGAAGGACGAGGCCCATATGGAGTAGGAGGGAGGTTGAGGTGGCAGTGGATGTGGCGGTGTAGGTGGAAGCGGCGGTGGAGAGGGATGAGGTAGCCAACACTGCTTTTTTTTAGTCATTTTAAATTAGGGTACACCCCAAAAGAGTGAGAAAGATAAAAAATATAACAATGGCTGGGTAAGGTCGGTATCCATCTCTATTCTGCACAAGGTACGGAAAAGTCCTGTGGGATCCATGCCTGGTTAATTTTAATGAATGTGAGCTTGTCCACATTGTCTCTGGACAGGCGGCTGCTCTTGTCTGTGATAACGCCCCCAGCCGTGATAAATACACGTTCAGATAATACACTGGCTGCAGGGCACACCAGCACCTCCAAGGCGTAAAGGGCAAGCTCAGGCCATGTGCCCAATTTGGAGACCCAGAAGTTGAAGGGGGCAGACCCGTCATTCACTACATTTAGGCGCAGAGGCGGCTCTAGACTTTTTGAGGCCTTAGGCGAAATTAAAATATGAGGCCCCCCTTGCGCGATAAAACCCCAGGCGCCCCAGGGAGCTATGTAAGAGGCACCGTGACCCAAGGACTCGAGAGCCATGTTTATGCCACGGTCTTATCTTCAGCAGAACTTCTGCTGAAGATAAGACCGTGGCATAAACATGGCTCTCAGTCAAGTCCTTGGGTCACGGTGCCTCTTACATAGCTCCCCCCATGGGTATAAAAAAGGAGATCTCCATAGTGAGGTACCTTCCAGTTATTTTATTCAAAGATCTGCTTCCCCTCTGCCCTAGCAAATGGGTGCGTGCGCTCCTGCAAAGCGACATATGGGCACATCATTTTGCGGGAATCTGCCAACCTGCAGTATATGTTTTGGTGGCTGGTCAGCAAGTGCTAAAAGATAGGGGGGAAAAGAGAAACCCCATCTGATATATTTTATTTTTATATATATATATTTACACACAGAGTTTGGTCAGAAATATGGTACACTTCATGAATCGCAGGTGTCAAAGTGACGACATGTTTTGCGTTCAAAGCAGAAGTGATGTAACAGGGGACGGTAGGTGGTATCACATATACTCCAAATATACAAAGAATACTGGACACACCAAACTGGATTAATAATGTCTCTGCAGCCTTTTTTTATTGGTTCTTAAAAAAAATTTACAATTCACTAACTCTTTTAACCACTTCAGCTCCAGAACATGTTACCCCCTCTATGCAGAAGTGCAGGCAGTCTACACACCATTCATCTGGGATCTGGCACCTTATTAAAGCTGTGACACTGTGACAGGCGTTATTCTCTTGAATTGTCCAGTGAGTTGGGGGGGATTGAGAGGGGAGCACTGAGTGGATGCACTGGTCTGGATATAAAATAAATTGTGAGGAATCCATCTGAGCACAGAGCACTTATATAAAGAAAAAAACATACCATTGGGTTGTCATAAGATAAGAAGCAATAGCATGATTCATGATGAAGCAGAAGCACTGAGCACTTTATTATTTTTTTTAATCTAATTTTTTCAATTGCATAGGATTATAGGACGTTTCCCATATTAATTATATTTTTCATTTCAAGCCAGCCTGGAATGGTACTTATAACTTAAATATTCAAATTTCAGGAGGATGACAGGTGTCAGGACAGTCCTCTGCAGCTGCAGGCGGCGGCTGGCTGCCTCTTGGACAGGACAGGCCTTCTTTTTGCAGTCAGTCACCCACTCTGAGTCCTTCAGCTCCAGTCCTTACCTTTTCGTCTTCTTCTTCTGGTCTGCTCTTATCTTCAAGTTCTCCTCATGGTACCGATGCCGGGAGAATGCAGGGGAGGGGTTACGTGACATCACGTTGTGACGTCATCGCTATCCCGGACCATGATTCGTGGAATGCAGGAGAAAGAGGCGGAGACTCAGTGCAGCAGCAGCCCAACCAGAAGAAGCCGATGTGAGTGCGTCAGGGGCGTACCTAGAGCATTTGGCACCCGGGGGGGATCCTATATCTGGCACCCCCCCCCCCGGCGGAAAGACGACGCACCGCACATCGACGTGTCATCAAGTGCACTGCGGCCTTAAACCTGAAAGAATTCTCCTCCCTCTGCTCCCCCTGGGTGGCCAGGCCCCCCTCCTCCTCTTCCTCCTTTGCAAAAACGGCGCCGACTGACCTGAGGCACCAGACAGAAATACATTTAACTGCCAGTGGCATCACTAGGATTGCAGTCACCTGGTGCATTAAAACATGGTGTAACTCCCCCCCAAAAAAGATGATTTTCCTGTTTTCTGAAAGTGTGCCAAAGATGCAGCATGTGGGACTTTTGGTGCGCTTTCAGAAAATGCAGAAAAAAAAAAAAAGCGCAATCTAATAGAAATCTATAGACTGCAGCTATAACTGCGGGTAAAATGTAGGAAGACCCTCTTTACATTACACAGCCCCTGTACCTCTGGACCCCTTTACATTACACAGCCCCTGTACCTCTGGACCCCTTTACATTACACAGCCCCTGTACCTCTGGACCCATTCACATTACACATCCCCCCGTACCTCTGGACCCCTTTACATTACACAGCCCCCGTACCACTGGACCCCTTCACATTACACAGCCACCCACAACTCTGGACCCCTTTGCATTACACAGCCCCTCCTACACCTCTGGACCCCTTTACATTACACATCCCCCCACACCTCTGGACCCCTTTACATTACACATCCCCCCCACACCTCTGGACCCCTTTACATTACACATCCCCCCCACACCTCTGGACCCCTTTACATTACACATCCCCCCACACCTCTGGACCCCTTTACATTACACATCCCCCACACACCTCTGGACCCCTTTACATTACACATCCCCCCACACCTCTGGACCCCTTTACATTACACATCCCCCACACCACCCCCCTCATGGAACCCTTTAGATTATACAGCCCCCCCCAAATGAACCATTTACATTACACAGCCTCCCCCCATGGAACCCTTTAGATTATATATACAGTATATATACACAGCCCGCCCCCATGAACCATTTACATTACATTATACAACCCCCCCCCCCATGGAATCCTTTAGATGATATATACAGCCCCCCACTCCCCTCCCCCAAAGAACCATTTACATTATAAAGCAAAAGCCCCCCCATCCCATCCCATCCCCCATCCTCCCATCCTACCTTATTAGGAGAGCACAGCAGGGAGCAGTGAGTGTAAAGCAGAACAGGGCAGGGAGAATCATCATCAGCGCTGAATATAGAGCGGGAATTACTGAAGTTAAACTTGCTAGTTACAGCAGGTGATTGGTTGCTAGGGGGTCATAGCAACCAATCACCTGCTTATTAATCGGCAGTGTCCGCCCGGGACCGCCCCACTGTATATTCAGCGCTGATGATTCTCCCTGTGGCTGTGCTGTTCTACACTCGCTGGCGCTGCCTCTTGCTCCGCTCTCCAGGGTCAGTGAGCGGCAGAGGCAGTTTGGTGGCCGGCTCTGGGTGTCACCCTGGGGCTCCCTGGCACTCCCCAATGTGTGGCACCTGGGGCGGACCGCCCCACCCCCCGCCCCCCTGTTGGTACACCACTGGAGTGCGTGCACTGCGGGGCCTGGCTGGCTGGAGACTGGACTGGAGAATTGCTATACAGACAGTCTACTGGTGTAGCGCGTAGCGCTGCTGTGCCCGGCATTTAATGTTGTGGATGTCAGGATGTGGCATGTGGAGTGTGCGGATGCGGCCCCCGGCGACCTGGCGTGTCGCAAGGTGAAGAACAACTCTATTCATTAAAAAAAAAAAAAAAAAATGTTTGGGAAGGATCATGCGAGGCCCCTTTAAGTGCGAGGCCTTCGGCGGCCGCCTTACCGGCCTAATTAGAGAGCCGCCTCTGTTTAGGCGTGTGCACACATACTGCTCCACCATGTTGGTGAAATGCTGCCTCCTGCTAAGACGTTCCATATGAGCTGCTGGTGCTGCTGTTTGTTGAGGCGTGCTGACAAAGCTTTTCCACATTTTGGCCATGCTAACCCTGCCTTCTGAGGTGCTGGCAGTGCCCTGGTTGCGTTGGCGACCTCTTCCTCCTCCTCCTCTGCCTTGGCCTCGTGCTTCCACTGTGGCCCCGCTGTCAGGTGGGAATGCCAGCAGCATCGCCTCTACCTACGTGCGCTTATACTTGCGCATCTTGCGATCACGCTCCAGTGAGTGAATTAAGGACGGTACGTTGTCCTTTTAACGGGGATCCTGCAGCGTGGCCACCCAGTAATCAGCACAAGTTAGAATGTAGGCAACTCGGCGGTCGTTGTGGAGACACTGCAGTATGTAATCGCTCATGTGTGCCAGGCTGCCCAGAGGCAAGGAAAGGCTGTCCTCTGTGGGAGGTGTATCGTCTGTGTCCTCTGTATCCCCCCAGCCACGCACCAGTGAGGGCCATGAGCTGGCCTGGGTGCCACCCTGCTGTGAACATGGTTCCATCTCCTCCTCCTCATCCTCCTCATCCTCCAGAACTGTGCCCCTGCTGGACAATTGTGTACCTGGCGTTTGTGGGTGCAGGAACCCACCCTCGGAGAAACTTGTGAATGACTGCCCTGAAAGCCTTGGAAATGATCCCTCTTCCTCCTCCTCCTCCTCCTGTGCCACATCCTCTTCCATCATCGCCCAAGCTGACAACGGCGTCATCGGCACTGGCCATGTTGGTGGAGTACTCAAAACAGCGCAACAAGGCACACAGGTCCCGCATGGAGGCCCAGTTATTGGTGGTGAAGTGGTGCTGTTCCGCAGAGCGACTCACGCATGCGTGCTGCAGCTGAAACTCCACTATGGCCTGCTGCTGCTCGCACTGTCTTTCCAGCATGTGCAAGGTGGAGTTCCACCTTGTGGGCACGTCACATATGAGGCGGTGAGTGGGAAGGCCAAAGTTACGCTGCAGCGCTGACAGGCGAGCAGCAGCAGGGTGAGAACGCCGAAAGTGCGCACAGACAGCCCGCACTTTCTGCAGCAGCTCTGACATATCGGGGTAATTTTTAAGGAACCTCTGCACCACCAAATTCAGCACATGCGCCAGGCAAGGGATGTGCGTCAAACCGGCTAGGCCCAGAGCTGCTATGAGATTTCGCCTGTTATCGACCACCAGGCCGGGCTTGAGGCTCGCTGGCAGCAACCACTCATCGGTCTGCTGTTCCATGCTCCTCCACAACTCCTGCGCGGTGTGTGGTTTTTCACCCAAACAGGCAAGTTTTAAAACTGCCTGCTGTCGTTTACCCCTGGCTGTGCTGAAGTTGGTGGTGAAGGTGTTACGCTGACCGGATGAGGAGGCGGTAGAGGATGAGGAAGAGGAGTAGGAGGAGTTAGGAACAGGAGGCAAACTGAAGCGCCCTGCAATCCTCGGCGGTAGAAGGAGATGCGCCAAACAAATTTAAAAGGTGTATCTCACACGTACCGATACAGACTATGCCGCAATTTAATTTTTTTTACCCCAAAAGGGTGTATATTGAATAGCGGAATAGAAAAAAATTTATAAAACGGTGTATCTCACACGTACAAACACAGACTAGGCCCCGATTACAATTTTTTGTACCCTAAAGGCAGGATGAGGATGAGAAAGAGGAGTAGGAGGAGTTCGGAACAGGAGGCAAACTGAAGCGCCCTGCAATCCTCGGCGGTGGAAGATGCGCCAAAAAAATTTGAAAGGTGTATCTCACACGTACCGATACAGACTATGCCGCAATTTAATTTTTTTCACCCCAAAAGGGTGTATATTGAATAGCGGAATAGGAAAAAGTATATAAAATTGGTGATTTTTCAATAGCACATGTGAACACAGCAGTGTCTTATGTTTTATGTCACGGTCAGCAGCAGGCTATGAAGGGAAAAAAAAAAAATTCCCCTTTAACTTTGTATTTTAAATAGCAGATTAGAACAGCACGCTGTAGTAAAATATAGCTGAACGCTGCACACAACAGACTGATAAAAATATATTTTTTTCTCCCTCCTCCTCCTCCTCCTTAGTGGGCTCAAGTGAGGGCAAAAAGATCGTTCACTGCACCAACCCCCACACAGCAAAATCGATGTAGATCGCTAACGGACGATTGTTCTGTCCTGTTTAATCTCTCCCTGCCTACTCTCTCCAGCCTGTCCCTAAAATGCTCAAATATCTTTCCCGGCATACACTCCGACCTGTCCCTGCATTCTTTTCGGGCACAATGTTGTTTTTCCCTGTCTGTCCCTAATGAGCAGCAGCCAGCACCGTTATGTGTGCTCTCTCCCTACACTACAGCAGACTGACGCACAGCGCGCTGTGTCTCGAGCTTATAAAGACCTGGGTCACATGCTTCAGCTGGCCAATCACAGCCATGCCATTAGTAGGCATGGCTGTGATGGCTTCTATGGCACACCAATTAAACGCTTGTTGATTGGCTGTTGAAAGCCCGCCATTAAAAGCGCGCCATTACATACAAAACAGGAAATAAAATTACCGAACACGGATTTTAAACCCGAACATACAGTAAAGTTTTCGGGTCCGTGTCCGGGTAACAAAAATCCAATTATCCGGTACGGACCCGAATAATACAGTCCGTGTTCGCTCAACACTAGTGTTGACCCTTCTTTTTCAAGACCTTTGCAACTCACCCTGGCATGCTGTCAGCTTTTGGGCCACATCCTGACTGATAAGAGCCCATTTTTGCATAATCAATGCTTGGAGTTTGTCAGAATTTTTTTTTTTTACCCGCCTCTTGAGAATTGACCACAAGTTCTCAATGGGGAGTTTCCTGGCCATGGACCAAAAATTTTGATGTTTTGTTCCCCAAGTCACGTAGTTATCACTTTTGCCTTATGGCAAGGTGCTCCATCATGCTGGAAAAGGCATTGTTCCTCACCAAACTGTTCTTGGATGGTTGGGAGAAGTTGCTCTCGGAGAATGTTTTTGTACCATTTTTTAGTCATGGCTGTGTTCTTAGGGAAAATTGTGAGTGAGCCCACTCCCTTGGCTGAGGAGCAATCCCACACATGAATGGTCTCAGGATGCTTTACTGTTGGCATGACACAAGACTGATGGTAGCGCTCATCTTTTATTCTTCGTAATAGGTTTTTCCGGATGCCTCAAACAATGGGAAAGTGGATTCATCAAAGAAAATGACTTTACCCCAGTCCTCAGCAGTCTAATCCCTTTCCCCTTTGCAGATAATCAATCTGTCTCTGGAGAAAAGTGGCTTCTTTGCTGCCTTCTTGACACCAGGCCATCCTCCAAAAGTTTTCTCCTCACCGTCTGCAGATGCACACACCTGCCTGTTGCCATTCCTGAGAAAGCTCTGCACTGGTGGTGCCCAGATGTCACAGCTGAATCAACTGTAGGAGATGGTCCTGGCGCTTGCTGGACTTTCTTGGGCACCTTGAAGCCTTCTTCACAATTGAACCTCTCTCCTTGAAGTTCTTGATGATCCTATAATTGGTTGATTTAGGTGCAATCTTAGTAGCAGCAATGACCTTCCCTGTGAATTTCTTTTTGTGCAAAGCAATTATGGCTGCACGTGCTTCCTTGCAGGTAACCATCGTTAACAGAGTATGAACAATGATTTAAAGCTTCTAGTCTGCTATTCTAACTTAATCCAGCCTTGCTCTTGTCAACACTGACACCTGTGTTAACAAGAGAATCCCTGACATGATGTCAGCTGATCCTTTAGTGGCAGGGCTAAAATATAGTGAAAACATTTTTTTTTGGATTAAGTTAATTTTCATGGCAAAGAGGGACTTTGCAATTAATTCCAATTCATCTGATCACTCTTCTGAACATTCTGGAGTGTAAGCAAATTGCTATCATAAAAACTGAAGCAGCAGACTTTGTGAAAGTTAATATTTGTGTAATTTCCAAACTTTTGGCCAGGGTTGAACAGGAGAAGTATGGCCATAAAAGCTTTGCCCATACTTCTCCTTTAATACAACTGATATCTTTTATTTAGATTCTTTGTCTCTTTGGTACTATATTTAAAGTCTCTTTAGGAATCTCTTTGATTTTTTTTTTTTGTTAAATAGAATAACAATATCAAGTTGTCTGAGACGTGACAGGTTACACATGGATGGGATTATGACGCCGCAGAACACGACAAGCACATGCGTGGCAGATAAAGCAGGTGAAACTGCATGGGCCTGTTGTAAATGGCTTTGAATTTGTTGGGTTTCTAATTACTGCACAATGACTTTATGGCCCCACAAAGATAATGAGAAATCATTACCCTTCCCGTTCACACAGCAGCCGAGGTCGGGCAGCGGTCGAGGCTCTGCTAGGTGATAACGCCGGGGCATGCGGTCACAGTGCTTCATAATCTCTTCTGGGGAGTGAACTGCCAACACATTACACACTGAGCTACACAGCAGTATGTCAAGAGTACCTGTCACTACCAACACTCCCTTGAGCAATCCTCCTAGCCTTGTATTGTTTAGGAGCAGTAAAGCACAACCATTGTTTAGTGCTATGTAATAAAAAAGGAAAAGGTGCAGCACTCTATACCCAAAGAAAAAAAAGAATTAATTAAATAATTAAAGTCACTAATCCTTATCCATCTTACCCCTGACATCCCTTCTATTGGTTGGAGCGCACGGCCATCTTGGAAGGGGCTGGTGGCACTGTGTATGTTTAGGAGCAAGGCATAAACGGTGTTTCTACTAAATGTCAGTGCACAATTGGGCTGTTATTAATATTAGCTTTGCTAAAGGAATGTTACACTAGGTGCTGGCTTTTCCATTGTTTGTTTCATAATGACATGGAGGCTATTGGAGATTGATATTATACTATATAACTGGAGAAGAAGGTCTGGTTCCCACATATGCATTTTTTTGGTGCGTTTTCCATTTTGCAGAAACACACGACAGTTAGACATGTTCGGTTCGTTTCGTTCCAAATAAATATTCGGACAAATTTATCGTTATTCGGAGATTCAGATATATCCGAATACTCGGTTCGTTTAGTTCCAAATAAATATTCGGACAAATTTATTGTTATTCGGAGATTCAGATATATCCGAATACCCGGTTTGTTTAGTTCCAAATAAATATTTGGACAAATTTATTGTTATTCGGAGATTTAGATATATCCGAATACCCGGTTCGTTTAGTTTCAAATAAATATTCAGAAAAATAAATCACCTCTCTGCTATTTTAGTAACTCCCACTTTCCCACAATACAATGCTTGCCAGAATTGCATTGCATGAGTGTTCACACCAATGCGATAAGATTTAGGTGCGGGAAAAAGGGTCCTACAACATTTTGGTGCAAATGTGATGCAATTTGAGCCACACAAAATATATGGCTAAAATAGGATCGCACAGACATCACATGTGATGTGCACAAGAAAGCGGTGCGTTTTTGAGGAAAATCACATGCAGTGTTCAGTATGCACCAGTGTCAACCCAGGCTATGTTCCATGAACGACACTTTGAAACAGAACCCAGGCTTAAAAAAAGCAATGTAATCAAAAACGTCAAAAAAACACTAGTTAGCAGCATTTTTTGGCGTTTTTATGGCGTTTATCAGTGTTGATCGACGTTAGAGCCTTTTTACAGGTAAGAAACGCCACTCAAAACCCACTAGTTTTCTTTTCTATTCACAGCCAAAAATTGCCCCTGCCAAAAACTGCTGATAACAGCCTATGGCTCCTTTCACACGGGGCGATCCGATCCGATTGTCAGTTTTTCAGGCGGACCTGATCGGATGCTCCATGTATCCCTATGGAACAGCGGATGTCAGCGGTGACATGTCTGCTGAGACCTGCTGCTATCCGATCCTGTCCGTGAAATCCGGATGGAAAGAAACCCTATTTTCCACCTGTCTGGAGGATCGGATCGGATGAGAACGGACAGGCGGTCCGTTCTCATTCAATCTCCCCATAGAGGACAGCGGGGATCTGACACAGTGCGGAGACGGAACGGAGGATCGATCCCCCGCTGAGCAGAATGGACTTTGTTGGGCGGTGCACCCGTGTGAAAGAGGCCTATGTGTGCATGGACACAAGGAATAACTTGCTGGGGCGTTTATTGGCTATAGAAAAAAATGTCTGATGCTAAAAACAGCAGATGTAACAATGTCCAGTGTACAGGAGGCCTTATAAATGAAATCATCATTTAAAAACTGCATCTTGTATTTACTCGGGTTATCTTTGTGTAATATTAAAATTTTTTGATCTGAATCAAGTGTCAAATGTGACCAATATGCAAAAAAAAAAAAAAAAAAATCAGGCAGGGAGCAAATACTTTTTCACGGCGATATGTAGAGTATTTTGCTGCCTACTTTAGCAGCTCATACTGTAGCATGTTACATAAGAATTTGTCCTCTCTGTTGCAAAATAAACACCATCCATATCAACATATTTAGGCAATCACAGCTTATAAAAAATAGTCAAGCTGGCAGGTACAGTGGTGTAATTAGGAAATGAATCAGAACAGAACAGCAGAACATTGAGTCCCAGAAGAGTCGGGTTATACTGGGCATCCGGAGACTTTAAACTTGAAGTTAGAGAAGCAGATCTTTGGTAACGTGTCACAGCCCAGGCTTCTCATCTTGTTCCCTACTCCTCTTCAAAGCATCAGTCTCATCTGCACTGATAGATTGTGGTTGTTTAATTAAAAGATAGCAGCACGGGAACCCAATTCTTGTTTGTCGGCAAGCTTTTATCCCATCTCCTTTCATTGCTGCGATCAGACTCGCCTCATAAGGATAGGAGATGCTAATTTGATTCCAGCTGAAATCTCTGACAGCTGATGTGGCAGAAAGGACCTATCTCGTCTCCTACACATCACGCCTCCGGTTCAGGTGTCACAGGCGGAGGACTGTGGGAGGGTGCAGTCATTGTTGTGATGAATGCAGATGCTGGGGGGACCAGAAGCACAGGGGCTAATAGACAGGGAGAGCTTTATTTATTCTGAGGCACTTAAAATACACTTGAAAACAAAAAATACTGTAAAAAACAAATGACACTGCTACAATAAGGCCTAATGCACGCAGGGCGTCAGAAAAAACGAGCTCCAAAGCTATTTCTGACGGAAAAGGTGGCGTCAAAAACGTGCCTTTAGCAGCATTTCGTATTGGCGTCAATGCGTGTTTAGGCGCGTCGGCGCTTAGCATCGTTTTTAAATAAACACAACCCTCTTCTATTTGTGACCAATCACATTTTTCATTTTTCACATTTTAAAAAACGCCTGACGCTGCCAAAGGCCGATATACAGCGTTAAGCCGCGTTTAGCAGCGTCGGGCATTTTTACAGCTTAACGCTGCTGCTCCTGAACTCACTGGTCCTGGGTTTTTTTTCGCAGCTTAACCACTTTATGTCTGCTCACATTGCTGCTACTGCAGCAATGTGGCTCGTTATCGTCTAGCGACCTAGACCTACGTCGCTGGACTCCTCCCTTTGTGGGCGGCGCTCCCGCTGTATTCAGTCACAGCGAGAGTCGGGCCAGGGGAAGAGAGGCGGTGATCACCGCCGCTCTTCCCCGATCGTCGGGGATCGAGTGTGGAAATCCGCCCGCTTGTGTAAACAAAGAGGGCGGATCTCCTAAGTGACAAACAGTGACAGATTGCATGATTCAGCATAGCTAAACCTGCGATATGTGTCTGTGTCACACAGTCCCCTCCCCCCCACACACGTCAGTAAGCACCAGGCATACATTAATCCCTTGATCACCAATAAAAGTTAACCCCTTCCCTGCCAGTGTCATTTTTACAGTAACAGCGCCTATTCATAGCACTGATTACTGTAGTAATGTCACTGGTACCCCCAAAAGTGTCAAAAATGTCAGTCAAGGGTCCGATCTGTCCGCCGCAATGTCGCAGTCCCGCAAAAAAAAACGCAGATCGCTGCCAGATCGCCGCCATTACTAGTTAAAAAAAAACAATAAAAATGACATAAATTTCCCGTAGTTAGTAGCTGCGATAACTTTTGCGCA
Organism: Pelophylax lessonae; assembly: GCF_965119305.1. Taxonomy (NCBI): domain Eukaryota; kingdom Metazoa; phylum Chordata; class Amphibia; order Anura; family Ranidae; genus Pelophylax; species Pelophylax lessonae. The sequence goes on along the minus strand of NC_138771.1, from coordinate 511,925,573 downwards.
AACCAATCAAAATACGCTTATTGCAATTTTTTTTACCAAAAATACGTAGCAGAAAACAAATTGGCCTAAAATGTTAAAAAATTTTGATTTTTACATTTTTTTGGGGGGGAATTTCATATAAAAAAATTTGAAAAATATTGTTATTTTTTCAAAATTGTCGCTCTTTTTTTGTTTAAAGCGCAAAAAGTAAAAATCGCACAGGTGATCAAATACCACCAAAAGAAAGCTCTATTTGTGGGGAAAAAAAAGACATAACTTTAATTTGGGTACAGCATCGCAGGACCGTGCAGTTGTCGGTTAAAGTAACACAGTGCCGAATCGCAAAATATGGCCTGGTCAGGAATTGGATAAAATCTTCCGGTCTTAAAGCGGTTAAAATACGCTCATTGAGAATTTTTTGTCAAAGACATGTAGCTAAATACATTTTGGCCTAAATATATGACAAAAATTGAATATATTGGATATTTTTTAACTGTCAAAGTAGAAAAATATTGTTATTTTTTCAAAATTGTCGCTTTTTTTTTATTAATATCGTAAAAAATGAAAATCGCACAGGTGATCAAATACCACCAAAAGAAAGCTCTGTTTGTGGGAAAAAAAGGACGTAAATTTCGTTTGAGTACGGCTTTGCATGACCGCGCAATTGTCAGTTAAAGTCGCACAGTGCCGAATCGCAAAAAGTGGCCTGGACGTAGGACAGCAAAATCCTCCGGTGGTAAAGTGGTTAAAGTCAGCAGCTACAAAAAGTGTAGCTGCTGACTTTTAATGAACACACACTCACCTGTCCCATTGTCCAGCAATGCGGCTCCCCGAAGCCTCAATCCTCTCCCTCTGGTCTCGGCAGTGGCGGCATCACTGGTGTGGGCACTTGGCTGTGACAGCTTGCACATGCGCGAGTTGCGCTGCACGTCTTGGATGGCCGGCAATCTTCTGGGACCTCTGACATGTCCCAGAAGATTGCAGAGAGGGAGGGGGAGAGGAGAACTTCCGCTCAGGGCGCCGCGGCGGTCCGAGCGGAAGTGGGAGCGGGTACCTGTCAAAACTAGGTACCCGCTCCACCCCCAAATAAATGACATGCCAAATGTTAGGGGGTTAGTACTACCTAAAGTGGACGTTTTTACACCTCTGACGCTGGTCTTTAGAACGCACTGGCCCTGGGTTTTTTTTGCAGCCTATGCCACTTGGAGCTCCTAAAAGCCTGTGTGTGCATGGGGCCATAGCATAACATGGAGAGGCGTTCTTAAGCTGCAAAAAAAAAAAACATCTGATGCTCCTAAAAGCAGCTGCAAAAACGCCCTGTGTGCATGGGGCCTAACTCCATGCACACAGGGCGTCATAAAAACGTGCTCCAAAGCTGTTTACTTGAGACGTCGTCGTCGGAGGACCGGAGGAAGAAGAAGAGCCGACAGCAAAAGAGCAGAAGACCGGAGAGAAGAAGACAAGACAAGAGCGGACAGCAAAAGAGCAGAAGACCGGAGAGGAGAAGACAAGAAGAGAGGACAGCAAAAGAGCAGAAGACCGGAGAGGGAGAAGACGGGATGAAGATTTTTAATAAACTTTCCAAAACGTCTCCTGTCATTATTTACACACACTGCCTTTTATGGGGTGAATGGGTAGGGGTACAGTGTACCCCATACCCATTCACATAGGGAGGGGGTCCGGGATCTGGGGGCCCCCTTGTTAAAGGGGACTTCCAGATTCCGATGAGCCCCCTGCCCGCAGACCCCCACAACCACCGGCCAGGGTTGTGGGGATGAGGCCCTTGTCCTCATCAACATGGGAACAAGGTGCTTTGAGGTGTGGGGTGCACAGCCTCCCCTGCCCCAAAGCACCCACACCCCCCCATGTTGAGGGCGTGTGGCCTGGTATGATCCAGGGGGGGGTGGGGCCGCTCGCTCGTCCCCTCCCCTTTCCTGGTATGCCGGGCTGCATGCTTGGATAAGGGTCTGGTATGGATTTTGGGGGAAACCCCACGCCGTTTTTTCGGCGTGGGGCTACCCTCAAATTCCATACCAGACCCGAAGGGCCTGGTTTGGAACCTGGGGGGGGGGGGGAACCCCACGCTGTCATGGAGTAGTTCCCCCTCAAGATTCTCACAGCGCAAGTCGCGCCGCAAGTCGGATCATCCTGATCCGACTTGCTGTGCGACTTCCATTCAAATCAATAGGCTCCCATAGGGAACCATTGATTTTGAATGAAAGAAGAAAAAACGTATAACGTGGCTTAAGGCACGTTAAGCAACGTTATTCAGCCTTTAGCAGCGTCAGACATTTTTACAGCTTGACGCTGCAGCTCCAGAATGCACAGTTCCTGGTTTTTTTTTGGAGCTGTAAAACGCCTATGCCACTTGGAGCTCCTAAAAGCTCTATGTGTGCATGAGGCCATAGAATAACATGGATGGGCGTTCTGCAGCTGCAAAAAAAAAACGTCTGACGCTGCTAACAGCAGCTCCAAAAACGTCCAGTGTGCATGAGGCCTAAATGTAGATGTAAAGTCTAAATAAATGGCATTTGTTTTTTTAAAGCTTTATGTATAAAAAAAAATTGCTATGTTTGTTAAATGAAATACTTCTTTAACATTTGCTTTACCTTGTTACATCTCAGCACTAATAATCTCCTTAGCCCCCTTTCAGCCACTACCCGTATACACTTTATAGATGGCTGCATGACATTTCTCATGTTCCCTGATGGTGACAACAGTGAATCATGCGTGTGTAATGTGTGTTCAAACAGCCACTTGTGGTCTCCATAAAGCCTATTACACATGGGCCCAATGCAGGGCGGCCCCAGCCAGTTCAATAGAAACCAGTTACAAAAACAAAGAAAGGCAAGGCATTCGATTTTAAAGTGATCGTAAAGTCTCGTTTTTTTTTTTTTTCTTTCTATTAAAAGAACAAACATGTTATACTTACCTACCCTGTGTAATAGTTTTGCACAGAGCAGCCCAGATCCTCATATTCTCGGGTCTCTGGCTGGAGCTCCTGGCCCCTCCCTCCTGCGGAGTGCCCCCACAGCAAGCAGCTTGCTATGGGGGCACCTGAGCAGAGCTTCAGCTCCGTGTATCCATTTAGACACGGAGCTGCTGTTCAGCCCCACCCCCTCTCTCTCCTAAATGGCTGACAGCATGCGGGAGCCAATGGTGCCGCCAATCAGGAGAGAGTCCTGGACATCGCTGGATAGAGATGGGGCTCAGGTACGTATTAGACTGGCTGAGGGGGACTGCTGCATGCAGGTTTTTTTTATCCTAATGCATAGAATGCATTAGGACAAAAAAAAAAACTTCCTACTTTACAACCCCTTTAATGGTTGCCAATTGTAATCCCAGATGGAAAAAGATTACTTCAATGTCACTATTGGTGACCAAATGTGATTACTATTGGTAACCTTACATTGATTCCTGCATCTGGCCTTGTATATGGAAGAACTTCTCCGATCTACTCTATTACCTCCATGTGGATTGGGCCATGTAGACAGGTCTCAATGTATACACACTACCAGCTATTAGCCTTTGGGGAAATATCTTTTTCCATCTAGGATTACAGTTTGCAGCCGTTAAAATCCCATGCTTTGTCTTTCTTTGTTTTTGTACCCAATTACGGATGTGGTGCCATACAAGTCTGGTGTATCTCCAATCTTTATTCAATAGAAACCATCTGACCGAAAAAGGTATGCCAACCCACTCCCAATCAGCACTCTCAGCATTTAGCCAAGAGCGCTGATCATAGTGTTCTGGCGGGGGCTGTCCCCTTGTCAGAACACAATAGCTCAGCAGGGGAGATCGCTGTACTAATCATTGGATTGTTAGTACAGCGGCTCTGACCTGAGCTGCTAAGTATTTTTTCTGTTCAACGCGCTGGGTTGAACAAAAAAAAAAAAAACTATTAGTGAGGTCGAGGCTTTAGAAAGCCCATGTGACAAGATGACAATGCAGGAAAACAGTTGGGAGACAAGGACAAGGACAGAGTGTTGTCACCCTATAATTGAAAGCTCCTGATCAAGGACCCTCATAATATAATTACCAATTTTTTTAACTGAAAGCTTTTTAAAAAAGGAAGAAAATAGATGTTAAGTCTGAAATGACAGGAACATGGTAATTTAGATTTTAGTGATTAGGTTACCTTCTCTTTAGTTCAGAATTAGCACTGAAATCTGCATAGTTACAAAAGATTAACATGTCCTCAGATGACAAAGGATGTAATGCTAGTTTTTCCAGGGGATGAGATACCTTTCTCCCTGTCCCACAGGGACAGCAAGTAGTCTGTTCCTCTTCTATCCAGCGTTGGAATGCAAGCATGTACTGCTACAGGATTACGTGATTAATGCAGGACCAGGGTATACTGGGGTGGTCTTCCTCCAGCTGATTTCAATGTACGAGGGCATTCTTTCCCTGACTGACCACCAATCTAGGGAGCATTCTTCTCTCACTGACTCCAATGTGCAGGGCATTCTTCCTTCCACTGACACAAAGTAAGGGGGCATTCTTTCCCCAACTGACCACCAATTTAAGAGGCATTCTTCCTCCCACTGACCAGCAATGTAAGGAGAATTCTTCCCTCACTGAAAACCAATGTAAGGGACATTCTTCCCTCACTGACACCAATGTGCAGGGCATTCTTCCTTCCACTGACACAAAGTAAGGGGGCATTCTTTCCCCAACTGACCACCAATGTAAGGGGCATTCTTCCCTCACTGACCACCAATGTAAGGGGCATTCTTCCTCCCACTGACCACCAATGTAAGGAGCATTCTTCCCTCACTAAAAAAAAATGTAAGGGGCATTCTTCCTCCCACTGACCACCAATATAAGGAGCATTCTTCCCTCACTGAAAACCAATGTAAGGGGCATTCTTCCTCCCACTGACCACCAATGTAAGGAGCATTCTTGCCTCACTGAAAACCAATGTAAGGGGCATTCTTCCTCCCACTGACCTCCAATGTAAGGGCATTCTTCCCTCACTGAAAACCAATGTAAGGGGCATTCTTCCTCCCACTGACCACCAATGTAAGGAGCATTCTTGCCTCACTGAAAACCAATGTAAGGGGCATTCTTCCTCCCACTGACCTCCAATGTAAGGGCATTCTTCCCTCACTGAAAACCAATGTAAGGAGCATTCTTCCCCCCTCTGACACCAGTGTAAGGGGGCATTCTTTCTCTGACTGACCACCAATTTAAGAGGTATTCTTACCTCACTGACACCAGTGTAAGCGAGCTTTGTTTCCAATGACCCCCAGTATAAGGGGTATTCTTTTCTCACTGAAATCAATGTTAAATGCATTCTTCCTCCCACAGACTACCAATGTTATGGGTGTTCTTCCCCTCCCTGATACCAGTGTAAGGTGCCATCCCTCCCACTGACCAATGTAAGGGGCATTCTTCCTTCACAGACTCCAATTCCATTTCTACTCACTGACCATCAGTGAAAGGAGCATTCCTCTTACTGTCAACTGATGTAAGGGAGCATTTTTCCCACTGACCACCAATATAAGGACTATTCTTCCTCCTACTGACCAGCATAACAGATCATGTTACTATCCCTTGTGTAAAAGATTTACGGCTGCCGTTCTGTCAATAACATTCTTGCCTTTTCACCATAGTTTGTGCATTTTTTTGGTGTAATAATGCACTGGGTGCCTAAAGTGCACTCTCTAATGGGACAGTATACTTTGAACCAAACAGACAGAAAATTAGTGTGACATCTGTCAGCTCCTTACTGGTGCACAGTAGGTAAACTTATGCCTTCGGCCTCTTTACCTCTAGCCTTGGTGTACCTTATGTAATTGCAATAATGTCTGATTTGCTTGTGCAATAATAATGTTAGACAGTCATAAGGCTATTGCAAAAACAAAATCTGATTCCAGCCTGTGCGGCGGAAAAAGTCTTTGTGAAATGCCAAGCCCTGCAGATAAATGTATTTATAATATAGTTTTTAAATTGCACTGCAGTGTGTGGCCGAAGTCTGCTTTGCTAAAAGTCAGTACATTTTTTGCAGTGAAATGTTCAGCCTTGTCCAATGAAGGGAGGGCAATTTTCCAGAAACAATGAAACATTCCTCTTTCCCACAGTACAAAAGTTAATTGACTGCTTGTTCTTTTATTTTTTATTTGAATAAAAGTTGAAAACAAAAAAATTGTCAATATGAATGTTAAAATAAGTTGTTATAGTTTTGAAACATAAGGTGCCACCAGGATTGGCTGGGGTGTCAGTCCCACTTGTCCATCATGCCGAAAAATATTTATGAGAGAGGAATTGAGATTGTAACACTTTAGTAAGTGGGATTGCCCTAAAATCATTATCTTGAAATAGACTTTACAAGTTTTATTGAATACATTTTTGGCATGTCACAATATGCAGCAATAGTTTAAAAAAAAAGTCCACATTTTATCATTAAAAACATGTCCGTAAACTCCAGTCCAGTGACTTTGTGACTTTGTACAAAATTGAGATGATGTCACCAGTCTGCTGCAGGCAAGCAAAAGCATTTTCTCAGATGATGTCACCAGTCTGCTGCAGGCAAGCGAAAGCATTTTCTCAGTCTCCTATCTAATTTGAGAGTTTGCAGCAGGGGCCGAACTGTGCCATACATTTGTGAACACTGCACAGTGGAAAGGGGAGGCGTTTTTTTGCGGTGTGTCTTCTTTTCCCCATGACACCCTCTAATTCCATGTTTTGATGTCAATATAACAGAAAATGATATCTGTCCAAAGTGGATAAAGCAAGACAAACTTGAAAAAGTTCTGTCTGCTACCTACCCTAACAAATACTAAATACATTTTGACTGGAAATAGGCTTTCAGCCTACCAGCATCACAAAGGCCTGTATCTTATCTAATTGTAAGATCACATATAGTACAAAGTGCAAAATAGTGCTTAAAACATAGGTATAGGCAGTAAAAATATTGTGAAATTTAATCTCTAATTGATTCCAATGCATTTTTCTGAAATTTTACCTAAGTAAAAATCTCCATTTTAGTCATTCCCCTAGGAGTGAGAAATTTTGCTCTGGGTATTTATGGTGAATTGTACTGCAGTCAATTGGAGGCAAATTTAGCAGAAATTAAAGTAGAATTCAAGGAGAAAGCTAGCTACTCTTAAAAATGCCCCCCCCCTCTTCTAACACCTATTCTGACTAACCTGTGTAAGAAAGATCTGTATACATATTTTCACGTGATCCAGCTTCCCTGTCAGGGGTGGCTGCAGGGGAGAGGAGGGAGTGCCAACAAGGGATTGGTCATAGTAAGCCTGTGGGCAAAGTCTCACTGCTTCCAGGCATTGCCGGTTCTTGTTAAATGCTTTCTTACATAGGTTAGTCAGAATAGGTGTTAGGAGGGGGAAGAGGATTTTAAGATTAGATATCCTTTTAATAGAATCATAGTTTAAAATGAAATATGAAAACAATGATTGAGAGGCTATTCTAATGGCGCTTTTCCACTGCATGGAACCGAACGGTTCGGCTCACTTTTGTGCTTTTCCACTGCTGGTACCGCATGGTATGGTGTAGGAATGGTTCGGTACGGTACGGTATGGCGGCGATTTTCCACTACATGGAACCGAACGGTACGGCTCTCTAAAACAGTACCACCTCGATTGTGGTTCCAAGAGGTACCATACCCAGGACCATATCCCACAATCCTTTGCATGCAGTCACTACTAGCCACTGATTGGTCAGAGAATCCCACCCACCCCGTTGTTATCCCACCCACTTAACTTTAGTACTACTTTAGTGGAAAAGCAAACCATACCGTACAGAACCGTTCGAACACCGTACCATGTGGTACCAGCAGTGGAAAAGCAAACCGGGCCAAGCAGGGCCGAGTAGAGCCGAGCCGGTACTTGCAGTGGAAAAGTGCCATTACATGCCTTAAGTGCACTTTAGGGTCCCCTTGAGAATGGGGCTGTTTGCAGTTACTCACAAGATACACAGGATGGTTCCTGCTATTAAGCCGGCCATGTATGAATCATAATTTGCCCTGTTCAGCCAAATTTTGATCCATGTCTGGGCACCCTGGCTGTATTGATTGACTTGTGTACAACCAGCCTGTCTGGTTTTTCCCCAAATGATTAATGCTGCCAGTTATAGCAACACTAATCATAGTGTTCTGCTGGCAGGATAGGCTCCCCACACTCTCCACCAGCAGAAAAAAATAGCGCTGCAGGAGGGATCCCCCCCCCCCTTAACACTGACTGTGTTGATGAGGGAATGGAGCAATTTTCTTTCCTTCCACTCGTGGTAAATTGCATAATCTATGGCCTGCCCCTAACTGTGGGTGGCAAGTCCCAATGAAAGCAATGAGAACCTGGCAGCACCCACATCCCTTCATGGCTTTTTACATGTAATCACTCATTCAGTGATTACCTGCAGATGATCAGCCCTGAATGCAGACTGTCTACTTTCCATTGGCGGCTTTCAATGGGAACCCTGTTGTATCTCCTGCTGGTAATCATAAACGGGCCCCATTTGCAAGTGTGAATGGGGCCTTACAAGCCTTATTAACTGTTGCAGCTTGATGAACCAGTTTAAAAGCTGAAACATCAGATTTGGAGTCCTGATTCTTTTCTTAACACCAAGTGTTACAGCAAATCTCGTTAAGTATTAAAGTGCTGCATTTTCCATTAAGCCTTTTGGTGGAAGTAAAATGAAAAAAAAAAAAAAAAAAAACTATTTGGTATCACACAGTAGTAAGGAAGGCTACATTTAGCAATTGGTGTATTTCAGTTTTTACTAGTTAAATTTTAATTGTTTGAGACTCAAATAAATTCTTGGTCATTGTCATTGTTCTCCAACCAAGAATTAAAACGCAAACTCAATAAAGGAGAGAAAGAATATATTCAAACATTGTGCGCATAGTGTTAAAATTTGTGGCCCACCAGCAGATGGGATAATGAAGATTTTGCCTCGCGTTCATCTTAAAAATTTCTCTCTAGAAAGCTTTTTGTTAAGCCATCCAACCAATGGACTTTCTACTGCATGGCCCCCCGTCCCATTTTCCATCTCCCAACCACATCAATCCTTAGAGCCAAGCGCTCGACTACTCTTCCAAAGTGGTCCCAAGTCTCAGTGTTAAACGGACTTTAGAAACATCTGCTCACTCTCTCCATTTTCCTCTACAAATTGCCCGCTTGCCTATAAATAAATTATAAGGTAATTTAATCGTGTATGTTCTTGGTTACGGCACTGTTTGCTTCTCAGAAATTTTTAAACAACAGATGAATGGCTTTCTGTGCCGGAGCCGGGCTTGTTGTCCTCTAGAGGGGAGCAATTAAAGGCTTGCTGTTAGTTACAGATATATTCATCCACCAAGCAAAGTGCCGGTCCCATCTGCTCAATCTAGGATTGTAGCTTTCTCCTGCAACAGGAACGTGGATGAGATGCTGATACAACAACCTGGTGGACAATCAACTTTTATGATAGAAGTAACGTTCCTGATTTATTTTGGAGCGTCCAAGCTGATGTTCTAGTCGAGCCTCTGGGGAGATAGAGTGTAGCAAGGATAAGGTCTTAGCTTGACTGGTAAAGGCCTGGTGTGAAGTCAAGGTCGTCAAGCTAGGAATCATAATTGAGGTTGGATACCTGTGAAAAGGTAGGTAGTATGTTGGCTGCAACTCAATACCTGGGGTTCTCTGCAGGCTGTAGTCCTGTGGGTTAAAAGGAATTGTTTCATGAACAGAATGTATCATATTTTTGAAGGCAAATAATATTTTTTAATCCAGTTGTCAAAATATATTTTTTACTTTTTTTGGCCTTAAAGCTTTGCATTAAAGTAGAATTAAAAACGTTTTATTTATTTTGTGTAGCACTACTCCCATGGGAGCTGCTGGTTACGGATTCCCCTGGGTTACCCATGGCAACAACTTGACAATATACCATATTCTAAGTGCTTGGCTCAGTCAGAAAACAGTCCAGGGGTTTGGGTTTTTGTTGTTTTATTGGAGAACTGGGATGGGAGAAGGGAAGAGTGGAATACTCCAACTGAATAAACTATGCACAATTGCTGGGACTTCTGAATAAAGCTGAGTGTGGCAAGGCCGCTGCTTCACCTTGCCACTAAGTGAAGAACAATTAGATGAACTGTACTGTGAATCACTCTTCAGGGTCCTACCTGGCACCCTCTTTGTCCATACTCTTCAGGGTTCTATGCGGCAATTCCTTTAATCTGACACTCTGTGTGAGCTGACCCCTTGATCCTCTGACTTCACTGGTGTGGTCCCCCTACCTGGGCAGACCCTTTGGCAATTCCCCTGGTACTCACGGACACTGTTTTTCCCAGAAGACTCAGCCAACAGCTCCACTGTCAGCTCCACTGGATCCTCTGCAGCTCAGCTCCACACCTGGTTCACTAGGCCGACCGCCTATGACCACCTTCCTCATGCAACAGGAGGAGAGACCAGCCATCAGCCTCCTCCTAGGACTCTGCTTCCCGCCAAAGACCCCTGTCACATGTCCCCCTGGCTGTTATGAGCAATCCCAGGATGCACTGCAAGAGTGCCCACCCACTGAGACTCCCACAAAAGCTAATGTGTCACTGGCTGAGTTTCCTCCACTGTCCAACAAGCTCCCTTATTGGATACAGTGGGGACACTCTCAGACCCAGTGAATCACACCTGGAAACATGCAACAGGCAACCTAATAGATCAGGCTCCCCTGATAAGCGGAAGGAGCATACATAAGATGCTTTTAACTAGCACCTACCTAGGAGGGTGCTACATTTGCATAGAGTAAGGCAGGGTTATAACCCCAGTTTTTTTTCTTTTTTGCCTCAATGTCCACATTTGGTAAATTTCCCTTCACTTCCTGTCCCATAGCCAAAACAGGACACGAGAAGAAATCCCTCCAAAATGAGGAAGTTTCTGGACTCACCAGAGTTATAAGAACTAGTGTCCCTTTTGAAAGATTTCCCCTCTATTCCTGTTCTGGTGGTAACCCAAAATTTGGGATTGGGACCTTCACTTTAGGTGACAGCAGTAAACAGAACAAATAGAGAAGGAGAATCTACGTAACAGGGACACAGACAGCAAAAGAACCTGACAGGTGTTCTAATCCCTTTCATATCTAATAAAAAAACTGCCTTTTGTTATACTTTAAATCATTAATTGCTGCAATAAATTGCAAGGAAAATGCAGTTTATTGTCTTGTCTTAATTACTACCCTATCATTACAGTTCCTAAACTATCCATCTGTGTGCTGTGCCCCATTACCGCTTACCATTAGGCCTGTAGTTGGTGCAGGAACCATATCTGCTGTGGTTAGGTGCTGGAGGCCTCCAAAATTACCCAGTTTTTCATATTTTCTCCACTTCGCTCTGCGATTTTGAAACCAGATCTTGAATTTTAGGATAAAAGAACAGAACACAATTAGTCAACTTGATTACAAAAATGTTTTACTGTATATCAGAAAGTCTCTTCTAGAGGCTTTTACAATAGCAGCCAGAATGGTTCAGTAGGTTTATGCTCCTGAAGGGTAGTCGTGTGATTGAATAAGGCCAGCAAAGTACTACACACAACCAATTTAACTACGTAACAATGTAACAGTGTTAACTAGACAAGCGAGGTACTAATATTGCTCTAATATAGATGTCACTGTACTATTTTAATCATACAGTAAAACCTTGGATTGCGAGCATAATTCGTTCCGGAAACATGCTTGTAATCCAAAGCACTCTTATATCAAAGCGAATTTTCCCATAAGAAATAATGGAAACTCAGATGATCCGTTCCACAACTATTTATTCATAAGTCTTTCAGTTTATAGTCTATATACAAAGATTATAGCAATGTGATAGGTTGTGTCATCATAAAATGTCCATCCACAAATGGCAGCCTTCCCAAGGGGATTAGAAGCAAAATCCAGCAGGAGCTACAAAGTATAAAAGAGAAGAGGGGCGCCTCTAAGTGTAGCAGTATGGGTACATTTAATGAAGGTACAACATTTAGCAACTCACATGGTTGATGATTAAACAGACACATCTAAGTATACAGGCATCCGGGGTAAAGCTGTCCACATAGACCATCTTCTGAACCACTGGCTCTCACCGATGTCAGTCTGCAATTGTGATTGGGAAGACTACCCTGCAGTAGAGTGATCTGAAAGAGAGACTTTGGAGCGCAGTGGGGAAGGGATGATGAAGACTACAGTGCGGAGGATGGTCTATGTGGAAAGCTTTACCCCCGATGCCTGCATACTTAGATGTGCCTGTTTTAATCATCAACCATGTGAGCTGCAATATTGAACCTTCATTAAATGTAACAATATTGCTACAGTTAGAGGCGCCTCTCTTCTCTTTTATACCCAGTTTTGACATGACGCTACTTGTAAATCAAGATATCGCTTGTATATCAAGTCAAATTTTTTTTAAAAAAATTGCTTGTCTTGCAAAGCGCTCTCAAACCAAGTTACTCTCAAACCAAGGTTTTACTGTACTTTGTTTCATTTAGGCATGCCAGCTCTGCAGTGTTTCATCTATAATCCCCTTCTTCCAGGCCATTCCCTGTGCAACACTGTGGACTGGCGGAGGGAGGTGTGGCAATGGTGAGCTAATCACGCTCTTCTGCAGTGAACAATATTGTTAATCTAATGCTGGGAACTGGCTGACAGGAGGAGAGAACAAAGTAAGGATAGTAAGGACCTTATTATTGTGCTGCTGTTCCTTTATTGTCCAAACAGCAAGCTGGGGTGAATCAGTGAGACCACATTGAAATTCTTTACTAGGGCGGAGAACTGAGAGGTCAGATTCTTATTATACAGTGTGATAGCAAAATGTGAATTATGATACTGGCTAAACAGAAGTGAAAATGCTATGGCAGATAATAATATTCATATATACTGTATAATGTGTGTGTATGGTAGCCGACATACTAAAAAATACACTATATTGTCAAAAGTATTGGTATGCTTGCCTTTGCCCAGTCTTAGTCGGTAGGGTTCAGGTTCAATAATAAGTTGGCCCACCCTTTGTAGCTATAACAGCTTCAAGTCTTCTGGGAAGGCCGTCCACAAGGTTTAGGAGTGTGTCTATGGGAATGTTTGACCATTCTTCTGGAATCGCATTTGTGAGGTCAGGCACTGATGTGGACAAGAAAGGCCTGGCTTGCAGTCTCTACTCCAATTTATCTCAAAGGTGTTTTATCGGGTTGAGGACAGGACTCTGTGCAGGCCAGTCAAGTTCCTCCACCCCAAACTCGCTCATCCATGTCTTTATGTACCTTGCTTTGTGCACTGGTGCGTAGTCATGCTGGAACAGGAAGGGGCCATCCCCAAACTGTTCCCAAAAAGGGAGAGAGGAGGCGGATACTGGCAGGCAGCATCTGATCAAGGGGAGAGCATAGAGAAAGCTGGAGGTGTTTGGAGGCTGTGTTGACTCATCCACCCTTACAGGTTACCCTGTGAAAAATTACTGCATTTTGAGGCTTGATTACATTCTAAGTCTGGTGAGTGCATCCCCAAAAGGGGTTTTTCCTTGAGAGCACCTTGGCACTTATGTGGAACACTTCAAGCACTTTCTTCAGCACTTTTGCTCTACTTTAAGTGGACTATTAATTTTGGACTGCACCTTATCCAGCACTTTTGCACTTTTTTGCACCATGAATGTATCATGAATGCACTATAATTCATTTGTGCACTTTATTAATAATCATATATTTAGCACTATTGTATTAACTGGATATATTTATATTATAGATTTGAGCACTGGTACACTTAATTATCTATCATTATTGTGAATATTTATGCCTGATAGCGCTATTTTAGATTGTCTTACTAGAATACAAATTGGCCTAAAAGGATGAAACATTTTGATTTTTAAATCTTCTTATTGGAAATGTTATCTAGCAGAATGTGAAAATAATATTATTATTTTATTTTATTTTTTTTTCAGAATTGTCGCTCTTTTTTTGTTTATAGCGCGAAAAATAAAAACTGCACAATAAAGAAAGCTCTGTTTGTGGGAAAAAAGGGACATCAATTTTATTTTGGTACAGTGTCGCATGACCACGCAATTTTCCGTTAAATTAACGCAGTGCCAAATCGCAAAAAATGGCCTGGTCATTAAGGGGGCAAATCCTTCCGGTCCAGAACTGGTTACATATACTGAGTGAAGTGACTAGCCTCAGCTGTATCTGTTAGTCTGCAGCCATCTCTATTCTACATTAATTTAAAGTCCAGAATTTACACAGTCTTCTTTCAGCGGTAGGGAGCGGGGATTTGATGTCACAAGCTGCACAGCTCAGAAACAGAGCTGAGTGTAATCCGGGACCTGAATAGAGGGAATGGACACACTCCCCTCTACAACGTCTAATTGGGAAACATGCACAACTGAGGCTGTCAGTCAAAGGCTGTGTGCTGGAGATCCCCTTTCCCATTCTCTGGAATCCCCACAACCTCTCACAAGTGACTCATGCAGATAGCAGAGGATAGCAGACAGAAATCACAATCAGTGCTTTGGATTGAGTCAATTACACAACATAGAAGGATCTACTTACTTTATTTTTCATGTCAGAAGTTTACAGCCGCTTTAGGATCTGACTCAATAAGGAGATAACAAAGACAAATAAAGACTGGCGCTAGTATAGGGGACCAATAAGGAGACCAAGGCTCACAAAGGGCAGATTGTTCATACCTAGAGAAAGTCCATGTTTAAAAAGTCCATGTATGGTGAAGCTCACTTTTGAGGCAGCTTGGTCTCGAGGCAAGAAGCAAATCTATATGGGTACTGAGAAGGGTTGCCACCTTTTCTTCATGCCAAATCACAACACTATATATAGACTAAAGGATTGTAAAAAAAAAACCTGGGTCACGTTTGAGTGCCACAGGGAGAGTAGTAATGTGGTATGCATAGCAGTGAAAAGTGGATGTGGCCTTGTTGCATTACCAGATTGCAACAGATTTGTGTGTGACTATCTCGGTTAGACGGGCTGAAACCTGGACACATGATTCAAAACCTAGACTGTCTAGGTGAATCACAGACAGGTGGGAACCCTGTCTGGTGGGAACCCTAGTACAGAGAGAAAAGGAGACTCAAACACCTACTAAGTGTAGCAATTTTCTTTAATGGAGGTAAAAAAGTGTTACTCACAAAGGGAGTATGACATGAAGCATGTAGGCACAGTAAAAAACAGGCCCAGGTCCTGGTCAGCATGAAAATCCGGTCTACATCAGAGCGGAAATGGGAGGGCTGGGGTCAAAACTCTCAGGGGCACCAGAGGCCCCCAGTGCTTCCTGGTCCGTGGAACGCACAACCCAGCGGGCGGGCATGAAAAATCTGGTCTGCATCCGGGTGGAAATAGGAGGGCTAGGGCCCACACTCTCAGGGGCGCCAGAGCAGAGGCCCCACATGCTTCCTGGTCTGTGGAACGCACAACCCGGCTGGCGGGCATGAAAAATCTGGTCTGTATCTGAGTGGAAATGGGAGGACTAGGGCCCACATTCTCAGGGGCGCCAGAGGCCCCCAGTGCTTCCTGGTCTGTGGAATGCACAACCCGGCCAGCAGGCATGAAAAATCTGGTCTATATCTGGGTGGAAATGGGAGGGCTAGGGCCCACACTCTCAGGGGCGCCAGAGGCCCCCAGTGCTTCCTGGTCCATGGAACGCACAACCCGGCGGATGTGACGTCACAACCGGACCTCCTTGTGTCATGTTCTTTACTGGGCCTACATGCTTGATGTCATGCTCTTTTGTAAGTAACACTTTTTTACTGCCATTAAAGTTACATAATTGCTACACTTAGTAGGCGCTTGTGTCTCCCTTTCTCTCAGTAAGGAGGTATAAGATCTCTGCAGAGAGACCACTGCTGCCAAAACAGAGCAAGGATCTCTCTCAGCAGCATGCTAGCAGAGCACAAGCTTTTCTATTTAAGCTGTGGCTGCTTAAATTGTTTCCCCGAATTCAGTCTTACAACAGATTCAGAATCCTTACACCATTCATGTGATCCATCATGGCAATAATAAATGCCCTTAGTGTGCAAAAGAAAAAAAAATGATTTGTTTTTTTTAAGGACCAAAAGACAAAGAAAATAATTGAGAGATTTACACAGGAATTGGCCCTGAAATATTAAATCAATCAATGTAATGAATGATTAATCTAGCCTCATATCATTTATACAGATTTTTATTAGATTTGGTGGATGTTGAAATAAATTTATAGCCTTCATGTCTGGATTTCAGTGAAATATATACACAGGGGCACTGTGACTTTCATTGGAGAGTTCTGGTGCCGTGCCATTTTGATAAAGCAATGAATGAGAGTGAAGCACACCGAGGATATCGTTCTGTTAAATAATATTGTCAGGAGTGGAATTAGAAAGGGTCTATTTAGGGCCTGTTACCTGAAGGACACATAGAAAGGGTCAATTTAGGGTCTGTTACCTGCAGGACACATAGAAAGGGTCTATATAGGGCCTGTTACCTGGAGGACACATAGAAAGGGTCTATTTAGGGCCTGTTACCTGCAGGACACTTAGAAAGGGTCTATTTAGGGCCTGTTACCTGGAGGACACATAGAAAGGGTCTATATAGGGCCTGTTACCTGGAGGACACATAGAAAGGGTCTATTTACTGCCTGTTACCTGGAGGACACTTAGAAAGGGTCTATTTAGGGCCTGTTACCTGGAGGACACATAGAAAGGGTCTATATAGGGCCTGTTACCTGGAGGACACATAGAAAGGGTCTATTTAGGGCCTGTTACCTGGAGGACACATAGAAAGGGTCTATTTAAGGCCTGTTACCTGGAGGACACATAGAAAGGATCCATTTAGGGCCTGTTACCTGCAGGGCACATAGAAAGGGTCTATTTAGGGCCTGTTGCCTGCAGGACACATAGAAAGGATCCATTTAGGGCCTATTACCTGCAGGACACATAGAAAGGGTCTATTTAAGGCCTGTTACCTGTAGGACAGATAGAAAGGGTCTATTTAGGGCCTGTTACCTGGAGGACACATAGAAAGGGTCTATTTAGGGCCTGTTACCTGGAGGACACATAGAAAGGGTCTATTTAAGACCTGTTACCTGAAGGACACATAGAAAGGGTCTATTTAAGACCTGTTACCTGAAGGACACATAGAAAGGGTCTATTTAGGGCCTGTTACCTGAAGGACACATAGAAATGATCTATTTAGGGCCTGTTACCTGCAAGACACATAGAAAGGGTCTATGTAGGGCCTGTTACCTGCAGGACACATAGAAAGGGTCTATTTAGGGCCTGTTGCCTGCAGGACACATAGAAATGGTCTATATAGGGCCTGTTACCTGGAGGACACATAGAAAGGGTCTATTTTGGGCCTCTTACCTGGAGGACACATAGAAAGGGTCTATTTAGGGCCTGTTACCTGGAGGACACATAGAAAGGGTCTATTTAGGGCCTCTTACCTGAAGGACACATAGAAAAGTTCTATTTAAGGCCTGTTACCTGAAGGACACATGTCGCACGTTGGGAACCTAACAAGTCTATAGATCCTGGCAGTGCTGGGACAAGTTCACCTAGAGCCCAGGGCAAACATACCAAACTGCGCCCTCCCCATGAGCATTATGTGTCAGCAAAAATCCCCCCCCCCAAAAAAGATATTAAGCACTAATTTGCATGCTTACCCTCTAAGCATATATTTACCCTCCTCCCAGTACAAATCTGCCCATGCCAGCACAAATCTTTGCCCATCCCACCTTTAAGCTCCAATTCTCCCTCTCACCAAATCACCCTAGTACACCCCCCCCCAAAAAAAAAAAAAAAATACCCCTCCTAGCACAAATCCTCCACCCCTCAAATTTCCCCTCTGAGCACAAATTCTCCCCCCCCCCATCCCATTCCCACTTCCTAGCCCAAACCCCTCCCCCCCCCCCAATTTCCCCTCCTAGCACAAATCATCCCTCCTAGCACGATTTCCCTCCCCCCCCTTCCATATCACCTCTTCTAGCAGAAACCCCCCAAATCCCTCGCCACCCCCTTCCAAGCACAAATCCTCTTATCCCATTCCCCCTCCAAACACAAATCCCCCCAAATCATCCCCTTGTGGTGCCCCCCACCTCACATGATACCACAGTGCCCAGGGCAGACGACCCTTCTGCCCACCCCTTGTCCTGGCCCTGGTTCCTGGCCCCTTGTCCCTAGTCTCTTACTTTCTTTTGGAGCAAATCTTCAGTTTCTAGCCAAAGGCCTCATCCACATGGGCAATGCTTTTGGAAGTGTTTTTTTTTTTTTTTTTTTTTTAGTCAAGGTGTCTATGCACATGGTGGCATTTAGAATTATCTTACAGGGCACTGTTTAAAAAACAAAATGCCCCGAACCTGCATTCAGAGAGAAGTGCACTGGCATAATTTATGCATACAGAAACATGCATAAACACATGCACAATTTCAGTCTACCGACTAGAACAGATACATATTCTAACCACTAGAATGAAAATATGTGCCTATGCATTATGTGCATGAATTGAACACACATACATACGTGCATCAAAATGCATAAGTGCACACCAAACTGAGTTTTTTACACTTTTTTTCAGCTCCTGGCAGAAATGGGATTTATTCTGTATTCCCATGTGCATGCACCTGTAACATGTCTCTAGTCCCCGATCATCGTTTCTGCTAGTATGTTCGCAGTCTTGACACTCCTTTCTAACATTACATTTACTAAGCATTATGCGCAGCTGTTTGGTGATGTCAGAAGCAGCAATTGGGGGCACTTACATTTGCCCCAAAAGCATGCTATTGATTAAGCACAGATCTGTGTTCATCCACCCTGTTAAAAGTATACTCAATGTCATTTGGTAACATCTGATGGTGCATGCAAAAAAGTGCTTGCTGTTACATTCATCCTATTTATCAATGGGTTAATGTTACCTTCCCTACACACTCACAATAAATTCACTGAAAACACTTAAGGGCCCTTTCACACAGGCGTAACGCATGTCTGTATATCATCCTATTTTTTGCGGATGGTTTACGGACATAATGTATGTCAATGGCATTGCGGGTGTCAGCGGATAACCATCCACTGACATCCGATTTTCTTCCTTTCAGTTCTGTTCCGTTTTTTGGAACGGAACAGAACCCTATTTTTTTTCCGTTTAAAAAACGGAAAGGAAGCAAAATCGGATGTCAGCGGTGTCATCCGCTGACATCCGCAATGCCCATAGACATACATTATGTCCGTATATCATCCGCAAATGGATGGGATGATATGCGGACACACGGAGCGGATGACACAAGTGTCATCCACTCCGTGTAATAAAAAAAAGCACCGGAGCGGGAAAAAAAAAAACTGAACGGCCGTGTGAAAGAGCCCTAAAGCTGCAATTCAGGCAAAGAAACAATTCAATGTACTTCACATTTGTATATTTAATACAATAATACATATAAATATATATTTTAAAAGTTAGCAGAGATATTTCCTAAATTTTAACTGGTATCAACCTCTTGCAGTGCCTGTACAGTAAAGCTCAGATTGGGTAGGGATAAAGAAGCACAAGGAGCCAGATTGTTGTGCTCCAATGCTCATGTGCTAACAGGGTCCATGCTGATAGGAAGAGAGCGCACAGGGGACAGCGAGATGAGCTTATCAGGCTGCTGCTTCTCCTTTTACATTCCACTCACAGGCTGGGTGATTGCCTAACTGCAGTGGAGAAAAGTCTCCTGCCCTATGCTATGTGGCAGAGCTGTATAAATCTCAGGAATGGATGAACAGAAATACAGATACTTTAGCATCATTTTTGCTGTGGCAGCATGGAATAAAAGGTTATTGCCGTATGTGGCAGCATGGAATAAAAGTGTTTTGCTGTATGTAGCAGCATGGAATAAAAGGTTATTGCTGTATGTGGCTGCACTATGATTGGTGTTTATGTTTTTTTACATGGTCATCCCCCCAAATTCTAATGAGGAGAACATCTTATTTTGGCAACAATAAGCCAAAGTAGGGAAGACGTTTAATATTAATGAGAGTATGTCTGGTGACATGTTGGCCTAGACCAGTTATGGGGAACCTTGGCACCATAGATGTTTTGGAACTTAATTTTCCATAATGCTCAACTACACTGCCGAGTGCATGAGCATCATGGGAAATGTAGTTCCAAAACATCTGGGGTGCCAAGGTTCGCCATCACTGGCCTAGACTCTGGTACTGTATAACATCTGGGGTGCCAAGCTTCACCATCACTGGCCTAGACTCTGGTACTGTATAACATCTGAGGTGCCAAGGTTCACCATCACTGGCCTAGACTCTGGTACTGTATAACATCTGGGGTGCCAAGGTTCACCATCACTGGCCTAGACTCTGGTACTGTATAACATCTGAGGTGCCAAGGTTCACCATCACTGGCCTAGACTCTGGTACTGTATATCATCATGTGGATTGATGCATGAGGACGTGAGTGCACGTGGTGAATTCATTTAACACTTTTGAGCACATTTGTTTGATATATTTGCTAATTTGGGAAACAGGATTACACTATATTATATATTTTGTTTTTTGATTGATACCTCTTAAGGATTGAAGCAGTTGGGATCGCGTCTAGATCGAAAGGGGGAAGGAAGAGATTAATTGATGAATGGATGACTATTGGAATGTACTAGTTTGGTAAGGGTATTTTGGCAAGTGGATCTGGCAAGTGATTTACACTGGGTGATACTCAATAGATATTGGCACATATATGTGAGCACATTAATAGTATAATAGATATTGATTGTATGTGGACATATTATACTATATAGCTATTTTGTTTTTTGGGACACTATCTTGGAGCCTTAAAAGAGAACACTTGAGAAGGTAGAAGACATTTGCCTTGGAACATATGAGCTTTATTCGACCCTTACTCGAGTGAAATATTCCGGAGAGAGTCTAAAATGACTTCAAGAGTCTTACATGTTGGTGAAAGACAGAAGTCACATCATTGCATTTTAGAGAGCTGGTGCGGTATATGCATACCTCCCAACTTTTTGAGATGGGAACGAGGGACACCTATTAGCAATAGTATGTAGGCATAGGACACAGCCCTGCCATGGCCCCTTTAAAGGAGAATTATGCAAAAAAAAAAAGGAGCTTAGTTAAACCCACAGGTGCTTTTTCTTTTACCACTATTATTCCTTTATATTGGCTATTGACATTGCCAAATGCAGTAATTTAGAAATTGGATGAAAGGTTTAGCACAGGAGAAAACTTTTTGAAAGATAAATAGTGCATTTTATGTTTAACTATATAGATCAGATCAAAATGAGGGACAAATTAGATGGACAGAGGGACTTTGTTCCAAATCAGGGACAGTTGGGAACTATGTATATGTGCTTGCAAAAAGAAAAAAAAAAAGTATTTGTACCCCTTGACTGTACCTGCACTCTAGTTTCGGGAAGTTTAATCTTTGCAGCCAGCTTGTCCCTCATCTGGACATCGGGATAATGTGTCACATGGAAGATCCTCTCCAGTTCTTGCACTTGCTCCATGCTGAAAGTGGTTCTGACCCGTTTTTTGTTCTTACAGCTATCTGCAAAAAAAGATGCACATAATTCTTTAGTACATTGATGTTGATCCATCATATGTTTTTTTTTTTACTTACGTAAATATGTTCAGTCACATTATTTGCTTCAATTATATATTGTTTGTCAATGTGTTGATATATACCATAAATTTTAAGTTTTCTATCTCAATCCATGCATTTACTTGTTCTTTAATGCCCACCTTTTATTTTCATTTGAATGAAAGGGACCCATTCAGTTAAGATCATGAACAAAGGTTTCTACAATAGGGTGCTAATACTCATCTCTCCAGGTGGCCTGTGTAGTCTATCTTTCCTCCATTCAAACGCTGCAGCCCCCATAGGGCTATATGAGGGTCAGACGGCTGTGTCCTCCACCAATGGCCACGGTTCCATCCTCTGTCCCCTATGACATAGCAGTGACATAGGGATCAGAGGATTGAATCCCAACACCCAACACAACCACCCAACACTTGCCAAAATGTTGAATGGCGAAGAGTCTAGGGGCTCGTTCACAGGTGTGGCTAACATAGCTGCTCCTCTTAAAAGTGATCAGTAATTAAGTGCTTTTCAGGGGGCATTTGACAGGCTTTGAGTAGGCAATATGTTGCCTCCTTACCGCTTGTTTTAACCCTCAAAATGTCGCACCACCAAGCTACAACCAGGTGCAATTTACAGGTACAGGGTGGTTGTGTCGGAGCCCTAGTCAAAAAATGTGTTGTGTTCATTGACTGTACCACTGACTGAAAGCAACATGCAATAAATTCTTGCTACGGCATGAGTATGGCCGAGTGGCTGAATGGCCTTAATCAGGTAGGTGGGCAAAGGGGCTGCAAAACTGTGGCTCAATAGCCTGATTTTACCATCCCATGACTGCTCATATGAGCGAGCCCTTACTGAGACAACAGTACTGGAAAGAAGTGAAGGTAGTGTATACAGTATATGCTCTTCTCTTGCAGGAAACTTCACTCTCAATCTTTTTAAAACTTGACAAGGTTACTTAACAGCGACTCTGTTGCTACATACCAAAATTGTAAACTGTAACACTTATCTATCCCACAACTGTGCTTTGGATCATCTCTTTAGCATCTGACACTCTTCTGGGTGTGTCAAACACCTAATATCTCACACATAGAACTATAAATGTCCTGACAATACAACAGTGAAAATGAAGATCCTTAAGGAGAGTGAGGATCAGTGGAAGGATAGAATCAGGCACTCTTTCTTGTACAAGGGTTTTTAGAGTGGCTGTTGAGCTAAGCAGATTATTATACGTTATAATCAGGTGATTTAAGGGAGTGGATGACTGTGAGCTGCACATCAAACAACAGACCTCTTGTTGTATCAGGGACATTGTTAGATTCCTCAAAGACCCAGGGTTCCTCTGGTCACTTAGATTGAAAAGTTGTAGCATAACATGGACAAAAGCGATCAAAGGATTTTTTTTTTGCCCCCATTTCTGTCATTATCATGTAACCTTCTCTCTCTATTTTCTGCTTTTTTTTTTCCTCTGGCCTAGTCTCCCTTTCCTGTTACAGTTTGGAGACAAAAGGTTTTTGGTCTGTATTGATATGGGTCTGAAGGCAATGACACTGGACTCACAAAATGCCTCTGGGAGAAAAAGAATCCACATTTTTCAGCTGTAAACAGAAAAAGAATAGAGGGGGAAACTGTCCAATGGAGACACCTCTAAGGCTATTAAGACCACTAAGGCTGGCCATACACAGTGCAAATTTCTTTCCTGCAATCACGGGTTGCAAGAAATAAATTTGCACGATTCCTCCATCAACACAGACAGTGCTGACAGGGGAATCCCTCCTGCCGGGCGGGGGAAGCCGCCCCTTCCAGAAGAAGACAGTGATTATGGCTAGCGGCCATAAGAGAATCCGGCAGGCTGGTTGTACCCAAGTTGATCAATCGATCAACTTGGTATATTCAGCCTGCCCATTAAAGAATTGAATCTCGGCCGGATCCTGCTGAAAGGGCCGAGATTCGAACCATGTATGGCCAACCTAAGAAACAATTTCCCGTTCTATGAAAAAATATTACCTGGAAATGCTACCATGAAAGTCCTTGCTCTATCAAAGCCACTTTCTGTTATACGTGACAATGCTCTTCCTATATTCATGTTATGAATCTGCATTCTCATCCTGTCACACAGGTTCATACAAATGTTTTTTTCAACAGGATTGGTTCACTGTTGTCACCATTAGGAAAGTTTCTCTGAGAAATGCCATCCATAACCGGAATGCATGTAGACAGGAAGTGGCTGAGAAAATGAAATGCTATTCTATGGATTAATTTAGAATTACTTGTCCTTCTTAAAAAAAAAAATATATATATATATATATATATATATATATACCCCAGCCTCTCAGCTCATCCCCTGCCAGAAGCCCAATTTGTGAAAATTTGCAACTTGAGCACTGACGTCAACCACACTTGTCAGTGTAGGATTACAACTGACAATCCTCTGCATTTAAAGCTGGGCACACAATATCCAAAAAGTGTCCACTTCAGCAGAAACTTTCCAGTTTTTGGTCAGTGTATACAGCAGTCGTCTGACAGAAGCTGGTCTAAAGGCCAACTTTTGTCGAAGGGACATGCTGGAAAACCAGCATCTGATCAGTGCTCGCAACCAACCGCTGCAAGCGCTAATCAGAGTATTCTGGTGCCGGGAGAATCCCCCTGTCACTCAGAATACTATAGCACAGCAGAGAGATCGCCATGCCAACATCGCTTGGTATGGAGATCTGTCAGTTTTTCTTTTTTTTCGTTAAACCCACTGGGTTGAACAAAAAAACGTACCCAGCTTAATCCCTTACATATACCCAGTGAAGTGACTGGCCACAAGTGATAGATAGAGATTAAACAAATCCTCCTTCATAAGTTATACCTGTCTATCTGTTGTCTTCTCTTCTCTACAGCCATTCAAAGTGCTGACTTTGCTTGTCTGAGAGTTCAGAAAAAAAGGAGCAGAGAGCTGAAATTTACACTTCAGAGCTCATTGCAGCTAGGAGAGGAACAAAGCAGCAAATATGCCACTTACTGCTTCTATTTGAGACAAGTACATACTATAGAGGGATATGTTTTGTTTTGTTCATATTTTTATGTCTCAAGTTTACAACCACTTGAAGCCTCAATGAAAACATAGGGGAGAGTGCTGATGCCCTCTTTACTGTCCATGGCTGTTGTGGAGCTCAGGCACAGACCCCTTTATTGCGCCCCTATCTGCTGTAAGTTTGCATGTGAATGGTTACTAGACAGCTCTTCTGACATGACCCCTCCCTCTGCTTGCGTTGTGCCAACGCTGGTCTCAGACAAAAGCTTAGTGCCCTAGACCAACTTAATAAAGTGCTAATTAATTATTCATCTCATTCAGATCAGAGTAGTCGGACAGTATTGGGGAGGTGCACTGTCCACCACATTGGCTTTGGTAATACTATACCAAAATATTATGAAGCAAAGAACTACATGTACTTTGTGCCATGGGGGGGAGTAAAGAAAAACATGCGTGGTAAGATCTTTTCTTTAGGCCTCTTACACATTGACATTTTGAGGCATAGGCAGAGCTTGGCGTAAGAACCCTGGCATTTTCCAACAGCCAGGAATCCCCAGGTAGCATTTACAGCCACTCATAGAGGCGAATGATTGTATGTGCTTGTACTCCTGTAAATATCAAAGTTTACCTATACATATGCGTATGACATATTCCCCAAATGCAAAACTTTTGTAGGCGAGCCCTAGGCCCAAGGTACCCAGTCAGGGGGCGATCACACTGTTTTTGAATGTTTTGAATTGTCTGGTATTATTATTTACAGGTTTGCGGTAATGAGTGTTGACAATTCTTGAAAGCACTGATATAAGGCAATGTAAGTGTTACTGGGCTTTGGCCGATATGAGGCGTCTGCTGGATGGAGGGTTGGCAGTGCACCAGGATGGCAATGAAATGCTGTCATGGAGAGCCCACATCCGTGTTTACTAGGTAGTTGTCTTACTGCAGGTGTTGTCCCTATCCTGACTTTTCTTGCCAGGAACCCCTCCCTGCGGGTTAATCTCTTTTTTTAGCCATTGGTTATCCCACCCTGACCTACAACTCGCTACAGGAGTGCCCAAATGACACTGGAGTCCCTATATATACGTTTCCTCATCAAGATGGCTTCCTGAGATCTCAGGAGACTGCAGCGTCCAATCAGACAGGTATCTTCTTTGAGACACTGATGGGATCCATAAAGGGACACTTCCCTTATTAGACTCCTCTCTACCTGTTATAATGGCACAGTGCCACCTATAGTTTAGAGATAAACCTGCACCCGCCTACACGCGAGTAAGTATTAGTTTACAAGCTTGTATAGCCATTAATCTTTATAGGTGGCTCCCTGGCTGCAGGAAAATGCTGGGATTTAATGCCAGACCATGCCTGCTGCTCCTAATGTCCTTGTTTATGAGGCCTTAATGATACACAGTGCTTTAGCAAGCTAAATGTCATTCAGTTAAGGTTTACATCTACCTTAAATTTTATGTCTCATCACTTAAAAAGGTTGCAAACCACCAGAGCACTTACTGAAATTATATGAGAGTGTATTTTTAATAAATCTCTCTACGTTTCTTCTAAAAGCTGGAAGTCTCCTGAGTCACTCTCTCTTCACATCAGCAAGATTTTTCCTTTGACATCTCTAACTCCAAGCTTTCCAAATGATATTACATTGTGTAGTAGCTGTATGGAATATTGTATAAACGAACTAGAGTCCTATCCTCTACTGTAAAGTGGCATCGACACAGGTTGCTCTGCGTGAACGTGAGACACATCACGCAAACTCTCTGTGGGAATTTGTGCACTGAAGCCAATAATTGAAAGAAAATTTGAAAACATTATTTTTCCAAGCAGGAAACCGTAAGCGTAAACTCTGAATATAACATTTTAATAACGCCACTTCTTGCATAAGCGTTGATGTAATATTTACCCAGCTTGCAAAAAAAAAAAAAAAAATGAATTTTCTTTTTGAATGTATTGATGAAATGTGTAACACAAGCAGAAAAAGCCACAACTGAAGCTCAATGTTGCGGTTTAAGCCGTTTCTAATTAAAACCATACCAAACTGTTTGCCGGTGAACACGAAGTGGTATAAGAAGCTGTTACAGGTGATGTATCAGGAAAATTGAATTTTTTAAATATGTGTTTGAAAATTAAAACAGTATTGCACTTTGGAATTGATTTTAGAAAACATTGAAAAATTATATAATAATAATAATAATAATTATTATTATATTTATAGCATTTATTATGATACCAAGTAAAATATTAAAATGCTAAAATTAAAAAATGCTATGTTTATTGAATTAATATTGTTGTATTTATTGCTATTATTGCAATTATTTTGTCATATGTAATGAAACAGATTAAATACTATTATAAAGTATATGAGTTTTTATAGCAAAAAGTCTGCTGCAGACTCCTTTCCCCCATTGATCAGAATGCAACATTGTAAGTCTGTAGCAAGTCACAAGGTGAGAGACTTTGTGAATACAGCCCAGAACTGTATAGGAACCCGCATTTCGAGGAAGAAGATGGTGACCCTGGATGATGTCTGCATAAACTGGTATTGAAAAATGTTTATAGTACAACGTTAGAGGAAACTTAGAGCATACTTACAGGGGGGGCTGCTTCCTTCGGTATCGCTGATCTCCACTTCCTCGTTTGAGTCTGATACAGAATCACTACCTGCTCTATCCAAATCTGACTTCAGAGGCCTTACATCAGATTTTAAACATCTTGACCATGACCTGGGGCAATTTGTGTTCTTCAGAACCATCCCATTATCTGCATTCGAATCCTGTTGGGGTAGCGCACTTAAAATGCGGCCTAAAATGATACAATGCATTCAGGCATTTTTGGTGTCAAAATGGACTTAAAAATGACATCTCCAGCGTTTTATAACTTCTATTCATTAACATCTCTATCCAAGATTCACACGTTTTTTTTATCAAAGATTCACCAATTTTTCTAAAAATCGGTGAACCTTGGGTAAAAGTTGTGTAAATTTTGGATCAAAGCATTGATAAATAGACCTCTAAGATGTCTGTTTAGCAGGTGCAAGTTGTATCTATACTCAGGGCCGGGACAAGGGGTGGGCAGGAGGGGGGGGTTGCCCTGGGCGCAATGGTTTATTGCTGGGATAGGGGGGCGCCTTGAGCCTAACCCTAAGGGAAGGGGGGGGTGCAGTTTGGCATCCTTGCCAGCAGCTCTACACGGAAACGTTGGCGACTCCAGACGCAACGTCCACACGCCCCCTGGAAGTAGCCGGCCTTTCTGTGATATACTGTATGCTGCCTGGGATACCTGCGGGACGCCGCACCTTTACCCTATGTTCAGCTTTCGATATGCCTGTTATCATCTGTAAATATGTGAGTAATTTTCTTTAATAAATATTGCCTAAGTTTTTACGGGATCACGCTATGGGCTTTTGTTTCTTCTCCAGATATTCATTTATGGTTGATGGAGCTTACTAAGGAGTACTAAGCCTGACATCCCCTAATTACATTGATTCTACTACCTATCTGGAGAGGCGGTCCCTCTTATCTGGAAAGCAACCACGGAGTTCTGAAACACTTGGGTCTAACATCCGACCATATTGGTTTGATTATTAGCCGGGAGAGGCTGACTCATTCAATTGAGCAGCCACAAAATTTTGGTAAGCTGCTTATTATACCTGATCACAGAGGTGTCCCCTTCTCACACTTATCCTTGGTGTCACGGGAAAGAATCCCCTCCCTGGAATATCCTGCATGCAGATTCATCTTTATTTGACACAATTCTATGTGGGACTGTATTCATTTATTTGGACACTACCCATACTTTTTTTCTTTATGAATATTGGAATCTGTCTATTCATAATCACTTTAATTTTTAGCGCTGCACTTTTGGATTATAATACTGGGTGCTGGATGACCTTGTCCTGGCACTGTCTGTACTTTTTACCTCTATGATGTCTGTTTAGCAGGTGCAAATTATATCTGTACTTTTTACTGTCTTTAACCACTTTACCACCGGAGGATTTTGCTGTCTTCCGTCCAGGCCACTTTTTGCGATTCGGCGCTGTGCGACTTCAACTGACAATTGCGCGGTCGTGCGACGCCGTACCCAAACGAAATTTACGTCCTTTTTTTCCCACAAACAGAGCTTTCTTTTGGTGGTATTTGATCACCTGTACGATTTTTACTTTTTGCGCTATAAACAAAAAAAGAGCGTTTATTTTGAAAAAATAACAATATTTTTAACATTTTTTTATATGAAATTCCCCCAAAAAAGATGTAAAAACCAATTTTTTAAAAATTTTTGGCCAATTTGTTTTATGCTACATATGTTTGGTAAAAAAAATCGCAATAAGCGTATTTTGATTGGTTTGCGCAAAAGTTATTGCGTTTACTAACAAAGGGAAAGATTTCTGTCATTTTTGGTGTTTTTTTTTTAACGCGTAATGGCGGTGATCTGCGATTTTTTTTGCGGGACTGCGACATTGCGGCGGACAGACCGGACCCCTGACTGACATTTTTGACACTTTTGGGGGTACCAGTGACATTACTGCAGTAATCAGTGCTATAAATATGCACTGTTACTGTAAAAATGACACTGGCAGGGAAGGGGTTAATTTTATTGGAGAGGGAGGGGTTAATGTATGCCTGGTGCTTACTGACGTGTAGGGGGGGGAGGTGACTGTGTGAGTCATGGACAGATCGGATGTCCAGCTATGCTGAACAGTCTGATCTGTCACTCCCTGTCACTATGGAGATCCGCCCGCTGTGTTTACACACAGCGGGCGGATCTCCAGACTCGATCCCCGACGATCGGGTAAGAGCAGCGGCGATCGCCGCTGCTCCTCCCCTGGCCCGACTCCCGCTGTGAATGAAAACAGCGGGAGCGAGCCTCCGGCGGCGCGCAAGCGCCGCCCAGAAGGGGGAGTGTCCAATCACGTTAATACTACGTGGCTGGACGATAACGAACCACTCTGCCGCAGTAGTATTACTGTGAGCGGTTGTAGAGTGGTTAATATAGGAACAAGACTTGGCAGATACTCTACATGTTACTTCTCTTGATTCCAGCCAACACTCTCCCATTGTTGACATTGGAGCTGATTAACATGAAGGAGTTGATTTACTAAAGGCAAAAAAACTGTGCACTCTGCAAGTGCAGTTGCTCCAGAGCTTAATAAAGGAGGTAACGCTTTACTTTGCAAAGAATATCCAATCACGTGCAAGAAAAATTAAAAACACAGCATTTTTGCTTACACATGATTGGATGATGGAAGTCAGCAGAGCTTCTGCTCATTTACTAAGCTCTGGAGCAACTCCACTTGCAAAGTGAACAGTCTATTTTCCTTTAATAAATCCATCCAGAAGTGTACGTCTAAGTAATAATAATTCAAAAAAATGAAGAAAACACTATTGATCTCCCAGATATCCAGCATGCTCCTAACTTCCCATTTTAGCTGACAACAATCCCAAACAGTATTTTCAGCCCTTCATTACTCTTCTGTTAGACTACAGAACAACTCCCCCTCTATTAATCTCAATGGTGGGAAGGGGGCTAGGATTCTTTATTCCAACAGAAAAGAACTGGAATGGGCTGACAACACTTTTTGTGATTTTAGCAAAGCAAAGGCAGAGTTGTCGGTGACAACTGCTCCTATCATTTTTCATTTGGCTACACAAAGGCAGGGCATGAAGGAAAATCTCCCCAAAGGGGTCACAAAAAGAAATAAAAGCTGGATACATCTTTATACTTTTCCATACTCTATTAAATTTTTTTACTAGAGTTAAGCTTTAATACATTTAGGAACACAAACTCTATATTTTCATCCTCACCGTTATTCTGTACAATGCCTGGAAACATTACCCTTTCCGTAATAAAGACTCTTTAATGAATTATACATTAATGTTAATATTTGCAACTGGATGCACTTATGTAAAGTACAGCATTGTAGGTTTTTTTTTTTTTTTTTTGCCTGAAAAAATTCATAAGGGATATTGCCAGACAAATGAATCATTTAATAAGACGTAATAAAGACTACACTACATTACGGATGGAATTTAACGCCAATTTAAGTGACTTGCCGAGTGGAAATGAAAATCTGATGTTTGCCCTCCGAAGTTTTAAATGGAGTCGGCATAAAAGTTTGTTAAAGGGCAACTAGCATGACAAATGACATTGCACAATATAATCTGGAGCCTTCCGGGAGCTAAATGTTGTTGCAGTGATTCCAAAAGGCTGACATTTTCTTTTGTGAAGTGGAGAGGACGAGAGCGTTGTCTGGCGGTTTGAGAACAGAAACATGATTCCAGGGAGAAAATCGAGAAGTACCTCTAGTAGTAGAATGCCAAAATGTGTGATCGTAGAAGTAAATGTGTGTTATGTTTAAAGAGGAATTCCAAGTATGAAGATTTTATACACAGTTACATTGGTCCAGTTCAGACTATGTATATACCTTACCTGGCTGATGCCCCATAAAGGTGGAAATGAGTGTAGTAGGCACCGCCATTCCAGTGGTGTTTACTTGATTGCGAGTCCTGTGTGGAGCAGCTGACCTGATGCATTCTGAACAAAGAAGGTCGGCATCATTTAGAGAATGCTTCGCATTTTCTGAATAAATGCAAAGTGTTCTCTGATTGGACAAGGATTAAGAGTGTGATGTCACTGCCCTACCTTTCCACCTCATCCATTTAGAGACC
Source organism: Pelophylax lessonae (assembly GCF_965119305.1). Taxonomy (NCBI): domain Eukaryota; kingdom Metazoa; phylum Chordata; class Amphibia; order Anura; family Ranidae; genus Pelophylax; species Pelophylax lessonae. The sequence continues at coordinate 511,894,404 of NC_138771.1, read as the reverse complement.
ACTTTGCATTCATTCAGAAAATACATAGCATTTTATGAATGGCGCCCATGCTGTGTTCAGCTCAGTATGGTACCCAGAAGCTAGAGGAGATCACTGGAACAGCAGTGTCTACTTAAGCTAAATTCCAGCTTCACCGGGCATTGGCTACATGAGATTTATACATAGTTACATTGGTCCAAGCTGAACCAATGTAACTATGTAATAATATACATAGGAAGGGGATGTATTCCAGAGATAAACCTATAATCCTACCACTTTTTAAAACTCTGGTCCGACTGCATCTGGAATATTCTGTCCAGTTCTGGTCGCCAGTCCTCAGAAGGGATGTGTTGGAACTGGAGAGAGTCCAGAGAAGGGCAACTAATTAGGGGATTGGAGGACCTTAATTATGAAGAGCGCCTACAAGCGCTTGATTTATTCTCCCTAGAGAAGAGACACCTGAGGGGGACATGATAGCAATTTACAAATACCTCAACGGTGATCTCGACACAGAAAAAAAAATATTCAGTCGCAAGAAATGCATGAGGACACGAGGCCATTCAATGCGATTAGAGGAGAAGCGTGTTAACCTCAGACTACGCAGGGGGTTCTTTACAGTAAGGGCTACAAGACTGTGGAATTTTCCGCCACAAATGGTAGTAACTGCGGGGAGTATGACTAGTTTTAAAAGATTTTTGGACGTACATCTCAAGGATCAAAACATTCTGGGGTATGGAAAATGATTACAGCCACACACACCTACACAGGTTGAACTGGATGGACTATTGTCTTTATTCAACCATAACTACTATGTAACTATGTAACTACTATGTAACTATGTATACTAAACCTGGAATTCATCTTTAGGGACCCTGTTAAGTTTTTTTTATTTCACTGTTGGGAAGCTTTCCCTTCTTTTCCTGTCCCCCAGACACAGCACAAGGAAGGGTAGTCTCTCCAGAACTGGGAAATCCCCTCTCAATTGGTGATGAAACAGATGTTCCTTTAGGAAGAGTTGTCATCCTCGTCCTTTTCTGTTCCCGTGACAAATTTTTAAAATTCCCTTCACTGTACTGGAGGCAATGGCTACCAGGATAAGTAAAGTGGGTGAATCCCCCCCAGTGGGACACAGTCAGTAAAAAAAAAAAAAAAAATCTGACAGTAGGTATAACACTTTCACATCCTATCCAAAACTTAAAGAAAGCTTTATCTTTACATATTCTTCAGGGCCGGCGCTACCAGTAAGGCGACTAAGGCAGCTGCCTAGGGCGCAGCTTAACAGGGGGCGCCGCCATCCTGCACCCCGAATCAGTAGTGGACCGGCCGGTGTGGCACTCCTCATGCTGTGCCGCCTGAGCGCTACAGCAAGCGAGCCTCAGGCAGCACACACCACTAGTCTAGAGCGCACATTAGAATAGTCGGGGCGCCAGAAGTGCCCTCCATAGAATCCTGGGGATCCAGCTCGGCGCTCACTGCACTCCGGTCTCCGCCCCTCCAGCTGATTTCTGCTTGAAGAAGGTCAGGAGCCGATCTCCAATCACACTCAGGGAGCTGGGCTTGTGCCTCTCCAGACGCCCCCCCCCCCCTCTGCTCCGTGTTCAACTTCTGGCAGAAGCAGATTGCTGGACACCGGACAGTCTCCCATCCCCCATCACATGCCGAGGACAGCATGCAAGGTGAGACGATGTGTGTCCCGTCCTCTCCCACCCCTCACACAGACAACACAGTACACCCCCCCACCCGGACACTGGCCTCACTCTTCATACATGGGGGGCTGCATTGTATGATATTGGGGGGGGGGCTGTATTGTATGATATGGAGGGGGCTGCCTGCATTGTATCATGGAGGGGGGGGGGCTGTATTGTATGATATGGAGGGGGCTGCCTGCATTGTATCATGGAGGGGGGCTGTATTGTATGATATGGAGGGGGCTGCCTGCATTGTATCATGGAGGGGGGGGGCTGTATTGTATGAAATGGAGGGGGCTGCCTGCATTGTATCATGGAGGGGGGGGGCTGTATTGTATGATATGGAGGGGGCTGCCTGCATTGTATCATGGAGTGGGGGGGGGCTGTATTGTATGATATGGAGGGGGCTGCCTGCATTGTATCATGGGGGGGGCTGCATTGTATGATATTGGGGGGGGGGGCTGTATTGTATGATATGGAGGGGGCTGCCTGCATTGTATCATGGAGGGGGGGGGGGGGCTGTATTGTATGATATGGAGGGGGCTGCCTGCATTGTATCATGGAGGGGGGGCTGTATTGTATGATATGGAGGGGGCTGCCTGCATTGTATCATGGAGGGGGGGGCTGTATTGTATGATATGGAGGGGGCTGCCTGCATTGTATCATGGGGGGGGCTGCATTGTATGATATTGGGGGGGTGGGCTGTATTGTATGATATGGAGGGGGCTGCCTGCATTGTATCATGGAGGGGGGGGGGCTGTATTGTATGATATAGAGGGGGCTGCCTGCATTGTATCATGGGGGGGGGCTGTATTGTATGATATGGAGGGGGCTGCCTGCATTGTATCATGGGGGGGGGGCTGCATTGTATGATATAGAGGGGGCTGCCTGCATTGTATCATGGAGGGGGGGTGCTGTATTGTATGATATAGAGGGGGCTGCCTGCATTGTATCATGGGGGGGGGGGGCTGTATTGTATGATATGGAGGGGGCTGCCTGCATTGTATCATGGGGGGGGGGGCTGCATTGTATGATATGGAGGGGGCTGCCTGCATTGTATCATGGAGGGGGGGGGGGCTGTATTGTATGATATGGAGGGGGCTGCCTGCATTGTATCATGGGGGGGACTGCATTGTATGATATTGGGGGGGGGGCTGTATTGTATGATATGGAGGGGGCTGCCTGCATTGTATCATGGAGGGGGGGGCTGTATTGTATGATATAGAGGGGGCTGCCTGCATTGTATCATGGGGGGGGGGGGCTGTATTGTATGATATGGAGGGGGCTGCCTGCATTGTATCATGGAGGGGGGGGGGGGCTGTATTGTATGATATGGAGGGGGCTGCCTGCATTGTATCATGGAGGGGGGGGGGCTGTATTGTATGATATAGAGGGGGCTGCCTGCATTGTATCATGGGGGGGCTGTATTGTATGATATGGAGGGGGCTGCCTGCATTGTATCATGGGGGGGGGGGCTGCATTGTATGATATGGAGGGGGCTGCATTGTATGATATGGAGGGGGCTGCATTGTATGATATGGAGGGGGCTGCATTGTATGATATGGAGGGGGCTGCATTGTATCATATCGAGGGGGCTGCATTGTATCATAGCAGCCCCCTCCATATCATACAATACAGCCCCCCCCCCCATGATACAATGCAGCCCCCTCCATATGATACAATGCAGCCCCCTCCATATGATACAATGCAGCCCCCTCCATATGATACAATGCAGCCCCCTCCATATCATATAATGCAGCCCCTTCCATATATCATATGGAGGGGGCTGCATTGTATCATATGGAAGGGGCTGCATTGTATCATGGGGGGGCTGTATTGTATGATATGGAGGGGGCTGTATTGTATGATATGGAGGGGCTGTATGATATGGAGGGGGCTGTATTGTATGATATGGGGAGGTTGTTTTGTGCAGGCTGTATTGTGTGATATGGGAGGTGTGCTGTATTATATGGGGGGGGGGGGCTGTATTGTGTGATATGGTGGGGCTGTGTATAATGGACAGTGTCCCCGTCTACCCAAATGCTGACCTCGTCTGACTGATGGTGATCTGTGATTGGCTGTCTCCATGACCTTATTCACATGGATGGCGGTGAAGCTGCATTATTACCAACCACCAACCGGGAGGAGAAGCTGAGGTTGGTGGGGACTGTACACAGGTCACAGCAGAAATTACCCCCATCAGTGTTCCTTTAAACTGCTTCCCACCTCACTACATCAACCACTGTGCTCACACTTGCGTAATGCAGAGAGCTTCTGGCTCTTGGCTGATGTAGTGAAGGTAGGTCATATGGGGGGCAATTTTTATTTTGCCTAGGGCGGCAAAAATCCTTGCACCGGCCCTGATATTCTTTAACTATTCAAGGATTTTGAACCTAAGAGACATGCCCTAAAAACACTTTAACAAAGTTTTAAGGACATATCTGTTATGTCCAGCCCCTCTCCTCTCCTCTGCCTCTGCTCCCTTCACTGTTATAATCAACATTTACTGGCTACCAAAATGACAGTCGTCAATTACTTTGTATTACATCTGTCAAAAAAAATACAACTGCCTCTGTGTAAAATGACACTTGTGTAATATAAGGAATCAAGGTATTGTTTAATTGTCTTTACTATTTCCATATCTAGATAAAATGTGTAACCTTTGATCTGCATATGACATAAGTTAAAAAAAACCTTACAAGTTGAAGAAAAAAATAAAAACTTTTACTAAACTCACAACAGTAAAATCAGTCTTTATATGCAGTAAAGTTATACTCACTGTGGAACCTGAGGGGTTAATACTCTGCATTGTGTAAAAAGGCTGATTGATCCTGTTTTCTCTGATCCTCCCCTTCTTTTACTGTCCCCAGACAGTAAAAGAAGGGCTCTATACTGATAGAATAGAGCCCTTGGATGCACTCGGCACATGCTCGGTTTGGTGTGTATTGCTGGAGAGTTTCTTTTTTTTGGGGGGGGGGGGGGTGCATGTGATCAGCAAAGGGCCAATCAGCACTGACAAGACAGAGGGTCAGGCATCATGCAGCCTCCTAGGACAAATAAAAAACAAAACCTCCTGCGCTTAAGTGCTGTCTGATGGAGTAGAAAGAGGTGCACTACAAACTCAGATGTAAAGAGAGCTGTTTGGTCTTGCTGCCCCCTTCAGGATCAAGGGTATCCAGAACCACTGGTAGAGAAGACAAAAAAAGAAAAAAGAGGGGCGCACCGACCTAGTGCATTACCATAAAAACTTTTATTAAAATATTAAAAGGTGTACAATATACTCACAAGACTGGTGTGGTACAACACACATCAAGAATAGCATATACAGTCTCCAAGGTAGCCAGGTCCCAATAGTGACAAATGGGCATACAGATAGTCGCATGGGGCTGCTGTGGCTAGGCTGACGCGTTTCAGGGGCGAGCCCCCTTCCTCAGAGCCAGAAAAGATGCTGCTAGATCACAAGCCGAACGGTCAAAGACTAAATGGAAGTAGGCCCCACCTCTTCCTGCTCCACCCCAACCCTAAGGGCGGGACAGAGGGGAGGGGGGAAGTGAGAAAAGGGAAGAAGAGGGGAGAAGAGAAAGGAGAAGAATAAAACGGACACAGCAGCAAGAAGGAGAAGGGGGGGGAAAAGAAAAATGGGGATGCTGGGACAGGGAAAGAACATGGAAGGGGGGAGGGGGAGGGGAAGAGGGGAGGACAGAGAGGACACTTGTCCAGTCCGAGCCAAAACACACCCACCTTCCGAGGCCAGCTCGGACTATGTGATCAGCGGCAAAAGAAATATAATAGATAAAATAAATATACAGCAAATGAAACACTTGTTCGAACAAGAAAGGAGATAACAAATCAAATGTGACGGGTAATGCATTGTGGTCAGAAGTGGTATACATATATACGTATATACATATACACATGTAATAACTACACACGTATATATATACATGCACACATACATACATATACATATACATGCACACATATACACTCACATCAACAGTCAGTACTTTAGGTCTCTATTGGATCAGATGAGAACTCCACTGCTTATCCTGTGCATATCCACTAGCAAGCAGAGCAGTGTCAGCCACCCCTGGCCTACAGCCATGCAGGGGGGACACTACCCGTAGGAGCAGAGCGTATACAGCTAGCCTGGCATGGTGCAAGAGGATCTCGCTGGCCTCCACACACAAATAGTACCTGTGATCATGATGTGAGGAGGGTGCCGCTGGCCGGGACTAAAAGGGGTCTGCTGTATGTTGAAACATCCCTATTTGGATGGCTGCGTCCCTTCTCTGGGACGCACGCCAACCCGTACCCGGAAGTGAGAAACCGGAAGTGCGGGTGGATGCGTTTCACCCGCATCACTTCCGCCATCACTACGGGGCGCCGCTCGGACCATTTCTCTGCAAGTCATTAGCTGTGCCAGCCAGCAGTGGACATGGACAGAGCGGCGCTTACCCGACTCCGCCCTCCTCCTTGCGTCTCTAAGCAAGTGGCTACAAGTGCATATGTATATATATAAAATGTCCGTGGTGAACAGGCAGGCTGTTCAAAAATAAGGGCAATGATGGCACCATTTGCATAAGCTTGCAAGGTACATATAGCATGATCAGGACATATTGACAAAAGAATATATATAATAATAGTAGTGATAATAATAAATAGAGGTAAATGATTGATTGATTGATAACATGATGCAATAATACAACAATACCACTGAAAGATAATACTACATAAAGGAGATTTTTTGGGGGGGGGGGTGGATGAGAGTGAACCACATCTGAAAAATATATATATAGTATAATACATTATAATGTAATATAACATAATAATGGTGCCAACAAGCACAAACGCATATAGATTTATGCATACGTTTATGTTTAGGCATATACCTTCTATCTATATCTCTATCTATATTTGTTTTTTGTTTTTTGTGTGTGTCCCGCTCAAAATACATATACGGTGCAAGAAAAAAGTGCCAATGTGCCATCACTGTCTATAAGCAGGCCGCAGAAGGAAAACAGTTCCCCATGCGGACATGCATAATGTGGGAAGCATGCACTCAAACCAATACCAGCTGGTCTTTGTGTACATATGTCAATGCTAATACTAATGGCCAAAAATGGGCTGTTACAGCCATCCAACCCAAGAGGCTGTACCACAGAGGAACAAGGGAGCAAAGGAGGGGGGGGGGGGTTTAGGGGGGTGGATAAAAGGAGGGAAGAGATTTTATCACACCACTGTGTGCAGCTCAATCTCCTCATTTAACCCTTTCGGGGCTAAAGACCCCAGGGTGAATATCCAATAGGCCTCTCTGGTGCAGAGCCTTTGGTACTTGAGGCCACCATCCAAATCTTTGTTGATGGCCTCTATCCCAAAAACCCTCAAGCCCACCCCCCTAAACCCCCCCCCCCCCCCCTCCTTTGCTCCCTTGTTCCTCTGTGGTACAGCCTCTTGGGTTGGATGGCTGTAACAGCCCATTTTTGGCCATTAGTATTAGCATTGACATATGTACACAAAGACCAGCTGGTATTGGTTTGAGTGCATGCTTCCCACATTATGCATGTCCGCATGGGGAACTGTTTTCCTTCTGCGGCCTGCTTATAGACAGTGATGGCACATTGGCACTTTTTTCTTGCACCGTATATGTATTTTGAGCGGGACACACACAAAAAACAAAAAACAAATATAGATAGAGATATAGATAGAAGGTATATGCCTAAACATAAACGTATGCATAAATCTATATGCGTTTGTGCTTGTTGGCACCATTATTATGTTATATTACATTATAATGTATTATACTATATATATATTTTTCAGATGTGGTTCACTCTCATCCACCCCCCCCCCCAAAAAATCTCCTTTATGTAGTATTATCTTTCAGTGGTATTGTTGTATTATTGCATCATGTTATCAATCAATCAATCATTTACCTCTATTTATTATTATCACTACTATTATTATATATATTCTTTTGTCAATATGTCCTGATCATGCTATATGTACCTTGCAAGCTTATGCAAATGGTGCCATCATTGCCCTTATTTTTGAACAGCCTGCCTGTTCACCACGGACATTTTATATATATACATATGCACTTGTAGCCACTTGCTTAGAGACGCAAGGAGGAGGGCGGAGTCGGGTAAGCGCCGCTCTGTCCATGTCCACTGCTGGCTGGCACAGCTAATGACTTGCAGAGAAATGGTCCGAGCGGCGCCCCGTAGTGATGGCGGAAGTGATGCGGGTGAAACGCATCCACCCGCACTTCCGGTTTCTCACTTCCGGGTACGGGTTGGCGTGCGTCCCAGAGAAGGGACGCAGCCATCCAAATAGGGATGTTTCAACATACAGCAGACCCCTTTTAGTCCCGGCCAGCGGCACCCTCCTCACATCATGATCACAGGTACTATTTGTGTGTGGAGGCCAGCGAGATCCTCTTGCACCATGCCAGGCTAGCTGTATACGCTCTGCTCCTACGGGTAGTGTCCCCCCTGCATGGCTGTAGGCCAGGGGTGGCTGACACTGCTCTGCTTGCTAGTGGATATGCACAGGATAAGCAGTGGAGTTCTCATCTGATCCAATAGAGACCTAAAGTACTGACTGTTGATGTGAGTGTATATGTGTGCATGTATATGTATATGTATGTATGTGTGCATGTATATATATACGTGTGTAGTTATTACATGTGTATATGTATATACGTATATATGTATACCACTTCTGACCACAATGCATTACCCGTCACATTTGATTTGTTATCTCCTTTCTTGTTCGAACAAGTGTTTCATTTGCTGTATATTTATTTTATCTATTATATTTCTTTTGCCGCTGATCACATAGTCCGAGCTGGCCTTGGAAGGTGGGTGTGTTTTGGCTCGGACTGGACAAGTGTCCTCTCTGTCCTCCCCTCTTCCCCTCCCCCTCCCCCCTTCCATGTTCTTTCCCTGTCCCAGCATCCCCATTTTTCTTTTCCCCCCCCTTCTCCTTCTTGCTGCTGTGTCCGTTTTATTCTTCTCCTTTCTCTTCTCCCCTCTTCTTCCCTTTTCTCACTTCCCCCCTCCCCTCTGTCCCGCCCTTAGGGTTGGGGTGGAGCAGGAAGAGGTGGGGCCTACTTCCATTTAGTCTTTGACCGTTCGGCTTGTGATCTAGCAGCATCTTTTCTGGCTCTGAGGAAGGGGGCTCGCCCCTGAAACGCGTCAGCCTAGCCACAGCAGCCCCATGCGACTATCTGTATGCCCATTTGTCACTATTGGGACCTGGCTACCTTGGAGACTGTATATGCTATTCTTGATGTGTGTTGTACCACACCAGTCTTGTGAGTATATTGTACACCTTTTAATATTTTAATAAAAGTTTTTATGGTAATGCACTAGGTCGGTGCGCCCCTCTTTTTTCTTTTTTTGTCTTCTCTAGCCTCCTAGGACAGTCAGAGGAGAATGAAAATCCTCCTACAAGTTTTACCAGACACCAATAGAAGTCACAAGACTGCTATATACTGCTGATGAGAAAAGGTATTTAGCAGTTTATATTTACTAAAATAATTGCTTTTCCATGTTCTTTGTACTGTGGGAGACCAGATATAGTGAATGCTGGGTCCTGGGTTTAGTAACACTTTAAATATAATTAACTTCTTTAACCCTTAGTTAACCCTAATAAGTACTAACTAACTCCTTTCTCTCCTTCTCCCTTAAGCCCCCGTTCACATTAGGTCGCTCCGACTTCGGGGGCGACCTGTGAAGTCGCGTGCACCGCAACTTCGGCGCGACTTGCATGGACTTCATATAATTGAAGTCCATGCAAGTCGCCTCCAGGTTGCGCGAAGTAGTACAGGACCCGTTTTCTAAGTCGGAGCGACTTGTGTCGGTCCTATTAGAACCGATCCTGTACTACTCAATGGACCCGACGGTGCGCGACCAAGTTGCCTGGCAAGTCGTAATAGTGTGAACCGGCAGTTAGTGATTTATTTATTTATTTTTTACCATTACTATTTACATTTTTCTCTTTCATTTGTTTTGTTTGTTACTTTTTCAGTGTTGCAAAATTGAAAAACAACTTTTTTTTTTGCAAAAAAAGCTTTGTCAAGTTTTGTATCAGAATCATTTTACAGTATTTTTATTGGCAGTAAGGCCTCATGCACAGTGGGGCTCTTGTAAACCTTTTACCCCAGCATGAAAAAAGCAGCTTCAAAAACACCCCTAAGCCGTGTTTTTGCAAATGCGTTCAGGCATGCTCAGGTGTTTAATTTTATTCATTTTATTGGCCAGAATATTAATTTATTCTGCCCATTAAAATGAAAAAACGCTCAAGTGTTATACGTGTCCAGTGCTTAGGTCGGTTTACCCACGTTTAGGCATGTCAGGCATTTTTTCTGCCATAATGATCCTCTCTTGAATGCACAAAATAATGTTTTTCTCTGCCTCTAATCTCCGGTAAATGCTTATGTGTGCATGGACACATAGGCTAAGATGCTGAGGCATTTAGAGGCAGAAATACAAAACGCCAAATGCCTGTAAAACAGGCATTTTTTGATCTCAAGTGTGCATGAGTCCTTAAACTATTGTTTTTTTTTTTTTTTTACACTAATACTAGTAAAAACAAAAAATACAAAAATTTTTATTTTTTTGCATCTTTTTGTTTATAGATTTTTTCATCTTGGTTAAGGACAATGGGGATCCCCCTCTTTAAATGACTGCTATATGCAAAGATTGATAGAAAACAGACTCAATTTTCTAAAGAAAAAGCAAATAAGTAAGAATACACCAATACGGCACCTTTGTATTACATGCATGTGTGGACATGCAAGCAGACTGAATCGGTGGAGTGATTTTGTAAAAAAATACCAATTTTAATGTCAGCCAAAATTTCCCAAAGTGGAACTTTCTTTTTCTCACTGAGATGGTTACATAAAATGTTCTTGAAACAAAAACGGTTTTATTGGTTTTTTTTTTTGCTCATATATTTTGACGGTATTGTGGATTTTGGGGGTCTGTCTAGAGTAGTATAGTTAAATTTCTTTCTAGAGCCGATCTGAAAATTGGCTGGGGGGGCCGACATTGCGGGATCCCTGGACAGGTGTGTCCTAATATTAAAAGTCAGCAGCTACAGTATTTGTAGCTGGTGACTTTTAATCTTTTCATTGGGGGAGAGGAGGGGGGCAGAACTCCGATTTAAGATTGGATAGCAAAACAATAAGTTCACCTAGTGGGTTTTTTTCCCACTTTCCTTAATTACCTAAACAATCAGTCACTTTGGGGTTGATTTCTAACTTCAGCTTGTTCAATTAAGCTTTGACAAAAAAAAAAAAAAAACTGAAGCTGATTGATTTCTATGCACAGTTGCACCAAATTTTCCACTCTCCAGTTTCAGTAAATAAACCCCTTGTCTAGGTCATGTAGGCCCTTGCACTACATAGAAGTTGGTAAAGCAAATCGTACAATTAGATTGCAACATGTGTGGTTAGTACTACAATTTGAATGCCAGTCTATTAGTAAATGACCTCAAAGTATTAATAAATTGCCAGTATCAAGCAAATTAGACCCTCTTATGTAAAAACATAACTGTCCTATTGACAGTTCAAATCAAGCAAATTAGACCCTCCTATGTAAAAACATAACAGTCCTATTGACAGTTCAAATCGGAAGCTGTCAAATCTATACATTATACATATATACATTTTTTCTGTTTTCTGTTAAGGACTAGAAAAAAAGACAATACTTTGTTTATAGGAAATTATGTAAATGATGGTAAAAGACAATTTTAATCTCATACAGAAAGCAACAGAACGAAAGACAAAAACAAAAACTTGCGTCATATTGAACGCAGCCGAAAAGTGGGTCTGTTTTGTAGCAAACTGGACCTTCTGATTCCATGGGCATTGGAATAGAGGAATCCTTCCTTTGCCCACTGAGTAGTTACCAATAACTATGCATAATTATTTATAATAATGTGTAATATAACATAATATTTACATTAACTTGTGCCTACTTACTTACCAACAGTCCATATACAGGGCGAAGTGTTTATGGTCAAATCTTGTAAATCTTGACTACAATGGTGTTTCATGTGTTCCATGCTATCATTTTCTTCGGAGGTATGCTGACACCAAGGCTTCTTCAGTATTTCCTCGATTGAATGAGACAAAAATGGTTTTGGCCTCTTCTTGTAGTCTGAGAAGGCACTGAGATCCATCATTTGTGTTCCAGAAAAATAAGATGCAAAAACAAAAGCTTGAGAGAAAGTTGAGTAAAGAGTTGTCCAATGCCCAAGACTGTAAAAAAATCCCAGTCTACCTTCCTACACCAAAGATTTTTAGCAGCAAGATGATTATGTTCCTTAAACAACCCTTTTCCCCAAAAAAAACTTTAAATGCAGTTTGTAAGTTTTTAAAAGAAATGTCTCAATTCAAATCAAGCCAGGTTTACTCCAGATAATGCCCAAGTGAAGGATCTGTGTTAGCAGATATTTTGTTCATAATATTTCTCCCATGAGAATTTCTGGGTGACAAAAGAGAAGTAGTCGTCTTCTTTACTGTTCTAGAAATGACCCATTGAACGTGCGGTTAGATACTGACCATCACAGCGACAATAAACAAAGTCTGGATGTTGGGTTGAGAGAGCCTTGGAAGACCAATTCTTTGGGATCTTGCAGAATTTTTTTCAGTTCCAAACTAGCCACCTGATTATTTTTTTGCTATACTTTTGAAAGATTTGAAATCTTTATTAAAAAAAAAAAAAAACATCTTGGTTGGTCCTAAGTTTCAATTATTATTATTTTTTTACATTGTATATGCTGAAATTCATATTTCATGTAACCAATCCGTTTCCTGTTCTCTAAAAAAGAATGTTTTTTTTTTTTTTTTTAATCTATTTATACTGCTTATTGATCATTTCTACTTGCTGCCTACTTTTATTGTGCTTCACTCATGCAATGGTTTTGTTTTATATTCTGCTGCTAAGTTTATACTTGTATTATTTTTATATTCTTGTATTTTATGTTGTTTTATATTCTGCTGCTAAATTTATACTTGTATTATTTTTATATGCTTGTATTTTATGGTGTTTTATATTCTGCTGCTAAATTTATACTTGTATTATTTTTATATTCTTGTATTTTATGTTGTTTTATATTCTGCTGCTAAATTTATACTTGTATTATATTTATATTCTTGTATTTTATGTTGTTTTATATTCTGCTGTTAAGTTTAAACTTGTATTATTTTTAAATGCTTGTATTTTATGTTGTTTTATATTCTGCTGCTAAATTTATACTTGTATTATTTTTATATGCTTGTATTTTATGTTGTTTTAGGTCTGTTTTTATTGTCTGTAGCCCTTTTGTGAAATGACTTTGAATTCTCTCTTTAGCAGTTACTTTTGTACTTTATCTACTTGTGTCTGTGATTATGTCTGCTATGCCTGTTGGCTCTTTTCTCCAGCCTGTCTATAGTTCTCTGTTAAGGTTTTTTGGGGTTTCTTCATTTTTCAGTTATTTTACCCTCTCTACGCTCCTAGTTTTCTCATTTTGTCAGTCCGCGTACCCGTAGCTGGTCCTTTTTTCATTAGTCTTTGATTCTTCTATACTCTGTCTCCTCCAGCTGTGCCAGTGTATCTCTTTGTGTTTCCTTATCTCCTACAATTTTATTGACAAACCCCTCCTTATTTGCTTACTGCTAGGACTATCTTGTTCAGTTATAATCCCTACTACAGCCAGAGATTACTTTGTAACTAGAATGTGTAGAGATTACCTTGTAACTAGAATGTGTATATCTATTATATTAACCCTTGCTGTCACTGTCTGCTCTTGAAAGATATCAGTGCAAAAATCTATTTTGGAAGCAGTCCTTCTTTATTATTTAAAAGCTGAAAAGGCAGATGGGGGAAAAAAAAAGAAAGCAGTAATGCATTTATTAAAAAAAAAAAAAAAATCATCATTAAAATAGATGCAAAGTGAGTGAGATTTTGTTTGCAGCAATACATAAATGAATTAGAAATCATCTTTATTTTACAGTTTTATTGGAATACTTGTTTTCATCCATTGTTACACCTCAGTACCCCTGATCTCCTACAGTCTCTTCGCAGCCGCTCCATGCCTATACAACCTACAGTTAGGGCCCTTTCACACTACACCGCTGAAAAAAAAACTCTGTAAAAATAAAAATGCGGGTTTTATGCATTTCTGAAGCGTTTTTAATGCAGTTTTGGTGAATTTTCTGAATTCTTGACTCCTAGCAAGCACCTGTGAGGCTTGGATATGTGACTCAAAAAAATGCACCAAAATTGCACCGCAGGTGAGTTTTTGATGCGTCTTCTATTCATTTCATAAGGGTGGTTCATTTTTGGTGCACTTTTTAACAAGTTCCCGACCGCCCGCGGCAGTTTTACTGCGGCAGGCTGGCTCTCCTGCATGAACCGACGTAACTCTATGTCAGCCGCGCGCAGGGATGCTGGGGGGTGAGCGGGCGCCACCGTCACTAGGCAGCGGGGATGCCGATGCACTGGACTAGCGGCACCAATTGCTGCCGGCCACCCGCGATCACGCCCCGCTGAGAGAGAAGGGCAGCCATTGTAAACACAGCTGACTGTTCTTCTCTCTGAAATGATCACAGAGCGCCTGTGATCCTTCTATATAGGATCACAGGACTCTATGATCATTTCACAAGCCCAACCCCCCACAGTTAGTAAACACTGCCCTAGGTTTACACTTACCCCTTTGATCACCCCTAGGTTAACCCCTTCCCTGCCAATATTATTACAGTAACAGTGCATATTTTTAGCACTGATTAATGTAGCAATGTCACTGGTCCCCCCAAAAGTATCAAAAATGTCAGTTAAGGGTCCCTGTCCCCCTAAAAATCGCTGATCACCACCATTACTAGTAAAAAATAAATAAATAAATAAAAATGACATACATTTTTCCCTTAGGCCCCGTTCACATTGGGGCGATCCGACTTCCCGGGGCGACCTCCGAGGTTGCGGTGAGAGCAGCGCGCCGCGACCTCGGAGCGGCCGGCACGGACTTCATAACATTGAAGTCTATGACGGTCGCTCCGGGTCGCCCCAAAGAAGCTCCGGACCCTTTTTCTAAGTCGGAGCGACTTGTGTCGCTCCTATTAGAACGGGTCCGCAGCTTCCCTATGGAAGGCGACCTACGGCGACCTGTGAGGCGACCAGGCGCCCCAGTGTGAACGGGGACTTAGTTTGTAGACGAGATAACTTTTGCGCAATCCAATCAAAATACGCTTATTGCTTTTTTTTTTTTTTTACCAAAAATATGTAACAGAATACAAATTGGCCTAAAAGGATGAAAAAATTAGATTTTTAAATTTTTTGGGAATGTTATATAGCAGAATGTGAAAAATATATATTTTTTTTTTCATAAATGTTGCTTTTTTTGTTTATAGCACAAAAAATAAAAAATCGCACAGGTGATCAAAAACCACCAAAAGAAAGCTCTATTTGTGGGAAAAATGTCAAACATCAATTTTATTTGGGTACATTGTCGCACGACTGCGCAATTTTCCATTAATATAATGCAGTGCCGAATCGCAAGAAATGGCCTGGTCATTAAGGGGGCAAATCCTTCCGGTCCAGAAGTGGTTAAACATGCACCAAAAATTCAGGACTTTTAAAAGTGCACCCCACCCACAGTGCACTGGTGTGAAGAGTTTCTTAGGATTTAAAGGGATACATTGTTCATGCATTTTTGTTCTGCTTTTTTAACACCAAAAGCATTTTAGAAAGTGATCAGTGTGAAAGGGCCCTTATGGCAATTTAATTTCTAAAACAGTTATTTCTCAGGGTGGGTTTGCTGATGGTGACAACAGTTGCCCATGCCTGCATAATATGTGTAGAAACAGCTAGTGGTGATCTTCATTGGAAGCCTGTGTGACACGGTGACAACACAGGAGTACAGTTGGGAGACAGGGAGAGAACATTGTCATCTTGTAACAGGAGGTGCCTGAACAAGGGCCTTCATGGCAGGATCACCAGGAATTTTAATGAAAACTGCATATTAAAAATATTGCAAGTTTACTAGGGAACAAATGGCCCTGATGAGATGGCAGTGACCAAACATGATGCATGGCCCATTGGCCATTTGGGTTTTTGTTATTTTATTTTCTCCTTTTTTACCCCTTTATAGGTGTCACAAGTTCTATGTGGGTTATTTAGTCCCACTTTATGATCCCAAACTATGTTTACAACAGGCTTTTAGCACATGCATATTATTAACAGCATTAAAATGTGTATGACTTTATGTACTGATGTATGATATCTGACCTGTACCCTTCCATTCAAATTGTACACCCTTTCTATTTCTTTTCTTATGGCACCATTTGTAAAATGTATGCTGTAATGTTTATTGGCACAATAAATCATTTTCTGATTGAAAAAAAAAAGAATTGCAAATTACTTTTGAAACAACATGGATTAATGCTTATATGTCCTTTTAACAGTTTACATCTGCTTTAACCGCTTGAAGGCCAAGTCCTATTCTGACACTTTGGGTAGGATTTACTAAACCTGGGGCACACAGAATCTGGTGCAGCTATGCATACCGTAGTAGGCAATCATCCTTTAACTTCAGCTTGTTAAATTGAGCTTTGAAAATAAAACCTAGAAGCTGACTGGTTTCTATGCATAGCTGTACCAGATTCTGTGTGCTCCAGTTTTAGTAAATCCCCCCATTTTGTTTACCAGTAAAAATATGTATTTTCTGCAAGAAAATTACCTAATACCCTCAGAATTATATTTTTTGTACTAAACAAAACAAAGTGGGCACTAACTTCTTATTCCAAAGATTATATTTTTTGTACAAAACAAAACAAAGTGGGCACTAACTTCTTATTTCAAAGAAAAGTGTATCAATAATACATAAATAATAGGGCTCCTTATCAATTATGCATAATTATTAAAAAAAAAAAATAAATAAATAAAAAAGTCCATAATGAATAATTTGTGAATAGTGATCTCGAAAAAGTTCAGAAATATATCACCAATCACTGTGTTCTTCTACAAAATATTCATGCTCCAATATTTTTTGTAGCAGAGGCCCTAGAGAATAAAATGGTGGGTTTTACAATTTTTTTTTTATTTCACACTGTATTTTTTTTTAACAAATACACTTTAACCACTTGCCTACCGGGCACTTTCACCCCCTTCCATCCAGGCCAATTTTCAGCTTTCAGTGCTCTCACGCTTTGAATGACAATTGCGCGGTCATGCTACACTGTACCCATATGAAATTTTTATCATTTTTTTTCACACAAATAGAGCTTTCTTTTGGTGGTATTTAATCATCTCTGGGTTTTTTATTTTTTTTAAAAAAAAAAAGAAAAAAGACAGAAAATTTTGAAAAAAAAAAGTTTTTCTTATTTTCTGCAAGTAAATTTTTAAAATAAATACATTTTTCTCCTTCACTGATGTGCGCTGATGAGGCGGCACTGATGGGCACTGATAGACTGCACTGATGGGCACTGATGAGGTGGCACTTATGGGCACTGATGAGGTGGCACTGATGAGGAAGTACTAATATGCCGCACTGATGAGCACTGATAGACGGCACTGATGAGCACTGATAGGCGGCACTGCTGGGCACTGAGAGGTGGCACTGCTGGGCACTGAGAGGCAGCACTGACGGGCGGCACTGATGGGCACTGGTAGGCGGCACTGATGGGCACTGGAGGGTGGCACTGATGGACACTGACGGGTGGCACTGATGAGCACTAATGGGCGGCACTGATGAGCACTGATGGGCAGCACCATCAGTGCCCACACTCAGTGCCCATAGTGTTGCCAGTCAGTGCTCATCAGTGCCTAGATGAGCAGTTATTATGGGCACTGATGGGGGGCACTGATGGCGGGCACTGTGGGCACTGATGGTGGGCACTTAGTGTTTTTTTTTTTACCTTGTGTAATCAGGGCATTGGTGATCAGTGCCCTGATTACATTCTTCTGTGTCCCCGGCGGCTGATCGGCTCTCCTCCTTCCTCACACTGCAGTCTCTGTGTGAGGAAGGAGCGCTGGCGATGAGAGTTGATCTCATATGTTTACATATGAGATCATCTCTCATTGCATGGGCCGATCACGTGGTAAATGGCCGCTGTGATTGGCCATTTACCACGATCTGTGATTGGCTGTGTCCAAGGGACACGGCCGACACAGAATTTCCCCGATGCGCGCTCGCGGGAGCGCGCGGGGAGCCTGTTTCTGGGAAGCCGTTTAAAGACGGCCTCCCGAAAATGTGAGTCCGCGCTGCAGCCGTACATAGGCTATAGCGCGGATGGCAACAAGTTAATAAATTGTATGATATAATACCCAATTCTTTGTACAATATAATAGATGGTGTTACGCTGAGTAAACAGATACCTAACATGTCATGCTTTGAAATAGCGCACGCTTGTGGATTGGCGACAAAATACTGTATTTGAAAATCTCCATAGGCAACTCTTTAAAATCCAATACAGGTTACCAGTTTAGAGTTACAGAGGAGGTCTAGTGCTAGAATTATTGCTCTCGCTCTGACATTTGTGGTAATACCTCACATATGTGGTGTGATTGTTGTTTAAGTATGCGTGCCTTTACCTTTGTGTGCGAGCACAGGGGGACAAGGGGCGCTTTAGGAAATGTTTTATTTTATTATTCATCTATTTATTTTTATTTTGACACTGTTTCTTCAATTTTCTTATCACTTTTATTGCTGTCACAAGGAAAGTATACATCCCTTGTGACAGCAGTAGGCAGTGACAGGTATGCTTTATGGAGAGATCTGGGGTCTGTTAGACCCCCAGATGTCTCCTCTGCCCTTAAAAGCATGTTTCAATATTTTAAAATGGCGCTGTTTACATCTGGGGAAACTGGAAGTGAAGAAAATGTTCATCGCTTCCGGTTTCCTATAACATAGAGGTTATTGGGGACCTTCTGGTCCTCGACGTGCTCTATGTTAAGCCAGTGCAACTGCTGGCTTCAATTTGGGCTCGCTGGTGGGACAGTAGAGCCCAGGGAGGCAGCGGAAGGGGGGATGCAAACCCTCCCTCTGCCTGTAAAAGCCACCAGCCAGCAGACCCATGCTTTTTCCTTGTAGCTGTTAAGTACACACTGGGGGTTATTTATTAAAACTAGAGAGTGCAATATCTGATGCAAATCTGCATAGAAACAAATCAGCTTCCAGGTTTTATTACCAAAGTTTAATTGAACAAGCTGAAGTTTGGTTACCATGTATAGCTGCACCAGATTCTGAGTGCTCCAGTTTTAGTAAATCTTCCTCTGTATGTCTATTGGGATCTCTAAGGCCCCCCGTGAGAGGCACCCGAGTATATCTACTGGTAGTGTCAAGTCTATGCTTAAATAGTGATATCATTCTTTTCTTTTCATGTCCATTTTGTTTTGTATTATGTGGGAAAATAAGACCCCTTTTTTATGAATTATGCCTGTAACTACTGTTTTATACCTTATGTTCTTATTGTGATCCTCTATTTGTACTTACTTTAATAAAATCACTGTTTTAATGGAAGAAAAAGCCAATCAGCGGCTAATTAGCCACTAGGATGGCTTTTACATAAAGGCCGATGGCCTCTGGTGAAAAGACAATACCGGGATGTGCTGCAGGCATCATCCTGGTATAACCACTTGAAGTTATTCATGTAAATGTGAGACAAGACAAGAAACATGCTAACAGTTGGACACAGCAAAGAAATTAGACTATTAATTATCTTGCGCTGTCAAATTACAGGCTGAGGGTGGAGAGGTGACCAAGGTATGTTTAAAGTGTTACTAAACCCAGGAGCCTGCATTTACTATATCTGGTCTCCCACAGTACACAGAACATGGAAATGCAATAGTTTTAGTAAATATAAACTTCAAAATACCTTTTCTCATTAGCAGTATGTAGCAGTCTTGTGACTGGTTAAAGCTTGTAGGAGGAGTTTTCATTCTCCTCTGGCTGTCCTATAAGGCTGCATGACCCCTGACTTTATGTCTGGACAGTGCTGTTTGGCTCTGTGCTGCTCACATGTACCCTTCCTCCCCACAAAAACAAAACTCACTAGCAATACACACCAAACTGAGCATGAACATTGTGCCTCCAAGGTTCTGTACTGTCAGCAGAGGGATTGGGGACAGTAAAAGAAGGGGAGGTTCAGAGAAGACAGGGTCAAATAGCCTTTTTACACAATGCGGAGGATTAACCCCTTAGTTTCCCCAGTGAGTATAACAAGCATGCTTTACTGCATATACAAACAAATTTTACTGCTGTGGGTTAAGTAACACTTTAAATGCAGCGGTAAAAAGACAGGATATGTGTTTTAACCATTATCAAGCTGTTTTCCTGGAGTTCATCTAAAAAGAAAACAAGCCATATAACATGATAAAAAATGGCTTTAAATTTCTGTTTTCTATAAACACAAAACTATCTATGAATAAAAAAACACACTGTTAGGGTTATCTTTAGCCGAACACTTGTACTTGAATATTTAGAAAATCCTTAAAAGAATATGCATTCCTTTAAGCGTCTCTTTGAACTACTGATCTGCCTATTAACACGGGCACCGTAGAACAAAATAAACAGACGGATATCAGAGCAGAAGCTTGGCATGCAATGTAATTTCTTAATTCCGCAATTAATCACTATATAAACTCCTTAATTAACCGAGCTTATTAATCACACTTCACATAACATAACGTGTGGAAGAGCCTGGCCGAGCGAGCAACCTTGAATCAGCTGATTTAATACGGAACGTCTTTTTTTTTTCAGATTTGTAATTGTGTTTGAAGAAGACCAAGGCTACTTTGAAATCAAGACAATCTGTCGTGGTCTACAGAATGCAGCAAAGGCTTATGGGAGTTGGGATTAGCATGCATTTTGCTCGGCAAAGTTTGGACTTGTAAGATAAGGCTAAATCATAAACATTTTCCAACCATTGTTTTTCTCTCAGTATCTTCTTTTTAAGATGTCCCGCAGAATGCTTTGACTGCTAGAGAAGAGATCCCCTTTGAATGTTCAGGCTGAAAGCTCGTCCCTTTCATAAAACATTGCGTTTCAAAAAGAAAGCAGCCTTTTGTTGCCTAGCAAATAACCTTTTTTGCTGTGACTGTCTCGTATTAACCGCATTTTATCATCAAGTGCCACAAGATGGTAAAAGAAGCATAAGGAGAGACGGAAACTTTCTAAAAGACTTCTTAAAATGGTTGCTGATGTGTATTTCTCTTTCACTGCAGGGTTTACGCATAAAGTAAACAATGGGATGTGCACCAATAGAATAAATGTCCATCACAAAATTTTACAGCAAGAAGCTGCATCTCTGTAAAGCACGCACTCTGAATATACAGCAAACTAAAATATAATAGTACTTCACAGAAAAAATGAGCCCCCTGCCAGCCAGTGCTGTATCTTGGCCTAGGCCAACAAGGCCCAGGCCTAGGGCGGCACTTTGCAGGGGGGCAGCAAAAAAGTTGCACCCCGCAAAAAAACAAAACAAAACAAAAAAAAAACAGCCACCTCCCGCACGAAAAGGGTCCCCACCGGCTTGCGCTACACTTTTAGCATAGTGCCAGTCTTATAGGGCGAATTGGGCTAGAAGGCAGGGTTCAGGAGGCAAACATATTGAATTGCATCATATACAATTAAGATTTTTAATTGTTTATGATGGCAATAATATTTTGGACCTGCTCACCTCATACGTGATATTGCAATATGTCACTGGGATTTAAAAGATTACTCCAATCTTATAAGATATTTGGACTTGTGTTTGCTGCCACTGATTATTTCACTTATTTGTATAATGACTATGGACGTCCTATTTATTATACAAATAAGTGAAATATTCCTATAATTACAATCAGTGGCAGCAAACACAAGTCCAAATATCTTAGGCTGCACTAATGGGCACTGATAGGCTGCACTAGTGGCCACTGATGAGGCTGCACTGATGAGACTATACTGATATGCTGCACTGATGAGGCTGCACTGATGGACACTAATGAGGCAGCACTGATAAAGCTGCACTGATGGGAACTGATGAGGCTGAACTTATGGGAACTGATGAGGCTACGCTGATGGGCACTGATACACTGGGGTTGTGGTCTGTGGTTTACAGATGACAGAACGGGTCAGAAACAGGAAGGTGTGGCTTTTACAGGAAGGGGTGGATCATATTTAAATTAGGGGGTGCAGAGGTTTAGTCAGGCCTAGGGCAGCACAAAACCTAAATACACCACTGCTGCCAGTAACCACATTGACCAGATTGTGAGGTTAAAAGTCAGCAGCATTTAAATGAAAGGGGGTTCAGGAGATGGTTGTATCAGAGAGTGAGCTTTCCGTTTAGCAGTAATGACACCACAGCTGAGAAAGTTAGTGCCAAAATATTCTAGATTCACCTAACTAACATTCTTCAAAAGCAGCTCAGTCAAGATGGGTATCACAGATTCCAAGGCTGCATGCCAGACAGTGCATCCAACTCAGAATGCTTCCTCTGTCATGGACAGGATCTCATTAGGCTGCGAGTTTTCACTCCTCTACTGGTATCCCTCCAGTTGCAGGCAACAAACAATTATCTATCTCTTTCTCCAGGTCCTCCGGGGTGAGAAACTAATAATTGCCATCAAAGAAGGTCACCAAGTTTGGATTGCTGTATCCCCAGATTCTCTTCAGCTTGCCCCTTCTTTCTAGACCTCAACCGACTTTACAACTATGACAGTACCTTCAGGACGACCAGGACTTCTGCCAGGACCTCCTGAACGCCTACTTTGAGAATCCCTCCTAGGATTTCCAGAATCCCTGCCAGTGCTTCCAATACCACTGGCAGAATCCCTGCCAGGACTTCCGGAATCCCTGCTGGTACTTCCAATGGCACTCGAAGAATCATTAGCACTACTTCCAATGGTGCTTGCAGAATCCCTGCTAGGATTTTCAGTCCCCCTGACAGTACTTCTAATAGCACTCACTGACTTATTCCGAGCATTTCTAAAGGTATCCACACCATTATCGCCAGAATTTCCGCTGGTATTTGCACAGTCCTTGCCTCACTAAACAATGCTGGGTATGTCCTCTGATTCAGAGTGGTACATAGGTAAAACCTCTGAAAGGGGCTGGTGCTGTGACTACTTGCCAGCTAGCCAAATTGTGCAAAAGAGCTATACTTTTCTGATTGTTTGTTTTGTTGCTGACCCAGACTAAACTGACTATTTTCTTGTCAGCCACATGGCCACAACCATTGCCAGGACCTGACAACTCTTTTTCCTGCCTCCTTTCAACTACTGCTTAGTGTACTGTCTCCATACCATTGTCTTCCATTTGCTTATCCCTTATGGGGCAATTCAGAGAGACACAACCTGGTACAAGCATGCAGCCAAACTCATCTCTACCACTAGATGTTTTGGTGAAAACCATCTGGTTCTTTGCCTCGGGTGAGCCCATGTCACCTGCCAGGGGGCACTATAACTGTAAGACACAGGCAAGATGTAGGGTACTGGAGACAGTTCACCACTCACGGTACTCTGCATACAGATATCTGAACTTAGGATCTTTGTACAAGAAAATCAGTGGTGCTACTTTCATTTTGAGGCATGTATCCAAATACCTCACCAGCCAGCCTGCCTCTGTAGTCAGTGTTACAGCAGTTCCTACCACAGTTATGCCACTTACATCAGAACCCAAGGTAACCCTTTCTAATCACATCTCAGTTGACGACAGTCAGTGTAGGGTGCTAGTGTAGTGCTTGTCTTCTTGTAATGTTCCGGTACCTTTGGTACCCTAAATTACACTTTCCACAAGTGTATGCGCCCCACCATTTACTTTTGGAAAAGGTGCGCATACACCTTTAAGACTGGAGCTGTCATCACCCAGCGCCGGACTAGATGGCTATTTAAAGCGCCGGTTCTCACTCACATGTGTTCGTTCAAACACCCTTACCTGGATGCTAACCTTGCTTGAAGCTTCCATGCTTGCAAGCTTACCTCGCTGACGGAACCTCGCCGCGCTGATCCCTGTATCCCGCTACTGGATCATCCGCCTCTCCTGAACCACCCTTCGGCTGTATCGCTAATAGTGCTAAGTACCCCGCAGGGGAATTCTCTATAAACTTATACTAAGCTTACACTATCTAGCTCTGCATAGTAAAGACTGTTTATCACATCTGCATAACTAGATTGCTAGCTCTTGAGACTACTGCTACTTTTCTGCACTGGGTTGATCTCTTTTGTATGTCCACCTGCTATTCTGTCATCTGCTATCATACAACATTGCTAAACCTTCCTGCATCCATCTGCTACTGTCTCACCTTCAAGTGTCTATCACCTACCACCTCCACTCAACCTATCCCTCAACCTTCATCATTGTGTTACCACATACATACAGTCATTCTAGGAACCAGCTTGCTAATTGTGTGTATTTACTGGCTGAAATAAGACCTTCCACACATGATGAGTCATTGAGGTTGGGAATGGTATCTCAGCATATCTCTTACATGACTACTGACGTGGAACTATTTCTGCAGCTGAAAATCCACACCATATAAGAAACGCAGGAGCGTTACAGATTGAACGAACCAAAAATGGATTCAGCAGAAATAACCACTCAGGTGACACAATTAAAACAGCAAGTATCTGCGTTAATACACGCACTTGCTGAATTAAAAGAAGACAATCAGGCTCTGTCGCAGCAGGTAATTAGACTGACACAACTTACCTCTGCTCAGTCCCCTGAACCCAAGATAAATCCCCCTTTGGTATTTACAGGCGATCGCAAAAAATTTCGCGAATTTAAAAACGCATGTGAGTTACTTTTTTTGCTAAAACCTCGTACCTACCTTACTGATCACATTAAGGTTTGTACTATTATTTCTTACCTATCAAGCGATCCTCGAGCCTGGGCAGATTCTCTTTTTGAGAAAAACGACCAGCTTCTCAACTCCTATGCCTTGTTCCTGGCAGAGCTCACTAGCCTATATGATGACCCCCAATAGGCAGAGTACTGCTGATCTTCAGTTAAGATCCTTGAAACAAGGAAGGAGGCCTGTAGAAGACTTTGTCGCAGAGTTCAAGAGATGGACCCTTGATTCAGAATGGAATGATGCATCTCTGAAAACCCAATTTAGGCTTGGCCTATCAGAAGCCGTTAAGGACGAGCTCGCCCGAGCGGATCTGCCAAAAACCCTGGATGCATTAATACAACTCAGTATTACCATAGATAGAAGACTACGAGAAAGAAAGGCTGAAAAGATGGGAATGCCATTATCCGTTTCCTCTCGGAGTCTGGCCGTTCCTATGGAGGTAGGAACCATACGCCCACCGCTATCAACTTTGGAAAAAGCCAAAAGACGAAATGAAAATCTCTGCTTGTACTGTGCATCCCCGGATCACAAGATAAACGTCTGTCCCCTAGTCAACAAAAAGAAGGGTGAGTGTTCACATGTCTCTCTAGGAGGATTGACAACTTCATTCACTAACCCCTACATTTCTGTTTTTTTGACATTACAGTGGGACCAGAACAGGATTACTACTAAGGCCATGATTGACACAGGATCTTGTGGAAATTATATGGATATATGTTTTGCTGCTTTAAATAAAATTCCTATTATTTCTAAACTCAAACCTGTCTCAGTAAGTCTTATTACCGGTGTTCCGTTATCCTCTGGTCCGATCACCGATCAGACACAAGCACTTCTAGTCACTATTAACGAGTCTCATAGGGAGACTTCTACCTTCGATTTAATACCATCACCCCACTTTCCCATTGTGTTGGGACTTCCCTGGTTGCACACACACCAACCAACCATAGATTGGAAGAAACGGTCCTTGACCTTCCCTTCTTGTTATTGCGAGGAAACGTGTAACCTCCCGTTTTCCGGGAAGATTCTGTCTGTGGTGACAGATGAGATTGCACCACTGTTATCAGGATCTTTCTGAGGTTTTTCTTGAGAAAAATGCTCAAGCATTACCTCCTCATCGAGACTATGATTGTAGCATTGATCTACTCCCAAATAGCAAATTGCCGTTCGGTCATGTTTATCCTCTTTCACAGGATGAACTTGCCCATCTCAAAACCTATTTGGATGAGAACTTGGAAAAAGGTTTTATTAGACCTTCCACTTCTTCCACAGCAGCAGGACTCTTTTTTGTTCGCAATAAAGATTCAAGTCTCAGACCTATCATCGACTACAGGAAATTGAATGCTATCACAATAAAAGATCGCTATCCTCTACCGCTTATCCCTGAGCTCATTGAGCAGGTGCGTGGAGCTACCTATTTTTCAAAATTAGACCTGAAAGGAGCATACAATCTCATTCGAATCCGTGATGGACACGAGTGGAAGACTGCATTCAGAACTAGATACGGATTGTTCGAATATCTTGTGATGCCATTCGGCCTATGCAATGCCCCTGCAGTTTTCCAACGATTTATAAACGATATTTTTAAAGACTTACTAGATGTCTGTGTTGTGGTATATCTGGACGATATACTTATATATTCACGGACCCTGTCTGAACACATAAGACATGTAAGACTTGTATTATCGAGATTGCTTGCACATAATCTTTATGTGAAGCTGAAGAAATGCTTGTTCCATAAAGATGAGGTACTCTTTCTAGGCTACATCATATCCAAAACAGGAATCGAGATGGACATGAGTAAAATATCCTGCATTCAGGATTGGCCTACACCAACTACACGCAAGGCGCTACAGCGATTCCTGGGATTTTTAAATTTCTACAGGAAGTTCATAAAAAACTTTTCTGCTATTGTGAGACCCCTCACACAGCTCACTAGCATAAAAATACCATTTAAATGGTCAGAAGAAGCAAATAAGGCTTTCCACTTGTTAAAGACAAGGTTTACTTCCGCTCCCATATTACGCCATCCAGACCCATCCCTCCAATACATTCTGGAGGTAGATGCGTCAAACATGGCAGTAGGAGCAATACTCTCCCAACGACCTACCCACACTTCACCACTTCATCCAGTCGCTTTTTTTTCTAAATCCCTGAGCAGTCCCGAGATAAATTACCCCGTGGGTGAAAAGGAACTGCTTGCTATAAAATTGGCTCTGGAGAATTGGCGACATTTACTCGAAGGCACCCAACTACCAATAATTATATACACGGACCATAAAAACCTCCAATATTTTCAGACTAGCAAAACTCTCTCGCATCGACAGGTACGATGGTCACTATTCTTTCTAAGGTTTAACTTCCTAGTGACCTACACACCTGCAGATAAGAACAAAAAGGCGGATGCACTATCACGACTAACTGAAGAAAACTACTTTGAAATCCCTTCCGTTCCTATAATACCTCACAAACGCATTATTGGAGTTGTCCATTCCTTAAAGGAAGAGGTTCTGCATGGTATAAGTTTGGATTCACCCCCACCACAACTAAATACTGATGCAGAAGGCTTCCTCTACTACAACGACAAACTTTACATACCACCTACCCTACGCACCAAGATCTTGGAATTATCGCATGATGTGCCTATGGCAGGACATATGGGTATGACAAAGACTTTCAATTTGATTTCTCGACAATTCTGGTGGCCTGACATGAAAACATCTATACAAAAATTCGTCTCTTCATGCAATGTCTGTGCCAGGTCCAAAATGGACACTACGAGACCATCCGGTCTACTATGCAGTCTACCAATACCCCAAACTCCATGGGAGGTTTTGTCATTGGACTTCATCGTAGAATTGCCTCCTTCCAAAGGATTTAATACCATCTTGGTGTCAGTGGACCATCTGACAAAGATGGCACATTTCATTGCTATTCGCAGACTACCTTCGTCCAAACAAACGGCAGAACTCCTGATGAAACATGTGTTCAGATTACATGGTATCCCAAAAACTCTTCTGTCTGACCGTGGATCCCAATTTATTTCTAAATTCTGGCAAGAACTATGTCACATACTACGGATTGAGCGGAAGCTCACTTCTCCTTACCATCCGCAGACCAACGGACAGACTGAAAGAGTCAACCAATGCATCGAGCAGTATTTACGTTGTTACACTTCTTACCAACAGGATGATTGGTTGGATCTTCTCCCCCTGGCAGAATTTGCCTACAACAACGCAACTCACAGTACAACCAAGCAGAGTCCGTTCTACTTGAACTATGGGTTCCATCCCTCTATTCTCCCTCCACGCATCCTTCCTTCAAATAACCCAGTAGCCTCAGACTATCTTACCCAAATAAAGGATTCTCTGGGTTTACTAAATACTACCATTGCACACGCTCACAGTCAACAAAAGAAGTACTATGATCTTCGTACAAGACCTTCTCCACAGTATACTATCGGGGACCTCGTTTGGCTCTCAACAAAAAACTTGAGACTGAAGATCCCTAGCAAAAAGCTTGGACCTCTGTTCTTGGGACCTTTCCCAATCAAGAAACTTATTGGAAAAGCTGCAGTGCAGCTTACATTGCCAATGGACCTAAAAATCCATCCCATTTTCCATGTGTCGCTACTAAAACCCCATGTTCCGGACCAAGGAATAAGGCCTAATATTCCACCTCCCCCTCCTGTACAAGTTGAAGGTGGAGAAGAATACGAGATAAAAGAGATTCTGGATTCTCGTATCTACAGAAGAAGACTTCAGTACTTGGTTAGATGGAAGAACTATGGGCCCCAAGACGACACCTGGCTAAACACCTCTGACATACATGCCCCTAGATTAATCCGCAATTTTCATGCGAGATACCCAGACAAACCAGCTCCAGAGGCCTTCAGGAGCAGGCCTTAAGGGGGGGGTATTGTAATGTTCCGGTACCTTTGGTACCCTAAATTACACTTTCCACAAGTGTATGCGCCCCACCATTTACTTTTGGAAAAGGTGCGCATACACCTTTAAGACTGGAGCTGTCATCACCCAGCGCCGGACTAGATGGCTATTTAAAGCGCCGGTTCTCACTCACATGTGTTCGTTCAAACACCCTTACCTGGATGCTAACCTTGCTTGAAGCTTCCATGCTTGCAAGCTTACCTCGCTGACGGAACCTCGCCGCGCTGATCCCTGTATCCCGCTACTGGATCATCCGCCTCTCCTGAACCACCCTTCGGCTGTATCGCTAATAGTGCTAAGTACCCCGCAGGGGAATTCTCTATAAACTTATACTAAGCTTACACTATCTAGCTCTGCATAGTAAAGACTGTTTATCACATCTGCATTACTAGATTGCTAGCTCTTGAGACTACTGCTACTTTTCTGCACTGGGTTGATCTCTTTTGTATGTCCACCTGCTATTCTGTCATCTGCTATCATACAACATTGCTAAACCTTCCTGCATCCATCTGCTACTGTCTCACCTTCAAGTGTCTATCACCTACCACCTCCACTCAACCTATCCCTCAACCTTCATCATTGTGTTACCACATACATACAGTCATTCTAGGAACCAGCTTGCTAATTGTGTGTATTTACTGGCTGAAATAAGACCTTCCACACATGATGAGTCATTCAGGTTGGGAATGGTATCTCAGCATATCTCTTACATGACTACTGACGTGGAACTATTTCTGCAGCTGAAAATCCACACCATATAAGAAACGCAGGAGCGTTACACTTCTGTACTTTCCTTTGCAACCAAAGACCTACTGTAATGAGTAGACTAAAGTGGGTATCGTAATCTCTCTTTTGCAAGGGAGCTTTAAGCCTGGGGCTTTCTGCTTATGGAGCCATGAAAAAAGGCCCTGACCTGTGTCTCCTCTCAGTCTGAGGCACTGGCTGAACTATATGATGACCCTCACTGTATTGCTACCGCTTAGGTCACTGGTTTCTTGATACTGAGTCCACTCTCTGTAGTCTAGGTAGCACCCTCCTAGGTAGGTGCTAGAGAGAGAGAGAGAGTATAGTTTTTGGATCCTGTCTGCTTACTAGAAGGATTGCCAGGTAAATCTATATTGTTCTTTGCCTACCTGAGGACCTAAAGAGTCAGAGAGGAACTGAACCCCAGAGGTCCTGTAAAGCTGCCTGGAAGGGAGACACTGGAAGGATCTGATTCTGCATACAGTTAGTACAGATCTGTGTCAAGGTGCCTGACCTGAGGGGGGCCATCCCTGCAGTTAGAAGAGTCAGTGGACGTGTGTCAGTAAAGGGGATGCTAAAGAGTATCCTGAAGATAATGTAGTTCACCACGTCTATTGCTGGAGAAAGAGCAAGGAGACTTAACCCTTTCCATACATGTGGCAGTATTGTCAAGCAGTGTGACTGCTTCCACGAGAACCCTGGCGAGGCCAAGTGAGAGTGTCCTTATCAACTGTATATAGTTCCAGTTGGAGTATCCCACTCTTCCCTTCTCCCATCCAAGATCCACAATAAATACAAAAAAACAACATACCTTGACTGTTTATTGAGGAACAAGCTATTGGGAGTAAGGATGAATGTGTGAACTGTACCCTAAGTGACTGTCTGCTGGTAATCAGAGGAGGCCCAACAAGTCATCATACAGCAAGCCCTACAGGGAAAGTGCTACACCTGCTTCAGGGTCAAATGCATGTAGAATAATATGTAGCACCCTACAGGTAGGTGCTAGGTAAAGATATAGTGGGCCTTGTCTGCTTAACTAAAGGGCTGTGATTTGTTAGGTATGGTGTCAGGGCTTCCAGATGTGCCTGCTGAAGGGAGAAGTATCCCCACTGGCTCCTGTGAGAGACTTCTCATAGGGCATTGTGGGAAGCCCAATCAGGGGACACATGCCAGCTTGTAACTACCCCAGAAGGCAGATTAGGCTGCAAATGATTCTGGGACTGGGTATAACTTTGTGGGAAGTGCGTGACAGGGTGTCTTTGGCGGGAGCAGAATCCCAGGAAGGAGAGTGCGGCTGTCTCTCCTCCTGTCTGAGGAAGGTGAATGTCTCGGGGTGTTGCCTGAGTGTCCAGAGTGTGATGAGTGAGCTGAGGGGATCCTGTGTGCCGAGAGAGCCTGCAGAGAGAGAGAGGGGTCTAATCCCAGGAAAGCCTACACAGGTCGTGAGTACTGCGGATTGCCCCTGGGGGTCTGCCAGAGTTACAGGGAACCACTCCAGAAGAGGTTCTGGGATCCAGTGCCAGCTAGTTGTAAAGGGGGTACCTAGGTTGAGGACCCTGAAGCTATAGAGGGGGTACATAGTCAGTGGACCCTGAAGAGTTCAAGTGAAAGGGGGGTGCCTGCGGTTGGGCCCTGAATTGTACAGAGTGTGCCAGTTGCAAGTACAGCTATACAGACTTCTATTCCATACTACCTCAAGCTAGCCAAAGCAGGGGGACAGTATTCAGTGACTTCCACAGCACAACAGTGCCAGGAGTTCTACAGTTCTCAGTCCTGGATCTTCTGGACTCATAGTCGAGGATTCAGCACATTCGTGTTCTACAGGCTATATACAGCGTTAGTGAGCGTTGGCTGGCGCCGGCTGGCGTCAAGGAAGCGCCAACGGGCATTTTTCAAGAGCAAAGTCCCACATGTAATTAGTTCAACCCTCAAGGAGTATCCCACTCATTCCCTTCTCCCATCCTCTTTAAACCAAATAAAAACCACAACAAAGATGCCGGAGTTGTCGCTGCTTCAGTTGTCACACCCAGGGTCACAGCTTACATGGGCTGGAGGGAGTACCGGTACTGATGGCAGACCCAAATCAGGCCACAGGCCTGGAAACCTTGCTACAAATATATTTCAGATTTCCATAGGTGGAGTAGGACACTAAATGGAACAATGTTGCTTTTAAGCATCAGTTTTGCCTCTGCCTTTCCTAGCAGTTGAAGGACGAGCTAGCTGGGTCCATGAGATGTTGGGCAAACTGATCAGGCTGGCCACCCACATAAGAGAACACAAATGGAGAAGATGGGGACCACCGGGGTCCTTGACAGTCCACTGCCCGTGACAGTGGTGGTTTCAAAATCCTTGTCATCCCAGGAAGTGCAAGAACCCAGGCCAAGCTTGACCTTTATTGTCCCTAGAAGAACAACAGCACCTTAGGAAATACAGTATTTGCCTCTACTGTGGAGCTTCAGGCCATTACCTCCTTAACTTCCAGTAAAACTGCCCGGTAGGGAAGATTGATAGTTACATAGTTGGTAAGGATGAATGAAGACACCAGTCCAATTATTTCATCCTGCGGTGTGTGTGTTTATGATCTTGATCTTTAGATGCATCCTTGCACTTGAACTGCACTTGGTCTTTAGATGCATCCCTTATCATGGAGCTCTGTTTTCCTCTCTGCACCAAGACCCAATCACTGTCTATTTGTTTGGCTGAAGGCTTCGCCATCAAGTCAGGGCCAGTGACACAGGAAACTTTTACATTCCTCATCACAAATTCTCTGGGGCATCATTCCGTCACCACTATTTCCTGTCATTATGGGGATGTCTTCGCTACAGGCCCATAATTCAAATATCAATTGGTCCTCAGGAGAATTCTTCTTTCTATAAGGCTATTGCCAAGAGTTATGCCCAGCTAAACCTAGAAGCCTCCTCTGCATGAATTAGTAACGAAGAGAATTCCCCTTGCATGCTACAACTAGTTTTTACAAAAAGGGGGCAGACACTTTCCCACCACATTAAGCTTTTACAGGGTGCTTAAATTCCATTTGGCCAGATCATTCTGCTATCTGAACTTAAAGTAATTGTAAAGTCTCATTTTTTTATTAAATTTAAAATAGCAAACATTTGATACTTACCTCCTCTGTGTAGTTGGTTTTACACAGAGCAGCCCAGATCCTCCTCTTCTGGGGTCCCTCTTTGACTCTCCTTGGCCCCTCTCTCCTGTTAGGTGCCCCCGTAGCAAGCAGCTTGCTACGGGGGCACCCGAGCCGAGGCACAGCTCCTTGTGTCCATTCAGACACGGAGTTGCGGCCTGGCACCTGCCCCCTTTCTGTTCTCATTGGCTGACTGACTTTGATTGAAAGCAACAGGAGCCAATGGTGCCGCGCTGCTGTCTCATCCAATGAGGAGGGGGAGTCCCAGACAGGTGAGACATTCTTACAACATTGCTGGAGCTAAAGGGACCTCAGGTAAGTATCAGGGGGGCTGCTGTACACAGAAGGCTTTTAATAGGGTTGAGCGAACCCGGACTGCATTGTTCGGGATCGTACCGAACATTTGACTGTATATTCGGGATACAGTCCGTTGTTCGGTAATTTTATTTCATGTTGTGGCGCGGTTTTTATGGCACGGTTTCAACAGCTGCAGGGCAGCCAATCAACAAGCGTTTAACTAGTGTGCCCTTAGAAGCCATCACAGCCATGCTTACTAATGGCATGGCTGTGATTGGCTAGTGCAGCATGTGACCCAGCCTCTATATAAGCTGGAGACACATAGCGCTGCACATCACTCTGCTCTAACTACTGTAGGGAGAGGTTCCTAAAGCTGCTGAGGGAGAGATAGGAAATTTTTGTAGGGGCAGGCTGGAGATTGCTTTCAGGGAAGGAATAGGAAGAATCTTCTTTAATCAGACAGCGATCTACATTGATTTTATTGTGTGGGGGTGCAGTGCACGATCTTTTTGCCCTGACCTGAGCCCAGTGAGGAGGAGGAAGAAAAAAAAAAACTTTTATCAGTCTGTTGGGTGGGCGGCGTGTAGCAGCCATGTAATGCAAGCTCAGTGCATATGTGTCTGCTTAATCTGGATTTAAAAAAAAAAAACTTTTTTCCTTCATATTTTACAGTGACATACAGTGTTTAGACACTGCTGTTCTAATCTGTTATTCAAAAATCAACAATTTAAGGGGAAAAAAATATTTTTCAGGTTTTCATTCAAATGGGTTTTTTTTACTCAATAGCAGAAAAGAACAACAACAGTATCCAACCTGTTAGGCGTGCGGTGTGTAGCAGCCATGTAATGCAAGCTCAGTGCATATGTGTCTGCTTAATATGAATTTTAAAAAAAAACTTTTTTCCTTCATATTTTACAGTGACATACAGTGTTTAGACACTGCTGTTCTAATCTGCTATTCAAAAATTAACAATTTAAGAGAAAAATAAAAAATTTTCATTCATACGTTACTGTGAGATACACCCTTTGGATACTGTTGTTCTTTTCCGCTATTCAATAAACACCCATTTAGGGAAAACAAATTTAATTGCGGCCTAGTCTGCATATTTTACTGTGACATACACCCGTTTGATACTGTTGTTCTATTCCGCTTTTCAATAAAAACCCATTTAGGAAAAAAAAAAAATTGCGGCCTAGTCTGCATATTTTACTGTGAGATAAACCCGTTGGATACTGTTGTTCTATTCCGCTTTTCAATAAAAACCCATTTAGGGAAAAAAAAAATTGCGGCCTATTCAGCATATTTTACTGTGAGATACACCCGTTGGATACTGTTGTTCTATTCTGCTATTCAATAAACGCCCATTTAGGGGAAAGAAAGATATTAAATTGCGGCCTAGTCTGTATCTGTACGTGTGAGATACACCCTTTGGATACTGTTGTTCTATTCTGCTATTCAATAAACACCCATTTAGGGGAAAATTAATAATTTTGCAGCGTTTGCTGATTATGTTACTGTGAGATACACCCTTTAAATTTGTTTGGCGCATCTCCTTCCACCACCCAGGATTGCAGGGCGCTTCAGTTCGACTCCTGTTGCTAACTCCTACTCCACTTCCTCATCCTCATCCACTACCGCCTCCGCATCCGGAGCAGTGATCATTTCCAATGCTTTCAGGGCAGTCATTCACAAGTGGCTCCGAGGGTGGGTTCCTGCACCCACAAATGCCAGGTACACAATTGTCCAGCAAGGGCACAGTTCTGGAGGATGACAAGGTGGAGGATGAGGAGGAGGAACCATGTTCACAGCAGGGTGGCACCCAGATTACTGATAACAACAGATACTACACTTGATCTTAGCCAAAAGGTCGAGAATCAATGCTGGTGGCATTCCCACCTGACAGCGGGGGCACAGTGGAAGCACAAGGCGAAGGTAGAGGAGGGAGAGGAGGTCGCCAACGCAGCCAGGGCACCGCCAGCACCTCAGAAGTCAGGGTTAGCATGTATGAAATGTGGAAAAGCTTTGTCGGCATGCCACAAAAACCAGGACCACCAGCTGTTTTTTTTTTGTTTTTTTAAGCCCATGGTGTGTGAACACACTCTTGCCTATTACCCGGTGGGTGCATTAAAAAGTGAACACCAAAAAAGTGAAACTCAAAAAGTGCACAGGGTGTACACATGGTCCCTGACCCTGATCCCTCGGAGTTCAAGGCTCCTGACAGGGACTGGGGTACTTACACTGGCTAACCTGGCCGAAACCAGGCAGCCCCGTTCTTTAGGAGGTCTGCTGAAACAGACCACCCCAAGTACTAGGTGGGCCTCTCCCAAAGAGAGACCCCATGAGAGAGGGCGAACCAAGCCAGAAGGCCATATCCACCCCCTCCCAAGACTTTCAGGGACAGGTCCAAGGACCTACATCCTACTAATCACGCTGTGCAAAATAAAGTATACCGCCACAATAAAAAACACAAAACGTGAGACACACAACACATAAAAGTGGGAAAAGGGACAGTGAAGAAGAAGTGCAAGGTTAGTGCCACGTTGCAATACTATGGCAGGCCCTTTAACCAGGAATAAAAAATTCCTCTGGTCCTGACTCCTGACTCCTGACCAAAAGGCCCGGCTCTAGAGGCAGGTGTGAAAAACGTGTGTAGGAAGGGCTGTGTCCTTGGTGCCATACTCATAGTGTTGCCATCCACCGTGAATTATGGCACCCCTGGACTGCCACTCCAGGGGCACATACACCACAGGCTTTTCAGAATCCCCGTCCCTGGCAAGACCAGTGCAGCCCAGTCCCTACCAGAAGGCCTCAGAACTTAGACAGCTTTGGGAGAGCTCGGCCCACAACCAGGGACACATACCTTTTCCAAGGATAGACTCAACCCAGAAGGGGGAAAAAAGCCCCCCCCGCCGCCATTCACTGTTCCTTACCATATACCATATACAGTTCCTTACCATTCCTTACCGTTCCTTATGTACTATACATGTACTGAATGACGGGTCTGCCCCCTTCAACTTCTGGGTCTCCAAATTGGGCACATGGCCTGAGCTTGCCCTTTACACCTTGGAGGTGCTGGCCTGCCCTCCAGCCAGTGTATTATCTGAACGTGTATTTAGCACGGCTGGGGGCGTTATCACAGACAAGCGCAGCCGCCTGTCCAGAGCCAATGTGGACAAGCTCACGTTCATTAAAATGAACCAGGCATGGATCCCACAGGACTTGTCCGTAGCTTGTGCAGAATAGACATGTATACCGGCCTTACCGAGCCATTGTTGTATTTTTGATCTTTCTCACTCTTTTGGGGTGTACCCTAATTTAAAAAGAAATGTAAAATGAAAAACAAAAACCAGTATTGGCTATCTCGTCCTCCTCCACCACCGCTTCCACCTACACCGCCACATCCACCGCCACCTCAACCTCTACTTCATATGGGCCTCGTCCTCCTAGATCAAGATGATTATTTTTTATTTTTATGTTTTTTGTGTTATTTTAAGTTATTTCCCTATCCACATTTGTTTGCAGAGCATTTGCCATGCTCTTAAGAAGATTTTGCTGCCATTTGCAGTCCTCTAGCCCTTTCCATGTTTTTTTAGAGCCATTTTAGTGTTCAAAAGTTCAGGTCACTATTGACCTCAATGGGGTTCAGGATCGGGGTAAAGTTCGGGTTAAGTTCGGGTCACGAACCCGGACTTTATTGTCAAGTTCGGCCGAACCCACCGAACCTGGACATCCAGGTGTTCGCTCAACTCTACTTTTTAACTTAATGCAAAGAATGCATTAAGATAAAAAACCTTCTGACTTTACAACTCCTTTAAGGGGTGAGGAGGGAAAGAGGGAGGGAAGGAAAGAGAACGAGGGGGGGGGGGAGAGATGAGGTGGGAGGGGGAAAGGAGAGGGAGAGAGGGGGTGGGGGGGTGGATGAGGGGGGAAAGAGATATTCTCAGTGTACAGAAGGCTCAATCACCAATTATAGCCCCTCGGACTGGTCTCCGTAGGGCTCAGACAGTGGCAGCTTGCAGCCAGGACCAACTGTGCCCACTGCTACAAATCTGCCACAGTGCCTACAGAACCCCTTTCACAGGCACAGTGCATGCATTAAATTATCCCACTGCATGCCAGGGGTTGGAGTATGGGGCTGGATGGATACAGGGATAGGACAGGAAGTAGAGTGTTGGGCTGGGTGGACACAGGCGATCCATATATTTCCAGACAATTTATCCTTTGGAGGAAGAAATCAATCAGGATGTTTTTTTTTTTTGCAAAGTGTCTGGGAAAATACAAACTTGGTAACAGCTTTCATGAAAACCTGCTGGTGCTTAGAATCCACTCCTTAAAACACTTCACTGAAAATTCTCTTTCCACTTGCAAATGTATGATGCCCATGCTTCCACCAGCAACCTCTTTCACTTAGAGCAGAAATCAAGTCTGCAAAATTCTCATCTCTGCTCCAGCAATATGACGCGTGCAAACTCTCTCCCAGGTGCCCATGTTCTCTCCCAGGTTTCTTCCAGGTAAAGTGTATATAGCCACCTTAAATGGCTGATGCAGAATGGTATAATACACGGGTAACGGGTATGCACACAGGTAATTCATCCCAGCACCTGGCAGATGCCGGAATTGTACACTGCACATGCTAAGCTTAGTTTACAGTGTAAAGAATATTGCAAGGAGAAGCCTTTATTACAGAAGAGATATAATATGTTTCTTCTATAACAAAATACCTTCAGGCTCACAATTTTTATATTAAGGCTACAGTTTAAAGAGTAACTAGACTCTGAAAGCTTTTTTTTACCACTTCTGGACCAGGAGATTTTCCCCCTTAATGACCAGGCCATATTTTGCGATTCGGCACTGCGTTATTTTAACAGACAATTGCGCGGTCATGCGACGCTGTACCCAAATAAAATTAATGTCCTTTTTTCCCACAAATAGAGCTTTCTTTTGGTGGTATTTGATCACCTGTGCGATTTTTATTTTTTTGCGCTATAAACAAAATAAGAGCGACAAGTCTGAAAAAAAACAAAACAATATTTTTCACATTCTGCTATATAACATTCCCCCCGAAAAAAAAAATTAAAAATCAAAATTTTTTAACATTTTAGACCAATTTGTTTTCTGCTACATATTTTTGGTAAAAAAAATTGCAATAAGCGTACTTTGATTGGTTTGCACAAAAGTTATCACGTCTACTAACTACGGGAAAGATTTATGTAATTTTTATTGTTTTTTTACTAGTAATGGCGGCGATCTGCGTTTTTTTGTGGGACTGCGACATTGCGGCAGACAGATCAGACCCCTAACCTACATTTTTGGGGGGACCAGTGACATTACTACAGTAATCGGTGCTAAAAATATGCACTGTTACTGTACTAATGACACTGGCAGGAAAGGGGTTAACACTGTGGGTGATCAGGGGGTTAAATGTGAATCTAGGGGAGTGGTTCTAACTGTATGGGGGCGGGGCTTGTGAAATGATCACAGAGACCTGTGATCCTATATAGAAGGGTCACAGGCGCGCGCTCTGTGATCATTCCAGAAAAAAGAACGGTCAGCTGTGTTTACAACAACAGCTGA
The DNA here is from genome assembly GCF_965119305.1 of Pelophylax lessonae. NCBI lineage: Eukaryota > Metazoa > Chordata > Amphibia > Anura > Ranidae > Pelophylax > Pelophylax lessonae. The sequence goes on along the minus strand of NC_138771.1, from coordinate 511,856,211 downwards.
CCGTTCTTCTCTCTCAGCAGATGGCTAAAATCAACTTTGAGAGACAAATAGCGGAGGATAGTAAAAAAAACCCAAAGAAATTCTTTAAATATATCAACAGCAAAAAAACTAGGGCAGAGCATATTGCACACATAATTAACGATGATGGGAGGATGGTTACAGAGGACACTGAAAAAGCAACCGTGCTGAATTCTTTTTTCTCGTCAGTCTTTACGCAGGAAAAGGAAGGGTACACTGACCATGACTGTATGGTTAGTAGTAATACACAGGACTTGCCACTATGGCTAACAGAGGGGGAAATCAGGGAAAGACTGGATAAACTTAACACAAACAAATCACCAGGCCCGGATGGCGTACATCCGAGAGTGCTCAAGGAACTCAGTATGGTTATATCTAGACCACTGTTCCTGATCTTTGCTGACAGTATTAGGACAGGAGATGTACCAGGGGATTGGAGGAAGGCTAACGTGATTCCGATATTCAAAAAGGGCCAGAGACATATCCCGGGAAATTATAGGCCTGTCAGTCTGACATCAATAATATGTAAACTTTTGGAGGGGATGATAAGGGACTATATCGTAGAGTATGCTAAAGACAACAACATCATCAGTAGTAACCAGCACGGGTTTACAAATGGGCGTTCTTGTCAAACCAATCTCTTAGCATTCTACGAGGAAGTGAGCTGTGAGCTAGATAGGGGGAGACCAGTGGATGTGGTGTACTTGGATTTCGCTAAGGCGTTTGATACAGTTCCCCACAAGCGCTTAATTTATAAAATAAGGTCTGCAGGTATCGACAGCAGGGTTTGCTCTTGGATACGGAATTGGCTAAAAGGCCGTGTCCAAAGGGTAGTAATAAACAGCGCATACTCAGACTGGTCTGAGGTAGTAAGCGGGGTGCCCCAGGGCTCAGTCCTGGGACCAACCTTGTTCAATTTATTCATAAACAGCATTGAGGAAGGGATCAGTAGTTCGTTATCAGTTTTTGCAGATGACACAAAATTGGCCAGGGCAATAACTGCACAGCATGAAGCAGATATCCTACAGAATGACCTGGACAAAATTACGGAGTGGGCAACGACATGGCAAATGAGGTTTAATGTGGAGAAGTGTAAGGTTTTGCACTTGGGGACCAAAAACATAAAAACACAATACACGTTAGGAGGGGAACCCTTGGGGGAATCAAAAATGGAGAAAGATTTGGGAGTCTTAGTTGATGATAGATTAGGCAACAGCATGCAATGCCAAGCGGCAGCTTCCAAAGCCAACAGAATATTAGCATGCATAAAGAAAGGGATGTATTCCAGAGATAAGACTATAATCCTTCCACTTTATAAAACTCTGGTCCGACCGCATCTGGAGTATTCTGTCCAGTTCTGGTCGCCAGTCCTCAGGAGGGATGTGTTGGAGCTGGAGAAAGTCCAGAGAAGGGCAACTAAACTGATTAGGGGGTTGGAGGACCTTACCTATGAAGAGCGGCTGCAATCGCTCGATTTATTTTCCCTGGAGAAAAGACGTCTGAGAGGGGACATGATAGCAATTTATAAATATCTTAATGGGGATCTCAGCTTAGAAGAAAAGCTGTTCATTCGAAGGAATTGCATGAGGACTCGAGGACATACAATGCGATTAGAGGAGAAGCGTTTTAACCTCAGGCAACGTGGGGGGTTCTTTACTGTTAGGGCTACAAGATTGTGGAATTGTCTACCACAAGAGGTGGTTTCTGCGGGTAGTATGGTGACTTTCAAAAGACTCTTAGACTTACATCTCAAGGATCAGGAGATTGAGGGCTATGTTAGATGATTACAGTCACACACACCTACACAGGTTGAACTGGATGGACTATTGTCTTTATTCAACCTCGCCTACTATGTAACTATGTAAGCAGGGAGCGATCGCGGGTATCAGGCAGCAATCGGAGGTGCAGGTGCACGACCGACGTAGACCTACGTTGGTTCGCACAGGAGGGGCTGCCTGCCGCAGTATATCGGCGGCGGGTGGTCCGGAAGTAGTGAAATCTCCTGAGACCAGCGGTCACAGGAAGCAGTGACTTAGATCCCACACTGCACATATAAAGCTACGAGGCTGTAGGCACAGGAATACCTATATACCAGGAAATGCTGTGCTACTTTAACAGGAATTCAAGACAAATTGTACCTAGTTTAAAATAGTTCTAAACTTCAGACATGAAAAGTAAACAAAGCATATCCTTCTATAGTGTGTACTTGTCTCAATTAGGAGCCATAAGTATCACTTTTGTCTGCTGCTTTGTTCCTCTGCTATCAGCATGATTCACTTCTGATAAGTTTTCCTGACACCAAGAGAAAAAAGGTGACAGAGGAGGGAGCTCCCGCATACAGTCTGTGATTGACAGCCTCAGCTCAGTTCCTGTGTGCTGTGTGGAAGGGGGGGTGTCTCTTCCCTCCAATCAGCTCTCAGAGCTCTCTTCACTGAGCGTAACTTTAGCTTTCCACCCCCTTATTTCTGAACTGTCAGACAAGCTTTAACCACTTGCCGACCGCCGCAAGTACATTTACTGCGCCAGTCAGCCCCTCCTGGGCAAAGCGACGTAGTACTATGTCGCTAGCCCAGGAGCCTGTAGGGGGCGAGCGCGTGCCGCCGGAGGCACGCTCCCGCCCCCGCTCATTCCCCTGCCTCCCCGTGCGTGTGACCGGCGGGTCCAATCTCCGCCGGTCACTCGCGATCTCCCGGTGGAGAGGGAGAAAGGCAGGCGGCTAATGTAAACAAAGCAGCCTGTCATTCTCCCTGGTGTAACAGCAGAGATCATACGATCCTGCTATGTAGGATCGTATGTCTCTGTGGTTACATGAAAAGCCACACCCCTTTACAGTTAGAAGCACGCCCCTAGGGACACATTTAACCCCTGCATCTCTAATAAAGTTACCCCTTCCCTGCCAGTGTCATTTTTACAGTAACAGTGCATATGTATAGCACTGATTACTGTAGTAATGTCACTGGTACCCCCAAAAGTGTCAAAAATGTCAGTCAAGGGTCCACTCTGTCCGCCGCAATGTCGTAGTCCCGCAAAAAAAATCTCAGATCGCCGCCATTACTCGTTAAAAAAAAAAACAATAAAAATGACATCAATCTTTCCCTTAGTTAGTAAACGCAATAACTTTTGTGCAAACCAATCAAAATACGCTTATTGCAATTTTTTTTACCAAACATAGGTAGCAGAAAACAAATTGGCCTAAAATGTTAAAAAATTTTGAATTTTACATTTTTTTTGGGGAATTTCATATAAAAAAATGTGAAAAATATTGTTATTTTTTCAAAATTTTCGCTCTTTTTTGGTTTATAGCACAAAAAGTAAAAATCGCACAGGTGATCAAATAGCACCAAAAGAAAGCTCTGTTTGTGGGAAAAAAAGGACGTCAATTTCATTTGGGTACAGCGTCGCACTACCGTGCAATTGTCCGTAGAAATCACGCAGTGCCGAATCGCAAAATAGGCTCTGGTCTTTGAGCAGCCAAATTCTACGGGGCTTAAGTGGTTAAAATTCAGCACTTTGAACTGATGTAGAGAAGCAAAGGCTGCAGATAGACAGGTACAACACTACAATGAAGGAGGATATTTTTCATCTCTGTGTATCATCTAAATGCCCGTCACTTCACTCGGTATATATAAGGGTTTACAACAACTTTAAGATACTTCTTAGGCCGAAAAAACAATCGTGTTTTTTTTAATTTTTGTTAGAGTGCTAAAGAATTAGAACTGCTAGTAGATTGTTTTGCTGACTGTGACTCCATTGGCGAGGTTTTCCAATGCTTATGCCCACTGCTTATATCCTACAAAAAAAAAAAGTTTGGGTTGGAGTAATGATGTCAGTTGCTGATGTATGGTGAGCGACACTGGCAGCTAACGGGTTAACTGTCTCGCCATATGCCTTACCATGCAAAGCATATCATATCAATTCAGTGTTTTTCTATATACCTTAATTCCTCACAACTTCTGCGCTCGCAGTTATCTGCCACCTCAGCTATCTCCGGCTCACTTTCAATTAACTCCCTGCTCCATGGCTCATTTGCTGCTCATTCTGTGAATAATTAAGAAAGGAATTTTTAATAACTGTATAGAAGCTAATTCATTTATTGAGCGCCGTCCTTCTCCCTTGCAGCACTTCAGGCACCGCCCTGTCAGGACACCAGGGGGAGCTGTGCCCCAAGGCAGACTCTCACAGCCTTGCTGATGCAAAGCCAATGTGAAGAGCAATAGCTATTTTTCAAGGAGGCCAAGCGCACCAAACCTTACCTGTCCCTTTAACCTCTTCTCTGATGCACACCTCCTGCCCCATGTTTGGCAGCCTTAACTGCACCATTTGTTACACAGCTGATTACTATTGGCTTGCATACTGATGTCACTGCGTCATTTGTCTGCATCTGTTGCAATTAAGGTTCTCACCTTTTCTGGAAAAAAATGTATACTGACCAGGCTGGTAAAATACCAGGTGGGTGCCCTAGTTACCATGCGTGACAGATAATCATTGGCTGGGTGTAAGGTTTATGAGAACAGACGGTGGTGTGGTGACTCTGGGTTGTGAATTTAAAGCGTAAATCCACTTTTTGTTGAGAAAGAAACATTCCCCTCTGGGTGATTTCTGTACATTGCAAGGATTTTACCAAACTTTGTTGCAGATTCCTACCTTTTGTTATTCTGACAAAATCATTGTTTGTTCCTCTGTGCCTCTGTGCTGAGTGGGTCAAATGGGAGTGTTTTCATAATTATCTATCGGCTGTGGCACCTGCAGGGCTCTAATAAGGAAAGCTGCTGGGCCTGCATCCCTTTAGACGTGTTTCTATTGGGAGTATTTCACCAAAATGACATTTTTGTTGCTGAAATCTGACTTGTATCGTAGTATCGTAGTGCAGATTTCTGGGAAAATTGGTGAGCCAATCACACAAGCAGGAAATTATGTTTCTGTGGTGTGTTCAGCACACATTGTGTGTACAGAACACCTCCAGGTAGCCGTATTGCATTGCATTTTCAGAAAATTACAACAGCTGCAGATTGAAAAGGAAAGGTAATTTTTAATAACATTCGATTTGTTTCCCTGCACAAGTGGAGTTACCCTTTAAACTCCAGGGGTTTAATAGCTACTTGGACTTGTGTCTGCTTGCCAATTGAAATGAATGCCTATTAAGGCGCAAGTAAGTTAAATCAAATCAAAAAGGCAAAAAGATTTATAAAAAACAGCGGTTAAACAGTTGCCGACCAACTGCCGCAGATTTACTGTGGTAAGGTGGCTCAGCTGTGCGAACCAACATAACTGTATGTCGGTTGCGCTTGGGGCTAGGGTGCACATGCTGATTTGGTTCAGAACCGATCAGTCGTCAGGTCCAGGCCAATGACCTTTGGCCTGAACCTAGTGATCACTGCAGAGCATCCTGTGCCTGTGTAATGTAAACACAAACACAAGAAGTGATGCAATCTCCTCTCCTGGAGCCCTTTTTGGTTCCAGCGTGAGAGAAGAGAGCATCACAGTAAGTACACAAGCACTACACTGACATCAGTACACATTTGCACACATTTAACCCCCTGATCACCCCCAGTTAACACTTTCACTCCCTGCCACAATGTCACTATATACAGTATGCAGATAATTTACTGATCACTGTATTAGTGTCACTTGTGACTTCAGTTAGTGTGAGAGACAGTTAATGGTAGTTAGTGTCTGTCCCAGATAGGTTTAGGGTACCCGCCATATATCCCCTAATAAAAATGTAACCCCCCGATCACCCCGAGTTAACCCCTTCATTGCCCTGTCACAGTGTCACTATTATAGTGTACAGATCTTTTTTCTAAACACTGTATTAGTGTCACAGGTGACATCAGTTAGCGTTTACGTTAGTTAGCGTCAATACTGGACAGTGTCAGATTGCCTGCCGCATATTTAGTAATACATTTTAACCCTTTGATTGCCAGTGACACACACACACACACACTAAACACCTCCATTACTAATATAGTGTCCGAACGGATCAATATCTTTGATCTGATCAAAACTATACTAGCATCCCCATAGTTTAGTATAGTGTTCCCAAAATGCAGCGTTAGCAGGATCAGCCCCGACACCTGTGCCAGCACCTGTGGTTAACCCCTCCACCCCCCCCAAGAAGTGCAGTATTAGCAGATTACTGTCGCTTCCAATACACAACACACTAAACCACAGTGTTAGCAGAGTGTAAGATTCTGGTACCTCCGGTACCCTTAATCACCACTTTCCTCTGTAATGCGTCCCACCTTTCTCTTCAGGTGGTACGCATATACCTTTAAGAACGATGATGTCACTGCTGAGCGTCGCAGAGTGGCTATTTCAACCGCCGGCGGTCTCACTCACATTGTTCGTTCAACCTGCCTTGCTATCCACATGCTTTCAAGCCTGTCTCTCGATCGGAACCTCCAGCCATTCCCTTTACCTGGAGCAGACCGGAACCTCGCTACTGATCCCTGTATCTCGCTACCGGATCATTCCTTATCTACTGGACCTCTCTAACCTACTAACATTACAAGTGATAAGTACCCCGCAGGGGAACCCTCCATAACCTTATTGCACTATCTACCTATGCACATTAAGGACTGTTACTACCTATCTATACTATCCTATCATCTGCACTGTTACATAGATTGCTAGCTCTTCAGCCTACTACCATCTATCATCTGCACTGCTGCATAGATTGCTAGCTCTCCTGTCTACTACTATCTATCCTTGCACTGGGTTAGTCTATCCTGTATTTGTCATCTGCTGTTCTCACCACCTGTTAGCATACTCGATACTAACCTATCTGCATTCCTAAATACCATCTTGAACTCTCCTATACAAAACCTATCAAGTGATTACCATCCTTGTCACTGTTCACACCTGTCCCTTCAGCACATCACCTTCATACTATCATATACATCCTATCACTCCAGGAACATCTCATTGAGTGTGTATATATTTATATGTTGAAGCTGACAGGCCCACGGTGATGAGTCCTGGAGAGTTGGATCTGGTATTCAACACATCTCTACATGACTACTGAGTGGAGATTTTGCAGCTGCAAATCCAGCCTATAAATAAAAACGCAGGAGCGTTACAGATTGAACGAACCATAAAAATGGATTCAGCAGAATTACCCACTCAAGTGACACAATTAACACAACAAGTAAAAGCGTTAATACTTGCTCTGACTGACGTACAAGAAAAGAATCAGACTCTGACACAGCAGGTAACCCAGCTCTCACGGCTTACTGCTATTCAGCCTCCTGAACCTAAAATAAACCCTCCTCTAGTGTTTACAGGTGATCGGAAAAAATTTAGTGAATTCAAAAACGCATGTCAATTGCTTTTTTTGTTAAAACCTCGTACATACCCCACTGATCAAATAAAAGTCTGTACCGTTATTTCATACCTGACGGGTGATCCACGGGCCTGGGCAGACTCTCTCTTTGAGAGTAATGATCAGATTCTCAACACCTATTCCTTATTCCTAGCGGAACTCGCTAGTTTATACGATGACCCCAATAGGCAGAGTACTGCTGATATTCAGTTGAGGGCCTTAAAACAAGGAAGGAGACCTGTAGAAGACTTTGTATCTGAGTTCAAAAGATGGACCCTTGATTCAGGGTGGAATGACACATCTTTGCGAACTCAATTCAGACTCGGGTTATCAGAAACTGTTAAAGACGAGCTCGCCCGAGCGGATTTACCTGGCACCTTGGAGGCCTTGATACAACTTAGTATCAACATCGACAGACGACTGCGAGAAAGAAGGGCTGAAAAGATGGGAATGCCATTGTCTAGTCCTTCTCAGATTTCGGCCGTTGACCCTACTCCCATGGATGTAGGAACCATACACCCACCTTTAACGACTACTGAACGAGCTAGAAGAACATCCAGAAATCTCTGCATGTACTGCACACCTGTCCCCTTGTCCGTAAAAAGAGGGTGAGTGTTCACATGTCTTGCTGGGAGGATTAACGACTTCCTTCTCTAACCCCTATCTTTTTGTTCATTTAATATTACAGTGGGACCAAACTAGGATCACCACCAAGGCTATGGCCAACACTGGATCTTGTGGAAACTATATTGATACACGCTTTGTTACCTTAAATAAAATACCTATTATTTCAAAATCTAAGCCTGTTTCTGTTAGTTTCATTAATGGTATTCCACTGTCTTCTGGTCCAATCACCAACCAGACTCAGGCACTCCTTGCCACTACCAACGAATCACATGTGGAGACCATCACCTTTGACATACTATCCTCACCCCATTTTCCTATTATTTTGGGACTTCCCTGGTTACACACACACCAACCAATCATAGATTGGAAAAAACGGACTTTGGTTTTCCCCTCTCACTATTGTGAGAATACGTGTAACCTCCCATCTTATGGGAAGATTCTGTCTGTGGTGTCAGATGAAATTGCACCACTATGCTATCAGGATCTGTCCGAAGTGTTCCTTGAGAAAAATGCTCAAGTGTTGCCTCCCCATAGGGATTACGATTGCACTATCGATCTACTCCCTAACAGCAAATTGCCTTTCGGTCATGTTTATCCCCTTTCACAGGATGAACTTTCTCATCTCAAGGAATACTTGGATGAGAATTTGACAAAAGGGTTCATTAGACCCTCTACTTCTTCCACTGCTGTAGGACTTTTCTTTGTCCGCAATAAGGATTCCAGTCTCAGGCCTATTATCGATTATAGGCAATTAAACACGATTACAATAAAGGATCGCTATCCTTTGCCGCTCATCCCTGAACTTATTGAACAGGTGCGTGGGGTTACTTATTTCACCAAATTAGACCTAAAGGGGCATACAACCTAATCCAAATCCGTGACGGGGATGAGTGGAAAACAGCATTCAAAACCAGATACGGACTATTCGAATACCTTGTGATGCCATTCGGGCTATGTAATGCTCCTGTAGCTTTCCAAAGATTCATAAACGACATCTTTAGAGACTTACTTGATTTCTGTGTTGTAGTATACCTAGACGATATACTTATTTATTCTCGATCTATGCCTGAACACATAAAACATGTAAGACTTGTGTTGTCCAGACTGCTCTCACACAGACTATATGTGAAATAAAAAAAATGTCTATTTCATAAAGAAGAAATATTATTTCTAGGATACTTCATATCCAAAACTGGAATTAAGATGGATATGAGTAAGATATCCTGTATTCTAGACTGGCCTATACCAACAACTCGTAAGGCCCTACAGCGATTCCTTGGATTCTCGAACTTCTATAGGAAGTTCATCAAGAACTTTTCCGCTATTGTGATTCCTCTCACACAACTGACAAGTATAAAAAAACCATTCAAATGGTCAGAAGAAGCAAATCAAGCTTTCTGCTTGTTAAAATCAAGCTTTACTTCTGCTCCCATACTACGCCATCCAGACCCATCCCTCCAATATATTCTAGAGGTAGATGCGTCAAATATGGCAGTAGGAGCAGTTCTCTCCCAACGACCAACAAACACTTCATCACTCCACCCAGTGCTTTCTTTTCAAAATCACTAAGCAGCCCAGAGGTGAATTACCCAGTGGGTGAAAAGGAGTTGCTTGCCATAAAACTGGCACTGGAGAATTGGCGACATCTGCTCGAAGGTACCCAGTTACCAATACTCATATATACAGATCATAAAAACCTTCAATACCTCCAGACTAACAAGACTCTCTCCCACCGGCAGGTACGATGGTCATTATTCTTTTTAAGATTTAATTTCCTAGTGACCTACACGCCTGCAGACAAAAATAAAAAAGCGGATGCGCTATCACGATTAACCGAAGATAACTGCGCCGAAATCCCTTCCATTCCCATAATACCCTATGAACGCATTATTGGTGTTGTCCGTTCCTTGAAGGAAGAGATTTTGCACAGTATAAGAATGGATTCACCTCCACCACAACTAAGTACTGATGCAGAAGGCTTCCTCTATTACAATGACAAACTCTACATACCCCCTACTATGCGCACCAAAATTTTGGAGTTATCGCATGATGTGCCCATGGCAGGACATATGGGTATAACGAAAACCTTTAATTTGCTCACCAGGCAGTTTTGGTGGCCTGATATGAAGACGTCTGTACAAAAATTTGTTTCTTCATGTGACATCTGTGCAAGGTCCAAAATTGACACTACAAAACCATCTGGACTACTTTGTAGTCTACCAATACCCCAGGTTCCATGGGAAGTTGTATCCTTAGATTTCATTGTAGAACTACCACCCTCTAAAGGATTTAATACCATCCTAGTGTCAGTGGACCACTTGACAAAGATGGCACATTTCATTGCTATCCGTAGACTACCTTCATCTAAACAAACAGCAGAACTACTGATGAAACATGTGTTTAAGTTGCATGGAATTCCAAAAACTCTTTTGTCCGACCGTGGTTCACAATTCATCTCTAAATTTTGGCAAGCACTTTGTCAAATTTTACGCATTGAGCGAAAGCTCACTTCTCCCTACCATCCTCAGACCAACGGACAGACTGAAAGAGTCAACCAGTGCATTGAGCAATATCTACGTTGCTACACATCATACTTGCAGGATGATTGGGTGGATCTCCTTCCTCTAGCAGAATTTGCTTACAACAACGCAACCCACAGTACCACGAAGCAAAGTCCGTTCTACTTGAACTATGGGTTTCATCCCACTCTTCTTCCACCACGCATCCTGCCATCGAGTAACCCAGTAGCCTCGGATTACCTTACCCAAATAAAAGACTCTTTGGGCTTACTCAATACCACTATATCACACGCTCACAGTCAACAAAAAAAGTACTACGACCTTCGTAGAAGACCTTCTCCTCAGTATGCTATTGGGGACCTCGTTTGGCTATCGACAAAGAACTTAAGATTAAAAATCCCTAGCAAGAAGCTTGGACCTTTATTTTTGGGACCCTTCCCAATTAAAAAAACTTATCGGAAAAGCTGCAATACAGCTCACCCTACCAGCAGATCTCAAGATCCATCCCATCTTCCATGTGTCGCTACTGAAGCCCCATGTTCCTAACCAAGGAATAAGGCCTACCATCTTGCCTCCACCTCCAATACAAGTTGAAGGCGGAGAAGAGTATGAGATCAAGGAAATTTTGGATTCTCGCATCCATAGAGGAAGACTCCAGTATCTCATAAGATGGAAGAACTATGGACCCCAAGACGACACCTGGCTAGATACCTCTGATATTCATGCGCCTAGACTTATACGGAACTTTCACTCGAAACACCCAGAGAAACCTGTCCTATAGGCCTTCCGGAGCCGGCCTTAAGGGGGGGGTACTGTAAGATTCTGGTACCTCCGGTACCCTTAATCACCACTTTCCTCTGTAATGCGTCCCACCTTTCTCTTCAGGTGGTACGCATATACCTTTAAGAACGATGATGTCACTGCTGAGCGCCGCAGAGCGGCTATTTCAACCGCCGGCGGTCTCACTCACATTGTTCGTTCAACCTGCCTTGCTATCCACATGCTTTCAAGCCTGTCTCTCGATCGGAACCTCCAGCCATTCCCTTTACCTGGAGCAGACCGGAACCTCGCTACTGATCCCTGTATCTCGCTACCGGATCATTCCTTATCTACTGGACCTCTCTAACCTACTAACATTACAAGTGATAAGTACCCCGCAGGGGAACCCTCCATAACCTTATTGCACTATCTACCTATGCACATTAAGGACTGTTACTACCTATCTATACTATCCTATCATCTGCACTGTTACATAGATTGCTAGCTCTTCAGCCTACTACCATCTATCATCTGCACTGCTGCATAGATTGCTAGCTCTCCTGTCTACTACTATCTATCCTTGCACTGGGTTAGTCTATCCTGTATTTGTCATCTGCTGTCCTCACCACCTGTTAGCATACTCGATACTAACCTATCTGCATTCCTAAATACCATCTTGAACTCTCCTATACAAAACCTATCAAGTGATTACCATCCTTGTCACTGTTCACACCTGTCCCTTCAGCACATCACCTTCATACTATCATATACATCCTATCACTCCAGGAACATCTCATTGAGTGTGTATATATCTGTATGTTGAAGCTGACAGGCCCACGGTGATGAGTCCTGGAGAGTTGGATCTGGTATTCAACACATCTCTACATGACTACTGAGTGGAGATTTTGCAGCTGCAAATCCAGCCTATAAATAAAAACGCAGGAGCGTTACACAGAGTCAGGCCTGATCTCTGCTAGCACTAGCAGTTACATTTTTTGGTAGCGGTTCAAACAGGCCTTGACAGCCTGCTGCTTTTTTACCCGTGAGTCACACTAGGTACTGTGACAGGAAGTCAGGTAAATCTGGGAATGTAGTCACAGGCAGGAGATACATTTCCACCTGATTTAGAAAGTTCACTAATTACTATAGGGTGTTGGCTACAGAGCTAGCCAGCAAGAAGTTGAAAGGCCTTCAGCTGTTCAGAATGAGGAAATGAAGGCCTCTATAATTGTCCAAAGGAAGTCTAATGGATTGCTGCCTCTGGAAGCTGTCTCCTGAAGCCATGTGGGCTGGGAGAAGGAGGACAGTCAGATATGTGCCTCCCGACAAGCTGGTGAGCATGGGAGAAGACCACCTGAAGTGATGTGCGCTAAGGAGGGTAACCAAGTGTGAAGACGTTTCAAAGGTGAGAAAACGAACTATTTCTATGTGAAAGAAATAAACGAATGTTTGCCATATGAAGAGGCAAGCCAAGAGACATTCTCATTGTGATGAGTTAAGGACATGTTCAATGGACATTTGTGCTGTGTGAAGAGATTATAAATGGACTATTGAGTGTCCGCTGTAGGACAAGAAAGTCTGCCCAACAGTAGGTTGGAGACAGACTCTTAGGTAGGTTCCAGAGTGAGAAGGTAGCCGCCCACAGAGGCAAGGATTTATTTTCTGTTTTATTTTATTTTGGATGTTTTTGCTGCATGGAGTCTGGTGAAGAAAACACCATTAATAAACCAAACTGTCGTTTGCAAGCACTTGTCGGCTATCTCTCTGGGAAAATGCACCCCCCAAGGGGTCATCTATGCCTACCACCGAGCTAATCCCTCACATATGGTGGAGGTATGCAGTGGGCAGAAGCAGAGATCCCTGCAAAGAAGTGCATATGTTTGATGAACTTTTTCTGGTGCACGAGATTGCACAATCTATGTGTGCAGGAGAGAAGATCCTGACAGAAAAAAAAAAAACATGTTTTAAAGAGACAGAGGTCTCAAAATTTTTCATGAACTTTGTTGTGTCTGGTGCAAGGGACTGCACAAACTGTGTGCGCAGGAAAAGAGATCTTGCAAGAGAGAGAAAAACTACATGTGTTAAAGAGACAGTGGTCTGAAAATTTTTTGCTGGACTGTGAAAAATTTGTTTGTGGAGTTATTAAAGATGGGGTGATCGAGACGCCTGAAAAATGCAAGGATGGATGAAGTGAGAGACCGGATTCTATGGATGGAGGGGATGTTACCGTCTGAACGAGCCCCATCCATGCCTAAAGAGAGTCTACTAAAGAGGAAGGTTGTTGTCCCTAGCAACACTGATGAAACTGCTATGGAGACGCAGTGTGCTCAGATGAAAAGTAAACTCAAAATGGGGGAGATGCTGAAACAGCGGAGCTTTGCAGTTCAACAAAAGGCTCACCAAGAGAGCATGGCAGGCTGGAAACAGAGACGCCAGCAGCAAATGGAGGCCATCGGTTTGGAGGAAACCGAGTATGTGTGCAGGGCTGAGTTGGATGCCTTGCAATGGAAAATGGAAGAAAAGGAACGAGCCCTGGAGTTGCTTAGGATGGAGCATAGAAACGTGCAGGCTCAGGTGTTCCAGTGGGAAGAATCCACTGCTCTTCTTTTTTCCGAGTTGCACAAACGCAGAGAGACTATAATGGAGAAAGATACCATCCTCATGGAAAAGGAAAGTGAAATTCAGACTTTGCAGAAGCAAAGTATGTGTGAAATGTTGGAGTTGCGTAATCAGCTGGAAAAAAGTCTTCAGTGTTTGGAAGCTACAAAAATAGACCTGCAGGGGGCGCAGGAACAGAATGTTGCTCTGAAAACGACATTGTCTCTCAGCGACAACGAGAAAAGTGAAAGAGAGGCTAAATTACTGAGTACTGTGTATGAGCTCACCACTTTGAGCAATGTGGTAGATGAATTACGTGCAGACTGTGAAAGTTGGAAAGGTGAAGCCCAACGTTTCCAGCAGCAGTTAAAGGAGAAAGAAGCCTGTGTGGCAGAATTACAGTCTCATTCCCAGAAACTAGCCAATGAGGTGAAGGCTCTTCTGCAGGGAAAAGGAGATTCTGAACACAAGAGAAAAAAAAATAGAGGCACAGCTGCAGGAATCGCAAGTCAAGGTGTCAGAAGGTGACCGAGTGTGTGCTAAGCTGTCAGAGAAGGCAAACCGATTGCAGGTTGAGTTGGACAATGTTACAAATCAGCTTTCTCAAGCAGACAGCAAATCTAGAGAAATTGCGGAAGATTTTTCTATCTTGGAATCGCAGCTGCAAGACACTCAGGAACTCTTACAGGAAGAGAGGTGTCAAAGGCTGAGTTTTAGCACAAAGCTAAAACAAATGGAAGATGAGAAAAATGGCTTCCTGGAACAATTAAAAGAGGAGGAGGAAGCAAAGAAAAACCTATCAGAGCAAGTCGCAACATTGCAAGTTCAGATAGCGGATATGAAAAACGCATGGAAGAAAGCGTTGGTTCATTAGAGTGTGTTGAAAATGTGAAAAAGAGGTTTGATCAGATGCTTGGTGAGGAGAAGACTGCGTCTGCAAAATATGCAGAAGAACGCGACCGTGCAAAAACGGAGGCGCGTGATAAAGAGAGCAAAGCCCTGTTCTTGGCTCGCTCTTTGGAGGAAGCTCTAGAGTGTAAGGTTGAACTAGAAAGAGTTAACAAACAGCTGTGTACAGAGATGGAAGAATTGGTCAGCTCCAAGGATGATGTTGTGAAAAGCGTTCAGGAGCTAGAAAAGTCTAATCGAACCTTAGAACAGCAAGTAGAAGAGATGAAGATTCCGTTGCAGGAACTGGAAGAGGAATTACAGGCAACAGAGGATCTGTCCCAAAGAGGGGATAGTGTGCCGGATGCAGTTTTTAAAAGGATCAGAGTTTTGGGGTCTGTCCTGAGTGAGCCTCAGAAATGTGATGACATGTGGCTTGAATCACCCCTTTGGAGCAGTGTTAATTTTGGCAGCAAATTTCAATTTAGTTTTAGTCTTAGTCTTAGGACTAAAATTGCATTTTAGTTTTAGTCCCATTTTAGTCTTCTGCAAGTGTTTTAGTTTTAGTCGTATTTAGTCGACTAAAACTCCAGTACATTTTAGCTGACTAAAACGTCCTACATTTTAGTCAACTAAAACTCATTTTAGTCATCTATAATCGAATGAGTGTAGTTCAATTGTAATTTGTAATGCATTATTTAAGCATTTCTCTACAATTTCCAAACTCATTATATACTACTGCTGGTCCTGGAGTGAAAAATGTAATATGTTATTATTTATGGTATTAAGCTTTGAGCATGCACCAATTTTGGCAGCAAATTTCGATTTAGTTTTAGTTATAGTCTTTTGACTAAAATGTCATTTTAGTTTTAGTCGTATTTTAGTCATCTGAATTGTTTTAGTTTTAGTCGTATTTTAGTCGACTAAAATTGTGTTAATTTAGTCGACGAAAACGTTTTAGTCGATTTTAGTCGACGAAATTAACACTGCTTTGGAGTAAACCGTTCCTTCAAAAACTTCAAGCATTGGAAAATGTATCAATAGAACTTCAGCAAACAAAGGAGCTGTGTAAGAAATGTGGTGATTTCTCAGTTCAGGCTGAAAACCTAGTGGAGAAAACTAAAGCGGAGAAAACTAAAGCAAGTGATATAAAGCTGGGAGAAAAAAGCAAACGCCACCTAGTGGAGAAAACTAAGGCTGTTGGTGAAAACGTGAAGCAAAGGAATTTCAAGTGCCTTTCAGGGAATATTTCCAAAATGGAACTGGTGAAAGACAGGTGGCAGAAGTTTGATCGTGATCTTGAGATGCATTCCATGTGGAATTCAGATAGAGAAAAGGAACTAGGTGACCTTGAGCGGTCAAATAGTTCAGCAGAAAGTGCATTGAAGAAACCTGTAAAAGAATGTGTTGCAGTTCCATGCTTCTTCACTGATGCAGAGAGGAGGTCTATAATGGATACCACCCAGATCGTTGGGTTCAAATGTGTTGCCTTTGACCCCTATGTTGGTGGAAGGAAAGTTGATGATGTTCTGGTTGGCTACTTCTGTGAAGAGTTTGGCAAGAAATATAAACTGAATATCAAATCAAATAGTAGGCCTTTACTGTGACTCGCTCAGGAGGGCGAACAGTTTAGGAAGTTGATGAGTGCAAATGCTTCAGATCTGCCTATGAATATGAAATGTTTGGTGAATGATATTGATGTCTCTGGGAAAAGGAACAGGGGTCACTTTGAAGAAATGTGTGACAGCCTGTTGTCTCAATTGGAAAATCCTCTGCACAGCATCTTAGAGCAAGCCAAGCTCAAGAAGGAAGATCATTCCCTTTTACAACAAAAAGTCAATGATTGTGTACAGCTGTATGGAGAGGCAACTCAAGTCACAGAGGGACATCAAGAGTCCCTACTTGGAACAAAGCTTAGTGAAGCAGAGGTTCTCAAAGTGTTGTGGAAATCATTTGTTGATTGCAGAGAGAGGCGGCTCAAGAATGTTGAAGACATTAAGACTAGCACAATTGAGTTGCCTATGGATCACGGTCCTCCATGGCGGATAGGACAAACTTGTATGCAAGACAAACTTGAGAAGGAGCGAAATGATGCCAAAAATACAGTTGAGGAATGTGTAAATGAGATGAGAGACAAACTGTTTGACATTTATGAGAAATCTGTCAATGAAGATGACAGAAACAGTTTCATTCGGAAGCTTGAAGATACTAAGAGGCGTATCAGTGAGTGTCAAGAGCAGTGCCTGACACATACGTGTCTGGAAATCTGTGTCCCAACCCTAGGGTTGAAACAAGAGGGGGGGGGGTATGTGACAGGAAGTCAGGTAAATCTGGGAATGTAGTCACAGGCAGGAGATACATTTCCACCTGATTTAGAAAGTTCACTAATTACTATAGGGTGTTGGCTACAGAGCTAGCCAGCAAGAAGTTGAAAGGCCTTCAGCTGTTCAGAATGAGGAAATGAAGGCCTCTATAATTGTCCAAAGGAAGTCTAATGGATTGCTGCCTCCGGAAGCTGTCTCCTGAAGCCATGTGGGCTGGGAGAAGGAGGACAGTCAGATGTGTGCCTCCCGACAAGCTGGTGAGCATGGGAGAAGACCCCCTGAAGTGATGTGCGCTAAGGAGGGTAACCAAGTGTGAAGACATCTCAAAGGTGAGAAAACGAACTATTTCTATGTGAAAGAAATAAAGGAATGTTTGCCATATGAAGAGGCAAGCCAAGAGACATTCTCATTGTGATGAGTTAAGGACATGTTCAATGGACATTTGTGCTGTGTGAAGAGATTATAAATGGACTATTGAGTGTCCGCTGTAGGACAAGAAAGTCTGCCAAACAGTAGGTTGGAGACAGACTCTTAGGTAGGTTCCAGAGTGAGAAGGTAGCCGCCCACAGAGGCAAGGATTTATTTTCTGTTTTATTTTATTTTGGATGTTTTTGCTGCATGCAGTCTGGTGAAGAAAACACAATTAATAAACCAAACTGTCGTTTGCACGCACTTGTCGGCTATCTCTCTGGGAAAATGCACCCCCCAAGGGGTCATCTATGCCTACCACCGAGCTAATCCCTCACAGTACCTATAAATTTATTTGCCAAAATGTCCAAACAGAGGTACACTAGTGAAGCGGCCAACATGATGCTGAGCATGACAGATGAGAGTGATGGGGAAGCCTGGGACGTTTAAAGTTTTTTTACAGTTAAAAAAAAAAGTTACAAAACAAACCCCAACAAATAAAAAGAATTAAAAAATAAAAAAGTCAAAAATAGTTGTCGATTTATTGAGTTATTTTTCTGTTATTACTCTTTTACTGTACTTTATAATATACTGTTATACTGTATATGTTTTATTGTTGCTGTTTTTCATTGTTAACCATAGTTTGCTTTGCAGATACCACCATTCTAATGTACTGTATGCTATTCTAATGTAATGTTTTATTGCTGCTGTGTTTTTGATTGTTAACCATAGTTTTCTTTGCAGATATCACCATTCTACTGTTTTACTGCACTGTACACTATTATATTGTAATGTTTTATTGTTACTGTGTTTTATTGTTAACCATTGTTTGCTTTTCAGGTATGCCCATCAGCTGCAGCACTGATTTGTTTATTCTGAAAGCAACAGCGTTTGCTTTCAGCATATATGTAAATCAATGATTGCAGCGCTGTAGGAGGTGATTTCACCACCGCAGTTAAAAAAAAAGAGCTTATATGGCAAAGCATAAGGGATGGGGTGGACACAAAAGGCTGATCTCCCCTATGCTTCACCATATATTTTTTTAACACTTTTTTTGGCAAGGATTTCTTCATCCACATCGAGGGAACATTGCATGTATGCCCATCATTAGAAGTGGCTGGATGCTGGGAGGTCTAATGGAGGGCATACCACACACTTTCTGGCAGAGATTTCTTCCCCCTCATCGATCGATGTGAATTGAGGAATCTGTTAGGTTCTCTTTTTTTGTTCAGCCCACAGGCTGCATGAAAAAAAGAACCTTACAATATTTGCCCAACAAGGACCAACAATGTACTGGTATGTCACTGGACTATGAGTGGTCATATCAGGATGATGTCTGCAGATTTAGGCATGACCTTGATGATATATTGCTCACGCATGCCATAGGTATATGTGAAATGACACCCCAACATACATTCTGCTGCTTTTCCTGAGTATGGGGATACCACAGGTGTGAGACTTTTTGTCAGTCTAGCCACGTACAGGACCCCAAAATCCAATCACCGCCTTCAGGCTTTCCAAGGGCGTAAATTGTTGATTTCTCCTCACTACCTATCAAAGTTTTGGAGGCCATGAAATGCTAAAATAGCACAAAACACCCCTAAATGACCCCCAAGGTATTTGCTAAGAGGCATGGTGAGTATTTTGCAGCTCTCATTTGTTTTGGAAAATGAAGAAAGAAAAGGAAAAGGAAAATTTATTTTTATTAGATTTTTTCAATTTTCAAAACTTTGTGACAAAAAGAGAGATCTGCTATTTTGGCATTTCATGGCCTCCGAAACTGTGATAGGTAGTGAGGAGTGAAATCAACAATTTACGCCCTTGGAAAGCCTGAAGGAAGTGATTGGTTTTCGGGGTCCTGTACCCGGCTAGACTGCCAAAAAGTCTGACACATGGGGTATCCCCATACTCAGGAGAAGCAGCAGAATGTATTTTGGGGTGTAATTCCACATATACCCATGGAATGTGTAAGCAATATATAATTTCAATGACAACTTTATGTAAAAAAATGTACCGGTATCTATTTTTTTTTGTAATTTTTCAAAGACCTGTGACAAAAAAGTGTAATATTTAATGGTCTCAACATGCCTTTGCTTGGGGTGTCTACTTTCCAAAATGGGGTAATTTGGGGGGGGGGGGTTACTGCCCTACCATTTTATTCGTTTCAAGAAATGAGATAGGCAGTCAGAAAGTAAAAGCTGCAAAAATTTCCAGTATATACACCGTAGTTTGTAGACGCTGTAACTTGTGCGCAAACCAATAAATATACGCTTACTGAGATTTTTGTTATCAAAGACATGTAGCTAAATACATTTTGGCCTAAATGTATGACAAAAATTGAGTTTATTGGATATTTTTTATAAGAAAAAGTAGAAAATGTAATTTTTCTCAAAATTTCCGGTCTTTTTTCATTTATATCGCAAAAAATAAAAACCGCAGAGATGATCAAATACCACCAAAAGAAAGCTTTATTTGTGGGGATAAAAGATCATAAGTTTCGTTTGGGTACAGCATTGCACGACTGCGAAATTACCAGGTAAAGTCACGCAGTGCCAAATTGCAAAAAAAAAAACCTTTCCGGTCCAGAAGTGGTTAATAAAGGTACAGATATCTTTAGATGCTTCTAGAATATTTTGAAAGGCAAAATATTTTGTCAAATGTCAGAGCTGCCCTAAAGCAGAGCCCAATGAAAACTGTTAACAGTAACAGTCGATATTGTGCAGGACGCCTGGGATGGGGCTCGTGGACAGGAGATATATTTCCTGATATTTGGATTGTGGTCCCTTTAAAGAAGAGTATAAGAAACATTGTTGGTACTCAGGGGTTCTCATACATGCAAGGTGAGGGGTTTTGTGGTAGTCCGGTCAGAGTGGCAAGGAAATATTTTTAGTATAGAGAAAAGAGGACAGATTTTCAGTACTCTCTGGATTAGTAAATCCTAATTTGGGACCCAGAATTCAGGGGCTTGGAGAGACTTTTGGGTGGGAAAGAGTCCCCAAACCCTGGGTACAGGAACTTTGGTTATGAAGGAGTTAAAGGAGTTGTAAAGTAAGAAAGTTTTTTTTATCTTAATGCATTCTATGCATTTGGATAAAAAAAAAAACCTTGTGTGTGGGCATCTCTGTCCCGCAATATCCACCATCCGGGAATCTCCCTCCTGATTGGCTGAGACATAGCAGCGGTGCCATTGGCTTCCGCGGCTGTCAATCAAAGTCAGTCAGCCAAACGGGAGAGAAAGGGGGCTGGGCCAAACGACAGCTCTGTGTCTGAATGGACAGACAGAGCTGCAGCTCGGCTCGGGTGCCCCCATAGCAAGCTGCTTGCTGTGGGGGCACTCGATAGGAGGGATGGAGCCAGGAGCTGCAAAGAGGGACCTGGGAGGAGAAGGATCTGGGCTGCTCTGTGCAAATCCAATGCAACAGAGCAGCGGGTAAGTATAACATGTTTGTTGTTTAAAAAAAAAACTATGAGACTTTACAATCACTTTAACCTACCTGCAAAGGAGGCTTAAAGTGGTTGTAAAGCAACAAGGTTTTTTACCCTCCTGCATTCTTTGCGTAGCACTGTCCCCATAGGGCATGCTGTGTGATGACTTCTTCGGTCTCCCTCTGATTACCTGCAGACAATCACTAGGGGATTTTTCACACATCCATCCTTACTCCCATTTGCTTGTTACTCAATAAACAGTCCAGGGTATTTGGTTTGTTATTTATTGTGGAACTTGGATGGGAGAAGGGGATAGTGAGATACTCCAACTGAACTATTCACAGAAGATAAGGACAACTCTCACTTTCCACAAGGATTACTTGTGGAAGCAGACACACTGCTTTAACCATACTGCCACTTGTATGGAAGAATTAAGTCTTCTTCCTCTCCAGCAGCAGACTTGAAGCAACAACTTTATCTTCGGGACACTCTCTAGTATCCCCATGACTGACACCCGTCCACTGACTCTTCTAGCTGAAGGGATGGCCCTCACATGACATGCCTCATGACACAGATCTGTACTCACTGTAGGCAGAATCAGATCCTTTCCAGTGTATCCCTTCCAGTCAGCTCTGGAGGACCTTTGGGTTCAGCTTCTATCTGACATTCAGGCCCTCAGGTCGACTACTAGAGGCCACATGGCAGCTTCTACAGAGAAGGGTAGCCACCCCTCCCCCTGGGGCTCTGCCCCCCTGCCAAAGACCCGAGCACATGTGTCCTTGGCAATTATACAGACACCCAGCGTGCACCGAGACACTTTAATATGCCAATCACCAGGGCTGTAACAATGCCTGTGCTCTTACTTGTCAGGTTTCCTCCCACTGTCCAATATGCCTCTCTATTGGACCAGTGTGAAATATAAATTTACCTGGCAATCTCTCTGGTAAGCAGAAAGACAGAAAAACTATACTCTCTTCTAGTACCTACTTAGGAGGGGCTACATTTGTATAAAGGTAAAAAACCTTCTGTGTGCAGCAGCCCCCTCAATACCCACCTGAGCTACCTCTCGATCCAGCGATGTCGATGGAAGCCTTGCCCCCCCGGGGACTCTCACTCCTGATTGGCTTTTGGCAGCAGTGGGAGTCAATCACAGCCAGTGAGCTAATCAGGAGACTGAGGGGGCTGAGCTAAGCCGCAGCTCTGTGAGTGAATGGACGCAGAGCGGTGGGTCGGGAGCACACCTGCTTGGGTGCCCCCACAGCAAGCTGCTTGCTGTGGGGTCACCCGGCAGGTGGGAGGGGTTCAGGAGCTCCGGCGGGGGACCCAAGAAGAGGAGGATTCAGGTTTCTCTGTGCAAAACCATTACACAGAGCAGGAAAGTTTAACATGTTTGTTATTTAAAAAAAATAAAAAATGAGACTTTAATATCGCTTTAAAGACCGCAATAAGGAAGCAGCACCTGTCAGTGAGGGGGAGTGTGAGGCAGATCACAGCTCTGGGAAAGTATGGTCTGTCCTAAGTATGGCCTGGAGACTAAAGCCCCGTACACACAGAGTTGTATAAAGTACTCGAAACCCATACTTGAGTAAAAGTACAAGTGCTCGATCAAAAAGTGACTTGAGTAGAAGTGGAAGTGCTCGATCAAAAAAGGACTTGAGTAGAAGTACTAAAGTATTCAACATTTTTTATACTTAAGTATTGCAAGTAGTTTTTTTAAAAATGTTGCTACTCAAGTACTGAAAGTAAAAGTACCAGTAGTTTTGAAAAAAAAAATTGCTACTCAAGTACTGAAAGTAAAAGTACAAGTACTGTGTTATGTAGTTATTCAAGAAAGAAGTCAAAAGTTTGAACATCATATTGTTTTTTATTATTTCAAATGCAGCTTTTATTTATACATACAGTAGCATTTATTTTCGTATGCGCTGATAATACACATGTTTTGAGCTTCATGAAACCTGCCATCTACTGTTCTGGCAGTGGTAATTTTTATAATAGTAACGAGTAACTATGCAGCACAAAAAAAAATATTGGAGTAGAAGTATTGAAATCATCGAAAAAATGTAGTGAAGTAAAAGTGGAAGTAGGAGAAAAAAATTCTACTCTAGGAAAGTACAGATACCGCCTTTCGGTACTTAAGTACAGTAGTGAAGTAGTTCTACTTAGTTACTATACATCTCTGCGTACACACGTACCGAATGTCGGCCGAACGATCGGCCGTCTTTTGTCCGGTGCTGTCCTGTCGGTTGAAAAGTGCTAAAGACTGCACACGAATTTTGTCGGCCAACAACAGCCAACTGCAGAAGTGATGCCATGTGATGGTTAACTTTCCGTGTGTTTTTTCTTCTCTGAGCATGCCCAGTCTTACTCATCTGCTGTTAGTCGGCCGAATTCTGTACTGACTGGCGAACAATCGGCAGTTCTGGTGACGGCCAACAAAAATTTTATAGCCTGCACACCCGATTCTGTTCGGCCGAAAAGTCGCAGTCAGTTGTCGGAAGCATCATACTAACAAGCCGACAATCGGCCGATCGTTCAGCGGCCGAATATTTACGCCCGACAATCGCTACGTGTGTACGGGCCTTAAGACAGTGTTTTCCTGAGCTTCTGTGGCCTTGCAGCATCCCAAAATAGGCAGGACCCGAAAACCCTAGTGTGGGAATAGTGTACTTGTGGTGAGCCATGTATTTTCCTTACACCAGTTTCATGGACTATATTTGCTTGTTTTTCTGAAGAAAGCTATTTTTGTCTGTTTTTCCATTACTGAGGACAAAGTTGTTTTTCTGCTTATCTGACTTTGAAAATAAAAATGCTTTTTGCTTTTAACAATACGGCTGGCTGATGATCCCAGGCTTCCACATATCATTTTATACATTTACAACATACATATGAACTGTTTGTATGTGCAATTCTGTTTAGCTAGTCTTGTGGCTAACATGTCTCTGCCACAATGTAAAACCAGCACGGTGACTACACTCTTTCTTTTTTACAGTTTACACTGACACCTGCCTGCTTGATGGACTGTGAATAATGATCATTATACTGCTGATGTCCTGCCTCTATCATGTACGTGCCGTGTAACTCTTATAATCCTGTTTCTAGCCATGACTTGACAGCAATGGAATTGCTAAAGCAGCAGAGTGTGGTACCCAATGAGGCCAGGTACCAAACCAAGGTGCCGCAATATACTGCTGGGCCTCAGCCCAAACCACAGACCCATTTTCTCACTCTATTGCGCTGAGTAGATTGTGGGAAGATAATAACATTTGATCATGTTGCAGTTATTCCATCAGCATTTTAATATCATTTTAAAGCGGCTCTTCAGTCGTTTTTTCATCTTTCCAGCTATTACATTTTCTGCTTTTGTTGTTTTAACTTTGGATAATAAAACATTTTTTTTCTGCCAGTAAATACCTTATACAGCCCATTTCCTCTTTTTTGTCTGGTAATTAGCCTAGGCTAATGACATCATGCACAGATCTCTCTCTCACTCTTGTGAGAGTTTGCCAGCAAGGGAGGAGGGATGAGTCATAGGAGAGCCAAGGAGAACTGCAGAGTTGAAGGGTGCTGGATGAAGGTGGAGATAACAGGAGACTTCAGAGATCCATGAGTATGAGTATTCATCAAGAGAGGAGAAATGTGCAGGCAAGCAGTGGTGTGAGTGTGTCTGTATATATATATATATATGTCTGTGTGTGTGCCTGTATATATGTGTATCTGTGTGTATATATATATATATATATATATATATATATATATATATATATATATATATAGATAGTGTTTGTCTGTGTAAATCCAGGAAGTGAACAGGCAGCAGCTTCAGCTACCCACAGTTAAAATGGCTGCAGCCAGACTTAGTGGAGGGAGATTTCTACAGCATATTTGGCAAGTGCAAAATCACAGTACATATAAAATAATATGCAAAGTGGCTGGAGGGAAGCTTCAGAATGGCAAAGATGTTTTTATTACAAACTGAGCAGACTGCAGTTCCTCTTTAACCACTTCTGGACCGGGAGATTTTTTCTCTTAATGACCAGGCCGCATTTTGCGATTTGGCACTGCGTTACTTTAATGGACAATTGCGCGGTCGTGCGACGCTGTACCCAAATAAAATTGATGTCCTTTTTTCCCACAAATAGAGCTTTCTTTTGGTGGTATTTGATCACCTCTGCAAATTTTTATTTTTTGCACTATAAACAAAAAAAGAGCGACAATTCTGAAAAAAAAAAAACGATATTTCCTGACAGACTCCATGGCAGCATACATATCGGGTTTGGCCCCGCCTCCAAACCTACCCATAGGACATCACTCCCATAAATCTTTGCACCTGTTCAGCACACGTGTTCCTTTTTTGTCCTCCTAATGGATTACCTGTATCCTACCTGAAGATGGATCCCAGGAGATGGATGTCTCTACCATTCGGGTATTGAGTTCTCCAATAAGCCCCAGCTGTTGCGGGGTATGGAGCAGGGGTGAAGATTTTTCTGACGTGAACCTTGGCCAAAAAGCCCGGGTGGCCTGTCCCCTTAAAGAATTATGAAGTCCGGTGTGTGCTGTATGCTCATCCATCCCTGGTTGCTAGCGGTTCGTTGGTGGTCGTGAGTACCCCTTGCCTGTTATATTTGTGTAACTCCATGGCAGCTTAAGTTTTTATTTCAGCCGGTTTTGTATGTTCTTACCTTATTTCCTGATATTCCCTGGTGGCTAGGGCTCCGGGGCTGGTCAGAGCGTACTTCCTGATCAGCCTCCGGTTTGCGAGCTACTGAGCATGTGCAGGCACCTCGGAACGAGGCTTGGTTCTCGCACATGCTCAGTGACGATGCGGCGCATGCTGATGACGTCAGAGGGCGCCATATTTGAAAACCTTTAGATGTCAGCAGAGTGTGTAGATCACACACTCCGCTGCTGGAGGTCGGTATTTTGCTGTCGGTTTCTCGGTGTGTCTACCTGCTGCATCCGCTGCTGCTCTGCATTTACCCATACGCTCTTCCTGGTGAGTACTGGCCCCAGGTTTGTGGGAGTTGTTCCCCCTCTCCTCTTTCTTCCTCTCTGATCCCGTTGTCCGGCTCATCCCTGCAGGTCAGCGCCAGATGGAAGCCTCCTCTCCCTCCGGTGGTCAGCACGCCCTTAATAGGTATGCAGGGCTTGGGGGTTGGGGTGTGTAGAGAGGGGGGGATTAGGGCATTATTTATGTCCTGGCTCCCTGTTTGTCTTGCTTTTGTTCCTTTGTCTTACAGCCCTCCTAGGTCGGAACGGCATTCCTCACGCAAGAGTGAACATCATTCAAGTCCTCACCACCGGCACTCCTCCTCGAGATCTACTCGGAGGCCACAGTCAGGCTCCCATCATGATGGGAAATCATCTGCCTCAGCGGGTCCCTCGCGACGCCCAGATAAAGTGGGCTGTTGGGGTTGTGGTGCACGTGTCCCTGAAAGCAAGTCAATGTGCGACAAATGCTTCTCTCAAGCTGCGGGAGAGAGGGAAAATCCAGACCAGCGACTGGAGGCCCTAGTCAAGAGGGTCGTCAAGGACTCCCTGGCAGACTTGGGAGTAGGTAGCACTGGCAAGAAGTGACCCCTCAAAGCCCTCCCCTTGGAAGACAGCCTAGGGAAGATCTTGAAACCTCTCAACCTAGTCACCTGTCAACTTTCTTGTCAGAAAGTGATTCAGGGGTTGAAGATCCCTGCTTGGGGTTTGAGTATGCTCTTGTCCCCTCCTTAGTCAGAGCGGTAAGAGAGACCCTGAATTGGGAAGACTCGGCTGTTTCTCCTCCAAAACAGAAGAGATTCTTTAAGCAGCTCTGCAAAGAGCGACTCAACTTCCCCTTTCTGGGTGAATTAGGGGATATCATTACTGAAGAATGGAATAAAGTGGAAAGGAAGAATTCCATGCTTTCCAAAATGTCCCGGTTATATCCTTTCGAGGAAGAAGATGTAAAACATCTAGAACCTCCTCCCTTGGTGGATGCCACAGTCATAAGGCTGGTCAAACATGTGACCCTCCCACTAGAGGACACAGCTTCATTTAAAGATCCTCGGGATAGGAGGATGGATTCTGATGTCAAAAGAATCTACCTGACCGCGGGAATGGCCTGCAAGCCGGCACTGGCCTTGGCCTCATTATCCAAAGCAATGGAGTTGTGTTCTGACTTAGGGGATGAGTCCTTCCGGAACTTTTCTGAGGAGGCTGCCAGAAGTTCCTCGATTCAGGAACTTAAGATGGCTTCGTCTTTTCTAGGGGAGGCATCTATTCACCTTATACGTCTGTTGGCCAGGGTTATGCTGTCCTCAGTAACAGCCAAGAGGGCTCTGTGGCTCCGTCCTTGGATGCTGACCCAGCTTCCAAACAAGTCTGGTGTCGTATTCCTTTTGGGGGTTCCTCCCTCTTTGGGAATAAGCTGGATGAGGCGATAACCAGGGCTACAGATGGCAAGTCTGGCTTCCTCCCTCAGGATTGGCGCCCTCTCAATACAAGGAAAGGACAACCCAGAAGGTATGTTCCTGACCGTGCCAGGGAAGCACGCACCTATAGCCCTGGCAGAGAATTTGGTCGCAACTGGAGAGCAAGACAAACTTCCTTGCAGAAACCTTCTAAGAGTGTCCCCTCCGGTGAACGTGATACGACCAAGTCTTTTTGAGATTGGGCCCGCTCAGGCATGTCGGGTGGGGGCTCAGTTGCTACACTTCCGGCATGTCTGGGCGGCCTCAATCCGAGACTCCTGGACTGTCAGGACAGTCAAGTACGGGCACAAGTGGACTTTCAGAGAAACACCAAGACCAAGGTTTCTTCCTACCTCCCTGCCACCCTCAGGAGAGAAGCGCCAGGCACTATTTTCCTACATAGAGTCACTGGTTTCTCAAGGGGCTGTCGTCTCTGTACCATAACCAGAGTGCGGCCAGGGAATCTACCCCCCTCTCTTCTTGGTCCGCAAGAAAAACGGAACATGGAGGCCAGTCATAGATCTGACCTTTCTAAATCAATTATCAGAAAGGAAAGATTCAAGATGGAAACTCTTCTTTCAATTCAACAGGCGGTCCAACCTGCAGACTGGATGGTGTCTATAGATTTAAAGGACGCCTATTTCCATGTCCCTGTTGCAGAAGATTTCCAGAAATACCTCCGGTTTTCCGTCAATCAACTACACCTTCAGTTCACTTGCCTCCCCTTCGGGCTCTCCACTTCTCCACAAACCTTCTCGAAGGTTTTGCTGGCTGTGGTAGCTCTATTAAGAACAAAGGGCATTCGCTTGCACCATTACTTGGACAATCTGCTTCTCCTGTCCTAAGACAAATCTCAGCTGTTGATGCACCTGGACCAAGTGGTGTCCACCCTTCAGATGTTTGGGTGGCTGCTAAGTCTGGAGAAAAGTCATCTAATTCCCACCCAGGCCCTCGTGGCCTTGTTCAATACACTGACAGCGACAGTGTCCCTTCCGGAGGAGAAAATCACAGTGGTCAGGGACAGAATTTCTACGTGCCCTCTCATCACCTCACCTCCAAGCGCGTCAGTGCCTGAGAATTATCGGGACCATGGTGGCTGTAGCTCCCATGGTAAAGTGGGCCCTATGGAGAATGAGGCCATTCCAAAAAGGCTTTCTTCGTCAATGGGACACCTGGCATCTGGATCAGACCATCTTCCTGACTCCGGCCATGAGAGCAAGTCTTCCTTGGTGGCTGCAGCGGGAGCATCTTCTATGCTGCCATTCTCTTGTACAAACCTCATGGATTGTGATAACATCGGATGCCAGCAGCACAGGTTTGGGGGCTCATTGCCTCTCGGAAGTGGCTCAGGGCAAATGGAAATTCCCCTCCCAGGGGATAGTGTCCAACATTCTGGAGCTACGGGCGGCCCTTCAAGCTTTGAAAGCGTTCCCTCCCTTGACAAAAGGTCTTCCAGTGATGCTAAGACTGGACAACACCTCAGCAGTCGCATACATAAGGAAGCAAGGAGGGACACGCAGTTGGTCCTTGCTGCGAGAGGTGGAACCAATTATGGTCTGGGCTCAAAAGAACTTTTCCGACCTGTTAGCAGTATACGTTCCGGGAGTTCAAAATGTCCAAGCCGACCTTCTATCTCGTGTGCAGTTGGACAACAACGAGTGGTCTCTCCATGAAGAGGTCTTCGAGTGGATCCTGAGCCTGGGGTTCTCCCCAGAGGTAGACCTTTTTGCCTCTCCTCGCAACCGCAAGTTGAAAAAATATTATGCGAGGTTCAGGGATTGTTGGAGGTTCAACAGGGCATATGCCTTTCCCCCAGTTCCCATAATCCTTCAGTTTCTCCGGAGACTCAGGTCGGAAGCAGCAGAAATAGTGGCTGTGATTCCATTCTGGCCCAACAGGCCCTGGTTCCCTCTTCTAACACTCCTTGGTGTTCAGGATCCGATCCCGCTACCTCTCAGGCAAGTTCTGCTATCTCAAGGCACCATATTGCATCTTTGTCCAGCCCGGCTGCATCTGAAGGTTTGGCTGTTGAGAGGGGAAGGCTACAAGCCTTAGGGTGCCCTGAAGAGGCCATCTCTACACTTTTGAGTGCCAGACGGAGTTCAACTAATAAAGTGTATGAGAGAATTTGGTCAAGATTTTCCTCGCATCTGGCCACTAGGTCCAACCCTCATTCATCCATCAGGATTCAGGATGTGCTAAGCTTTCTACAGTCTAGATCTTCCTCTATCAGTGAGTTCTCTGAGAGTTCAGGTGTCGGCTATTTCAGCCTTTACCGGCATTTCTTGGGCTACCCATACGCTAGTCCGACAATTCTTCAAAGGGGCAATGAGACTCAGGCCCCAGAAAAAGCCAAGGTTTCCTAAGTGGGATCTCCCCTTAGTTCTGGGTTTTCTATCACAACGACTACGTGACACAGATGAAACTCTTACCATCAAGGAATTGACATTGATGACCGTGTTCCTGGTAGCCATTATATCGGCAATGAGAGTCTCTGAAATCGAAGCTTTAGGGGCACAGGAGCCCTTTCTAACTTTTTTTCCAGACAGGGTAGTCTTAATCCCTATGCTGGAGGCTAGACCGAAGGTTACTTCAGTTTTTCATGAAAACACGGAAATAGTTCTGCCTACTTTTAGGCAAGAAGAAGGTTCTTCTGTCCGTCCGCTGGATGTTGGAAATTGCCTCAAGCAGTATCTGGAAGCTACGGTCTCTTTTCGACAGTCAGATCATTTGTTTGTCACTTTCGGTGGAAAGAACAAGGGTCTTCGGGCTTCTTCAAGGTCCATCTCTTCTTGGATCATCCAAACTATCCAATGGGCTTATAGGGCTAAGGGCTTGACCCCTCCAGTAGCGATTATGGCTCATTCAACTCGGAGTGTCTCTATGTCCTGGGCAGTGTCCAGACACGTCTCGCCTGAAGTGATTTGTAGAGCAGCATCCTGGTCCTCTATAAATACTTTTTTGTCTCACTATTGTGTTAAGCCAGTGGCTCTTTGTTCTGTTAACTTTGGTTTACAAGTCCTGTCTGTTTGACAGAGTAAAATTAAACCTTTTGTTCAGCACCTGCCCACCCTGTTGTGTACGGCGAGTTATTTCCCGATACGTATGCTGCCATGGAGTCCATTCAGGAAAGGAAAATTACGGTAAGTATTTGATATAAATTTTCAGTTTTTTCACATTCTGCTATATAACATTCTCAAAAAAGAAAAAAAAAATGTAAAAATCTAAATTTTTTAACATTTTAGGCCAATTTGTTTTCTGCTACATATTTTTGGTAAAAAAAAAATCACAATAAGCGTATTTTGATTGGTTTGCGCAAAGGTTATCACGTCTACTAACTACGGGAAAGATTTGTCATTTTTATTGTTTTTTTTTTTTTTACTAGTAATGGCAGCAATCTGCGATTTTTAGCGGAACTGCGACATTGCGGCGGACAGATCAGACCCCTAACTGACATTTTTGACACTTTTGGGGGGACCAGTGACATTACTACAGTAATCAATACTAAAAATATGCACTTTTACTGTAATAATGACACTGGCCGGGGGTAGGGGTTAACACTGTGTGTGATCAAGGGGTTAAATGTGAGCCTAGGGGAGTGATTCTAACTGTGGGGGGGGCGTGGCTTGTGAAATGAACATAGAGACCTGTGATCCTATATAGAAGGATCACAGAAGCTCTGTGATCATTCCAGAGAGAAGAACGGTCAGCTGTGTTTACAACAGCTGCCCGTCCTTCTCTCTCAGCGGGGAGCGATCACGGGTGTCAGACGGCAATCGGAGCTGCCTACCCCGTGCATTGGAGTCCCTACTGATGAGTGGGGGCGGGAGCGTGCCACCGGTGGCGCGCGCTCGCCCCCTAGCTGCAGGCGCGCAACCGACGTAGGTCTATGTCGTTTCGTGCAGGAGGGCCGCCCTGCCGCAGTAAAACTGTGGCGAGCGGTCCGGAAGCGGTCAATTCAGATGTTTCCCAAAAAAGTTAAATTTAAGGTAGGCCAATAGTGATAGTTGTCACTGTTGCTTGTACTCCATACTGAATGGTCAAGTCATTAAATAGCTGGTATCATAACGGATTACATGTGAAGTACCATGACAACTGTAAATCAAGCAGAGGATAAGATGGAAGTTTCCTTGGCTGTAAGGCCCCTTTCACATGGCTGATAGCAAAGGCAAAACACCCTTAATGAGTGGGACTTTAAAGGCAAACGCTAGCCATGTAAGAAAAACATCAATTTTATTTGTTCCATATAAAAAAGACACTGTATGTCAGTAGGGTTTTTAGCGAAAAAATTTACATTTTTTCACAAAAACATATTTGTGACATACAGTATCTTTTTTATATGGAACAAATAAAATGTATGCTTTACTTATATGGCTAGCGGTTGCCTTTATAGTCCCACTCATAAAGTGGGTTTTCCCTTTGCTATTTCTCATTTGGGGATGATGGCCACCTTTATCCAGGACTTTAAGTAGTTGGGTATCCTTGCTTTCATATGAGTGGACCAATCGGGTCCGGCTGTTCGTTACATCCAGTGGGGACGTGGATGTAAATGGACATATGTCCATTTACACCCACCTGCATCTTATCCACTCCAGTCTGCTAAAAACAGACAGATGGTTTGGTGATCTGTATTAGATGACAGTCAGATGGAAACGGGCAGTTGGTCCGCTTCCATCCGACTGCCCCATAGAGAACAGCGGGCTGTGTCCGTGTCCACTGCAGAAGCACTCTGCATAAGCACAGTTATGGATCTGTCATCTGCCTGCTCAGCGGAGATCAGCGGACAAATCCCCTGCTGAGCAGCTCCATCCGGTTGATGGAGTCCGTCCTGTGTGAAAAGAGCCTAAAGGATAGGGTGGTTTAGTTCCGCTTTACTTCGACAAATACCATGTTCCAGCCACCAGTTCCAGCACCCAGGTAATTACACCCTTTCATCACCCTTGCAGGTTCTGTCTTAACAGGAGTGCTCAGACGGGACTTATACAAGTGGCCACCCTTGTCATCTCTGACTCTCATACAGGTATGTGACCTTTCTCCACTCCAGTCATAAGACTTTGACTTGGCTCCAGTCATATGACTTTGGCTAATATTATTAGATTTTTACTCCAGGAGTATATCATTTGTTTGGAAATTCTAGAGAAATGTTTAAATAATGCATTACAATTAACCTAAACCTATTTGTAGTTGACTAAACTGTATGAGATTTTAGTCGACTAAAATGTACTGGAGATTTTACTTGACTAAAATATGACTAAAACTAGAACAATTCAGATGACTAAAATACGGCATTTTAGTCAAAAGACTATTACCTAAGGTAAATTGAAATTTGCTGCCGAAATTAACACTGCTATACACAGCCATTTCTTGATTTAGATGTTGGTTCTGAGGTTGAGGATGGTAAGAACATGAGCCTACAATGGTGGTGGTAATGAAGATAAAGGCGATGATGATGATGATGAGGTTACTGACGCGACATGGGTGCTGGATAGAGCAGATGAGGAAAGTGAGGGAGAGGTACAACCTCAACGAGGCAGCCATCATGGAAGAATAGAGAGCAGCCACCCTATTCCATCACATTGTGGAGCTGTTATCTCCCAGCACCCTTTCCACAGCTCAGCTGTCTGGGCCTTTTTTAGCACATGTGCAGCCGATCGCACAGTTGCAATTTGCAAACTTTTTCTCAAGCACATCAAGCGTGGCAAAAACACCAGCTTTTTGAGTACCACATGCTTGACAAAGCATTTAACCTCCCACCTTTCAGCCCATTGGCAAGAGCACCTGAAAGCCACAGTCTACCCTGCTATACCTAACCTCATAACCTCTAAGCAGCCTCCACTTGCAGGGATGATGGTATAGTGCAGGGTGTCCCAGGTCCTTGCAGCACATCTGCCAGTAGCACACCACCAGCTTTAGACTATAGCTTGCAAATTTCTCTGCCCCATCTGCTGCACCTACAAAAAAAAATACAGTCACTGCCACCCACATGCCCAGCATTTAAATGCAAGCTTGTCAAAGCTGCTGGTTTTACAACTTCTGCCTTTCCATGTGGTGGATTCTGCCCCCTTCCGTTAATTTGCAGAATGTGCTGTACCACAATGGCAGCTTCCCAGTCAGTATTTCTTTTCACGTAAGACCATTCCAGCTCTGTACCATCACGTCGAAGGCAATGTTTTGGCATCGTTGGGCAAGGCAGTCAGCCACAAAGTCCACGTTACTGCTGACACGTGGTCCAGCAAGTATGGTCAGGGACGCTATATTTTGTTCACAGCACACTGGGTAACTCGTAGCTTGCCATTGGGGAGGATGCAGGACAGGGCTCAGTGCTGCAGCTTGTTGTGCCGCCACATCTCCATACAGCTAGTGGTGATGTTGCGAGATCTGTTAGCTCTACACCCTCCTCCTCCTCCATGCCCTCCTCTGCTAAATTGTCCTACGAACCACAAGTAAGCCCTAAGCATTCAAAGGCTATTCAATGAATCAGGCTAAAAGGTGTCATGCAGTGCCACACCATAGCAGAGATTCTTGCAGCTGTGCATGGGCAGGCCCAAAGGTGGTTCACGGCACACCAGCTGGAGCCAGGAATGACGGTGTGCGACAATGGCACAAACCTCCTGTCCGCCCTTAGACAGGAAAAGTTGATATCACTGCGCTGAGTTCCTGGGTCTGCACCACTGCGAGGGACTTCCACCATCCCTGCTTCATTAAATCATAATGCACCTCATTGATTGAACCAATAAACATATACTGTATGTACTTTTTTTTCCAATGTTCCACACCACAGTGCATTGTGGTGTGCTGCCATGCTGCTGCGCTTGGGGTGCCCTTCAAAATGAATGGGATAGCACTGCAGGTAGATCATACTTGATAAAATGCATTGGTGTACATTTCCTGTGCATACCTGTGTGGTGTAATTTTGCAGCCCATTATTTTGAATGGGCTGCAAATCGCAACAAAATGAGCAAAAAGTAACGCATGCATTACTTTTAAAAATGAAAATCGCAAGGGCAGTGCGTTTGAACATGGTGCAGGAAATGAGCATGGGGCATGACTGCTGAGAAGCATAGGCTCATTTATGAGCAGCTAATAAACCAATACCTTGCCCCCCAAAAAGACACAGAAGCTGATTAAGTCGGAAATAGGGCAAGGCCACAGCTTTATTGAACTTTGCAAAAGTAACAACTTTCCAAATGTACCAAACAACAGTGCCAGTCACGGTTATACTGTGAGCATCCGACAATGCCAGTCACAGTTCTACCGTGAGCACCCATAAAACATAAACTTACATAGTCTAAGAAGCCTGTCCTTACCATCAGTGCCAGACAGACATTAGACTGACCCCAGAATTTAACTTGAGGGCATAGCCCATAAAGCAACATCAATTGCTGGCAAGGTCAAAACCGCCAATAAAGCTGTGACAAAACATCACAACGGGCGAGGGGGGGGGGGGTGGTCAACTCTTGTAACAGCTGAATCTCCTCAGAGCAGTTGGATGTGCCCCAGCGTAGCCTTTTCCTTGAGTTCAGGCTCCACCCAGTCACCTCAGGTCTTTGTAGCCAATCCCAAGGGAGCTACTTAACTTCTCTTTTAGGTTCACACCCACAGTGATGCCATGCTTCCAGCAGTCAAGGCTCCCTTTCCCTAAAGGAGGTTCAAGGGGCCTTCACTCCTTTCCTGCACTACTTTCTGGTGTGAACCAACCTAAGGATTTCTTCACACCTGCAAATTCACCCTGCCTGCAATTATAAGTGAAAACCCCAGTGGGGGCTCCCACAATTAGCTGTGAGAGGCAGATCCCATTGAAAGCAATTGGAGGCTGCCAGCTCCCACTGCTAATTGTGCCTACTTGCATGTAATCACTCATGCAACATGACAGACTGCCTGCGTGTAGGGCTGATCATTCACATGTAATCGCTGCATGAGTGATTACATGTGAGTGGGTATGTTTATCTAGGGAGCTGGCAGCCTCCTATTGCTTTCAATGTGGCTGCCTTTCCCAGCTAATCATGGAAATTCCTGCTGGGGTTCTTGCACCTAATCACCGGACAGGTGCAATTTAAAAATGCTACAATGCCAGTACAGCCCCCATGTACAAGTTTGTCACCACTTGATGGTCATGCATGTTGGACATAGCTAGTGATAGCAGTGACTTAACACACTTCTTCTTGGTTTTCAGATAATCACAATGAGATACAGGTTTTCCTGTGAAGCGGATTCAAATGTCAGTACATTTGTGAAGGCTGTGTGCTGATTGGCAGCTGGTATTAAACTCTTGAAGACATAGGTAGTCGTGCAACATTTTTCAAGACTCACAGGTTGGCGTATACATGTACTGACACCAGGGGTGAACAGTTAGCATTTTTCCACATGTCAGAGATTGACATTGTACTGTTAAGAGAAATCAGAGGTCAGTGGCATGCAGTCATTACATTTAGACCTGTAGTCCATAATATTTTTCTCAGGTCATATTGTTTAAATTGTGACAATAACTTAAAGCTAAACTCCAGGCAACTAGCTAACTACACTGATAAAATTAGTAGTGTTTTGGGGGGAAGGAGGGGGATAGGATCAATAGCAGTGCTTAGGGGGGAGGAGGGGGATGTGATCAGTGGTGGTGCTTGAGGGGGGGATCAGTGGCTGTGCTAGGTGGAGATGGGTCAGTGACACACACTTGCTGTCAACTGTCAGTCAGTGTCCACTCAGTTCCCTCTGCCTGCATGCAATGGGAAGGGGGGGGGTGGGGATGGGAAAAAGAGAGAGAGGGGGGGTGAGAGAGAGAGAGAGAGAGAGAGAGAGAGGGGGGGTGAGAGAGAGGGTGGGTGAAAGAAAGAGGGGAGTGGGTGAAAGAGGGTTAGAGATAGAGGAGTGAGAAAGAGAGGGTGCGAGAGACAGAGAAAGAGGGGGTGAGAAATGGTGGGGTGAGAGAGAGGGCGGCTGAGAGAGAGAGGGGTGAAAGAGAGAGAGGGAGGTGAGAGAGAGAGGGAGGTGTGAGAGAGTGGTGGTGAAAGAGAGGGGGTGAAAGAAAAGGTGAGAGAGGGGGTGAAAGAAAAGGTGAGAGAGAGAGAGGGTGAAAGAGGGAGTGAGAGAGAGTGTGGTGTGAGAGAGGGGGGTGAGAGAGATAGATAGGGGTGTAAGAGACATAGAGAAGGGTGTGTGAGAGAGAGAGAGAGGTGGAAGAGAGAGGGGGTGGGTGAAAGAGACAGGGGGGGAGTGAGAGAGAGGGGGGATAGGGGATGAGAGAGAGGGGGGGGGTTTTGGGGATGAGAGAGAGTCTATATCATAGACCGCGGACTGTCCCGGGTAGCAGTCCCTGGCCCCCCACGGGTAATCGAGGGAGCCCTCCGATCTGCCTGTCCTTCGGCCGCTGTCGGAGCTGGGTGTGGAGAGGAGGTTGGAGGAATTCAACTTCTGGGTGGCGCTGCTGAAACGGGGTTGCTTGCGTCTGCTGCTCCTCATCTCTCTGGTAGTCAGGGAGCTCTTCTCTCTCCTGGCTCTCGATTCTCCCCGCTCCTGCCATGGCGTAGCCACCGGTCCAGGATTCCCCATGACAAGGGGCTCAAGGGGCAGTTGCTTTGGGCCCCTCAACAATGACAGGGCCCTGGGCAGCTGCCCCTTTTTCCCCATGTTAAAGGCGGCCCAGACCACCAGACTTAGGATAGACATGACCAAACCTAGCAAATAAATTGCTGCTCAGCTTGTAAGCTGGTTGAAATACTGGTTAGTGAGACAGCTGCTCCCCCAGCCAGAAGGGAAACAGTTAACCTGTTTCCTGAACTTTTGACTGAGCTCTGCCTCTCTCTCTCCGCGCTGATAATAAAAGGGGGGAGGGCTCTGCGTTGTCAGACAGTCTGCATGGGAGAGAAGACATAGACAGGACACAGCATGCAATCTCCAGCCACATCACACAGCAGCTGCAGCTACCAAAGAGAGCCTTGCTTGCCTCTGGAAACCTATTACATGTAGGGGGATTGCTGGAACATGCAGTCCTCCCTGAAAAACACCAGTTCTGGAGATCTGACACTGTGGAGTCTTTGTATGGACTCTTGCCTGTGCAGCTATGCTGGCACAGCCACAAGCCTGACTTAGGGATTTGTTTAGGGAAAAGACTGGGCACTTTGTTTTGGAACTGGTATGCTGAGAGTTTCCATCAAAGCTTTTGAAACTTTTTCATGCCCAGTCTGAGGTTACTTAACGGGGTTCATGGTCGTAATGGTGTATGGAAGAACAGGACCTGTAATGCACACACATTGGGTGAAGTGGGGACATGCTGTTGCTAGGGGCAACAAGTACAAGAGAAGGATGATATGACAGTCAGACAGTGGGAGAGTGGTACCGGCAGGGGTAAAGGGTCTTATGCATAGTCAAGGAAGCGGTCTATGACCCAGCAAATTGGACCAGACCAACATCACAGTGACCCTATTGACTCAGCAGCATGAAACAGGAGAGAAAATAATTATTTATGCATGAGCATGGGGTCCGCCCTGGTGCCTGGTGGGATCACACTCTGTCACTGGGAGATAGGTGGTGGAGTCAAGAATGCCAGTTGCCAGCCTAAATAAACAGTATATATTTCAAGCCCTCTGGATACTCTCCGACACTAGGATGCAATGGGAATCTCGCTTCTTTAACCACTTTAAGACCGGAGGATTTTCCTGCTTAATGACCAGGCCACTTTTTTCAACTTGCCACTTCGCAAATTTAACTGACAATTGTGCGGTCATGCAATGCTGTACCCAAACTAAATTTACGTCCTTTTTTCCCCACAAACAGAGCTTTCTTTTGGTGGTATTTGATCACCTCTGCACTTTTTATTTTTTGCGATATTAATAAAAAAATAGCGAAAATTTTGCAAAAAATTGACATTTTCTAATTTGGCAGTTAAAAAATATCCAATATACTCAATTTTTGTCATATATTTAGTAATGGGGAATTTGCTGCACATAAATGAATCAAATGGATATGACTTTAAAAATGTTAAATGAATATTAAAAACTTGATAAAGCTACCAACACCTGACCCTGAATCAGAAACGACAGATCACAGAAAATGTATGGTATTAGATGGTGTAGCGCTAAAACCGTGATAGTAGGATGCCAGTTGCCAGCCTAAATAAACAGTATATATTTCAAGGCCTCTGGATACTCTCCGGCACTAGGATGCAATGGGGATCTCGCTTCTTTAACCACTTTAAGACCGGAGGATTTTCCTGCTTAATGACCAGGCCACTTTTTTCACCTTGCCACTTTGTAAATTTAACTGACAATTGTGCGGTCATGCAATGCTGTACCCAAACTAAATTGATGTCCTTTTTTCCCCACAAACAGAGCTTTCTTTTGGTGGTATTTGATCACCTCTGCGCTTTTTATTTTTTGCGATATTAATAAAAAAAGAGCGAAAATTTTGCAAAAAATTGACATTTTCTAATTTGGCAGTTAAAAAATATCCAATATACTCAATACCTTTCTTTTGCATACCAATTTGTCTTGAGTGGAGCGGGCTCGAGTGGTACGAAAGCCGGTACAGGACCTGGTTGCGGCTTTGGATCTGACACATGCTGAATACGATCCCTGTAATGGGGATCACTGTGTTGTGGTAAGAAGCCAATCCTATTCCTTGGTGGTGGAATCTCTGCACTGGGCTATTTGGAGTTTGGAGTGTCTGTACCTCTTTTGGGATCACACATTTAATCTCTGAAGGACTATCAAATTCCAAGCTTTGATATGTGTGAACTTTACTAGTTTTAATGGACTGTGCGGTTCATCCTACTATCACGGTTTTAGCACTGCACCATCTAATGTCATATATTTAGGCCAAAATGTATTTACCTACATGTCTTTGACCAAAAAATTCTCAATAAACGTATTTTTAACCACGACCGGAAGATTTTACCCCATTCCTGACCAGGCCATATTTTGTGATTCGGCGCTGCGTTACTTTAACGGACAATTGCGCAGTCGTGCGACGCTGTACCCTAATTAAATTTATGTCCTTTTTTTCCCCACAAATAGAGCTTTCTTTTGGTGGTATTTGATCACCTGTGCCCTGACTGTCCCGGGGGTATTTTTATCTAAATTTTTTTTTTCGGGCCGGAACTCCGCTTTAAGGCTGGGTTCACACATATGCGGCCGCGAGTTCATGCTTGGGGTCCAGTGCTCCCCTGTTCGCGGGTTCAGGTGCGAATCTGGCCTGAATTTTTGCCTGAATTTGCACCTGAATCGGACCCAAAGACGCACAGGACCCTTTTTTAATGTGGACCGCGGACACCCTGGACCTGGGTGAACTGGCTCCATTGAGAGCCAGTCACACTCACCTGTCATGTGAATTGGATGCAGGGGAAACCCACATCAAATAGACATATATGTGAACCTAGCCTGAATCTGGGTCAAACCTGTACTGCGGTTCAGGGCTGGGTGACTCATACAGAGTACGTTCTAGAAACTAGAGGGCGGAGGCCAGGAGGGTTAATCTGCATACTTAGGGGAGTTTGGCCAAACCTCAGGCAGTGGGCCTGGCATGGTGGGTAAACAGTGCTTAAATATGGACAAGTCATGCTAGCTGGGAGTCGGGTGGAAGATGCAGTGCTGAGGAGACTGTCGGTGGCCCTTGAAGAGAACTCCTGCTGGGAAGGGGGGCTCTGCCTTAGGCTGGGGCTCGAGCTGGCCTGGGAGGATTTCTGGCAGTATCACCACTTGAAATTAATCTTGCCTAGGAAGCAGCAAGAGCAAAGAGGACAGTGTGAGTACAGGAGCACATTCAGGAACTTGCAAAGGGAGAAACTGCCACATTCAGCAAGCCCTTTCTAGAAGTCAGCAATGGGATTCATTTTTTCCTTTACGCTACCCTGGAAGTACTTCAGTAGCAGCCAGGTGGGCTAGTAAAAGAGAAGCCAAGTGGGCTGGTAGTTCTTGCAGTCAGTGGAACTGGGATCAGTGTCTACAGTGGAGTTGGAGTTACTCCTGAATGTAACCTACAACTTTTGTGCTACTTTCCAAAAGGAACAGAAAGTTCCTAGTCCTTAAGGGGCTGTTGCTTTCCTATCAGAGACTATCAGAGTCCAGGAAGAAAACAGTTCTGAAACATGTGCATAGGGAGAAAGATGTCCCTGATTTTTGTTGCTATTAAGTTGGGCGTCCCTTAATTCCTAATCCCCATCCAAGTTATTACCCCAATAAAAACATAAAAACCAAGCTCAAAGTGTTCCTTGTGCCTAGAGAAAGTGTGGAGAATACTTGTTTCCTGGCTGTGCAGTGTTGGGGGACCTGATTACCAGTGGCTCCTTTGGGGGTGAGCACTGCAGAAGTAAAAGGCTTTATTATTAGGCACTATCCCTGTACGAACTCAGCATGATACTTACTTATAAGGGCAGTAATGTCAGTGTTTTTGAATGAAAATACAGGGGGGGGCGGGAAGCTGATGGAGACGCTACACTTTCTGCTACTTTAAGTATTAAATCAGATTTGTGGTGCTATGAACCACTTTTTTACTTTATGTCAGTTAAATCTAATAAGCGAATTTTGGGGTTTTCCAGCTGTTATACAAGGCCTTACTGATAAGAGAAAGGAACTATTTTATCTGTCCTTTTATACGCACCAGGCCTGCCATTTATTTAGCCCGTCAGAGTATCAACAGCCTTTAAAGTCCACCAGGGACAAGTTCTGTCACTGCAGCTAGAGAAATGCCATGCACCATTGCAGCCAGAAGCTGTATTCTCCTTTTAAATTGATAGGATGGACATTTGATCCCTGAATAAAGTGGTCCTCTGTTTATAATACACGTACGCGTAAACCTCCCTATTGATTAATCTGCATCTTGATGTGTAGAGGTGACCTGACCCCAGATCAGCAATGACATAATGATGCAATCCCAGTCTTCCAGTAATTAATGGCAGATCATTAGCTAATGGCTGCAAGTTTGTAATTGTAACATTATTATGGATGATACAAAGGAAGGGTACTTATATGAATATGGATAAGGAAGCATCACAATGATTAATCAATACTAAGGTTTCACCATGTGCTGTGCATTGCTACTAGGTTGGGGATCAATCCTCCTGTGTAACACTAGGACTCTTCTACAGAATGTGCAGGGGCTTATCAATGATGTGCAGGTATTTGAATTAAATGTATATTGTCTGTACTGTATATCTATAGATATATTCATGGACGTAGCAAAAGATTGGAAATTGTTAAAGTATATGTAAATCCAATCACAAAAATTCACATATGCTTTAAGATGCTTAAAGCGGTAGTAAAAAAAAAAAGTAAAAAATATGGTCCCCTGCAGGATAATAGCATAATGTGCTGGTATGCATCGCATACCAGCACATTATGAAAGACACTCCTGTCTCAGTAGAAGTCCTATTGGAAGAAACCGGTCAGATTAGGAGGCGCACACGTCACATACAACTTGCGGTCCGTGCTGCAGCCGGTCGCAAGCCTCTGCAGGAATTCGTATGCCTTTATTTTATGCTGAATACAAGACATCTAATTGTAAGTGCAATACTGTATTGTTTTGAATAAATCTCAAGGGTAATACACTATCAGTCCTCCCTTTCCTTTATTACACGGTGGATCTGTGAGTTTGTAAGGAAGGAGCAAGCGGTGTTTCTTGCTGGTACAAGCGCAACTGGTTGCCATCTAGTGGAGGAGGAATGTCAGTGTGGCTGCTACATCCAACTTCAGGATTTTAAAGAGGAAGCGAGGCTGTGGTTTCACTGAATAAGTGTATACCTATTACCATCTGGTAAGAGGCTAATTCTTGGTGATTTGCACGTGGTGTTTGTTCACAAGGAGATTGGATTTTTTCAGCACATGAATATATAATTGCACCTTATTTATTTCCGTTTGGTAA
Source organism: Pelophylax lessonae (assembly GCF_965119305.1). Lineage (NCBI taxonomy): Eukaryota > Metazoa > Chordata > Amphibia > Anura > Ranidae > Pelophylax > Pelophylax lessonae. Next base: position 511,814,036 of record NC_138771.1, on the reverse strand, counting down.
GGACGAATTTCACTCGGTGGTGGATACACGTATTATTTGGATAGAATACAGTTTTCTACCACCTGCATCAACCATTTATGGACATTTATGAACTTTTATGTTAATGCACATTTGATTTGCACGAATATTTTGTATATTCACAGATTGATATATGTTAATTATATTCACATTTATATTGTTGTTTAGCGCACTCCATACCACACAATTTATTTATATTCAATAAGCACTGAATACCGGGAGCAGCTTCAACACACTATCAGCGCACCCATCCCCCCTTAACACATTATGAAAGACTTACCTCAAAACAAACCTGACAGGGCTTCCATCTTCCCCCAGTCTTCCTTCTTGGTTCGCAGGCTTTGGCTGCTTGAATGGCTAAGCCAGGATGATGTCACTCCCACGCTTGCGCGTGGGAGTCACGAGCGCAGCACAGCTTTCTCAATTGATAGCACACCATCCATTGAGAGCGCATTGCCCATGTGCCGTTGATGTCACTGGCTGCTACTATTGTAAATATCTTCTGAATTGTGCATGTTTAGGGGATATTTATTGTACCTACAGGTAAGACTTATCATAGGCTTACCTGTAGGTGCAAATAAACAAGATGGGCTTTACTAGCACTTGAAGTCATTTAAAAGAAAGGCCTCTTTCGCACAGCTTTCCACTCAGCTGCGGGGTGGTAAGGACAGGTTGAGCAGTGGTTTTACTGCCCCTCCCTAACACCAACCAAAAACCTATAATACAGCTGGAGGGGGCTGTTCACATGCTGCGGCATTTAATATGGCACGTTGAGTTGATAGGAGGCATTGCCTGTTAAATTTTTCCATTTAGGTCACTGGGGTCATGCCTTAATAGCAAGTCAATTGCATGGCTTACTGTTGCAGGGCATTAGTCTCATTAAAAAACTTGCTGTTTGGCAAAAAAAAGTCCAAAAAAACCCAACTATTCAGAAGGTGGCACAATCGCCTCCTGAACGCCTGACAGCATCTACTTAGTTACACTCTAAAAGCGATCCACTGCAGAACGCTTTTCAAAGAATAAGCAAGTGTGAACTTAGCCTTTATTTCAATCATTTTTTATTTGCAGCTCACTTTAAAATAATGGTGATCCTGCCATACTTGTTCAGTCACTTTCTGTTATAGGGTGACAACGTTTGTGTCGGTCTCCCAATTCTACTTCTGTGTTTTCACTTTTTTACACCGACTTCCGATAAAGGCTATATGTGTTCATTTAAATCTGTGCTCTAAGCAGATATAATTAAAACAAATGAATAGAGCTCTTTACCTTTTTATACATTATTTAATGTATTCAAAGTCAGGCAGTGTAAGTACCTGAATTTAATTTGGTATCAGCCTCCTGCAGTCAGGATGGAGGGTGAGAAGATAAAGCAATACAATAGTTAATGTGCTGACAAGGAGCATGCTGATAGGAGGAGAACGATTAAGCTCATTGTAGAAAATGGCCCAGCATTAATGCTATATCACTGGTTTAAATGGGAGAAATGGTGCCACATTGATGGTGTCAGTAGGGGAATGGAGTCCCCGTCATTGGTGTCAGTTGGTGAAATAGTGCCCCAACGGCCAGTAAAAGGCAAGCAAAGGGCCACATCCTGCCCCCAGGCTGCAGTTTTGGAGACTGCTGTTCTAAACAATAGAGGATCTTACCAGCTCTGTTGAGAGAGCTCCCTTCAAATGTCAAACCACCTAGCACTACTGGCAGTGCTGTATCTTGGCCTAGGCCAACAAGGCCCAGGCCTAGGGCAGCACTTTACAGGGAGGCAGCAAAAAAAATTGCACCATGCACGAGAAAAAAACAGCCTCCTCCCGCCTCCCCCACTAAAAAGAGTCCCTGACGGCTTGCGCTACACATTTTTAGTATAGTGCCAGTCTTATAAGGTGAATTGGGCTGGAGGGCAGGGTCCAGGAGGCAAATCAGTCTGGCAACCCCATAAAGCAGTCACACTGCTACCTCCTGGTATGATATGGAATGATATGATGGTATGATGATGGGCACTGCTGAGGCTGACCTTCTGGGAACTGATAAGGCTACACTGATGGGCACTGATAGACTGTGGTTGTGGTCTGTGGTTTACAGATGACAGGGCGGGTCATAAACAGGAAGAGGTGTGGCCTTTACAGGAAGGGGTGCGTCATATTTAAATTAGGGGATGCACAAGTTTAGTCAGGCCTAGAGCAGCACAAAACCTAAATACACCACTGAACATTATCAAAACATCCCAAGTAATCCTTCTTATTGGTACAACTACAGGTCCTTCTTTTCTTTTCTTTCCCCTGGTCTCTCCTTTCTACATCTTCCATCCAATTCCTTCCCATCACATTCCTTATCCTATCTTTCCCCTTAAGCTGCAACTGAGGCATTTGGTCCTCCTGCCGCCCGTAACTTTCAAGACTAACCTCCCCCATGCCCCCCCCCCCCTTATCCCCTGGACCCCACTTAACCCTTCTACTTGCAAAGCCCCCCCCCCCCCTTCCTCCGCAAGCAATGGTCCTTTAACCCTCCAGTACCAACATTGTACCTTTCCCTTTATCCTAGTTTCAGAACACACCACCCCCTCCTCTTTCCACAAGTTAAAATGTTTCAACTGGAGTAATTTATGCCCCTCATACCGAATCAAGCTGAAGATTAGCTGCTAAGGACTTTTCATAACAGCACTTCACACTAATGTAATACAGGTTAGACAACGCTATACAAGAATTGCATTGTGACTTATCAGTCTGCTGAAGTGTAAAGTTGATTATCCTGAACGTACTGCAATCTTATGTGCTTGATGCATGCTGTACTCATTTTCAGATGCACTTGTTTTCAAATGTATAAAATAAAAATGTCTTTAATGTTCTGCCTCAGGTCTGGGACCAATCCCACATCTCAGTATCATTGGCTGCAGCTCTTCAAGACATGCTACCTGGATTACTTATTGCCACAGTCCGTGCCAGGCAAAACAACAGGTTCAACTTACTGTCCACGCCAGCTGTCCATAATCCCATTTCGTTTGATCTCACTGCGACCCTGTACTGGGGACTTTTAGATGGGGGGAGGCATGTGACCCATCTACTACTCTCTACCACCTATGATGTAGCGCTAGATCCCTGGATGGCTATTCACCAAACTCAATGCTGTTACATGGGGGGGAGACAGAGAGTCCTTAGCCCTATAAAACATCTGCTCACATTACTTTCAGGCTTACAGGATTACAGAGTTCTATGCAATAAAGTGAATTGATTCACTGCATGCATAAAGCACACTTTAACACAATGGTGATGTTTTCCTAAAGGCGAATAGATGGTGCTCCTTGCAAGGGCAGTTGCCCTCTGCAAAATGTAGTTCCTCCAGAGCTTAGTAAAGAGGTAAAGCTTTACTTTTCAAAGAATACCCCTATCACATGCATGTAAAATAAAAAAAATAAAAACAGCATTTTTGCTTGCACATGATTGGATGAGGGAAGTCAGCCGCACTTCCACTCATTTACTAAGCTCTGGTTGCAAAGTGCACAGTCTATCTGCCTTTAGAAATTCAACCCCAATGTTTTTTAACCTCTTCTACCCTGCCCAGTGTATATAAAGGGTGGGAGAGCGTTGCTGTTCTGAACCAACGTACCCATACTTCGCTTAGAACGATCGCCCGCATGCGAGGCCGCGCAGTGGCGTGATCCAGTGATGGTTGTGATCACAGGACACAGCCAAGACCAGATTGGGATATGGGGGCTGTGATTGGCCCTCCCGATCATGTCACAGCCTTCACAGTTTAAGCAGAGATACATGTCTCTGTGACAGTTCTCCCCACTGAGCACAGTGAGAGCTCAGTGCGGGGGGGGGGGGGGGGAGCAGGGAAATCAGCAAACTTTGTGACAGCTCTGTGTGTAAGGGATGCTTTCATACACAGAGCTGTTACAGATCCCCACACATAGTCAACCAAGCACCACTGTCCCTGTCCCATGAACATCTGTCAGTGTCCCCATAAACATCTGTACTAGTGCAAAAAAACATCTGTCACAGTGTTCCTATAAACATCTGTACCAGTGCAAAAAACATCTGCAATAGTGCAATAGTGTTCCATTGTGACATTAACATCTGTCAGTGTCCACTGATGGATGATCATCATCTGTCATAGTGTACAAGTGCATAAAAACATCTGTCAGTGTACCAGTGTCCCACCAATAAATAAATAAAGCATTTAAAACGCCCCATCCGCTGTGCTCCTGTGCAAAGGCGAACACACACGTTGGTCCCGTACGCATACGTAAACAGCGATCACACCACACATGTGAGGTATCACCATCAGAGCAAAAGCAAAAATTCTAGCACCAGACCTCCTGTGCTACTCTAAACTGGTAACCAATAAAGGCTTATAAAGCGTAGCCCATGTAGATATTGAAATACCGAAGATTGGCGCCATTTTACAAGCGTTTTTGTCGCAATGTCACAATTTTAAAGCGTGATATGTTTAGTATCTATTTACCCGGTGCAACACCATGTTTTATATTTTACCAAAGATGTGGCTATTATATTGTCTCTGTGTGCACTGAAATTCACTAAAATGTATTTATGCGTTAGTATGTAAAATTGTATTTTAAAAACTGCTGCACAAATACCGTGTGACAAAACAATTTGCAAACCCCCCCCCCCCCCCCCAAAAAAAAAGAAAATGTAATATGGGTACAGTGTTGCATGACTGAAAATTGGCCTGGGCAGGAAGGGAGCGAAAGTGCCTAGCATTGAGGTGGTTAATGTAATTTAATTGCACAGATTCAGCACTGGACAGCTCCTCGTCACACACAGCAAAGCACAGTAAAGTACAGTGGTTTTGTAAAAACTTGATTTTTATTTTATTCTGGTCAAAATTGAATTATATTGTCAAAAAAAATATGAACTTTAGCGCATTTTGTGCATTGCTGCTCCTTGGTTTCATAACATGTTTCTGGGGTTGATTTACTAAAGGCAAATAGGCTGTTCACTTTTGGAAGGGAATTTTCACATAGCTCAGGGAATGTGGTCAAAATTTATTTTGCATAGAATACCCAATAGCATGTAAGGAAGATTAAAAAAAAAAACAAAAAACGTATTTATGCTTTCACATAAATGGATGATAGAATTCATCAGCGCACCTTAAGGGTCAAGCCTGAATGGCTGAAAACAATGGACTGGGTACAAGCTTGAATTAGTTTATCTGAGCAGTTATTTGTTATTGGGAACCTACCTAAACAGAAATGCCAATCACCATACTTGATATACAGGTGACCAGTAGAGGGAGCGTTTATGAATCTGTATAATCACTAAAATAATCACAATATGGAACAACAAGCAAGTAAACATTTTACTACAGCAAATGATAACGTTAGGTAAAGCATTAGTAACTCAAAATGTGCATTTCCAAAAAACACACCATAGTCTCCCTTATGATCTGATCTAATTTGTTCTTACCACTGCAGCAAAACAGTCTTGCATTATTTTTGCTCCTTAACTATTTGAGTACAATGTTCAACAAACTTTCAGTTTAAAGTGAGACTAAACATTATTTTTATTCTCCAAAAATAATCCATACACATCCAGTGATTTAAAAGTTAAAATATTTTTTTTATCCTTAAGAGGAACTGCAGTCTGCTCACGTAATTTGTAAAAAAAAACATATTTGCCATTCTGAAGCTTCCCTCTAACCACTTTGCATAATATTTTAAATATACTGTGATTCTGTACTTGCCAAATATGCTGCAGAAATCTCTCTTCATTAAGTCTGGCTCCAGCCATTTTAACTGTGGGCAGCTGAAGCTGCTGACTATTCACTTCCTGGATTTATAAAGACACACAGACATACAGACACATACACATATATATACAGGCAAACAGACACACACATACACATATATACAGACAGACACACTCATGCCACTGCTTGCCTGCATATTTCTCCTTCTCTCGACGAATACACGTGGATCTCTGCAGTTTCCTGTTATCTCCACCCTAATCGCGCCCCATCTGGCTCTGCAGTTCTCCATGGCTCCCCTATGACTTACTCTCCGTCAGTCTTCTGCCCCCCTCCTCCTTGCGGGCAAACTTTTAAAAGAGTTAGAGAGAGAGCTGTGTATGATGTTATTCAAGATGTCACGAGGAAGTGGACTGTATAAGGTATTTTATTGGCAGAAAAAAAAATGTTTTACTATCCGAACTTAAAACTCCAAGGGCAGAGGATTTAATAGATGGAAAGATGACAAAATGACTGAAGGTCCGCTGTATTCCCTGTAATAATTTAAAAAAGTTTCACCACTTGTTCTCCTTTCTTCCGTAAACACTTATCTGAGTCCTCTCATGATCCAGTGCTGTCACCTCTTCTCTCTTCACTCCCTGCTCTCACAGGACACTGAGAGAGCAGGGAGAGTCATTGGCTTCTGCTGCTGTCCGTCAAACACATGTGAGGAGAGAGCAGGGGACAGGGGCGAGCCACGCTATATGTGTTTATGGATGCACATAGCCTGGCTTGGGAGCATGTCTGCATGAGTGCCCAATAGGACACGGCTTGCTATGTTGGCACTCAGAGAAGGAGTGGACAGCACCAGCAGGGAACAACCAAAGAAGATGTAAGAGACTGCTCTGTGCAATGCTGTATATCAGGTAAGTATACCCTCTTTTTTATTTTAACCACTTAAGCCCCGGAGGATTTGGCTGCTCAAAGACCAGGGCCTATTTTGCGATTCGGCACTGCGTGATTTTTACAGACAATTGCGGGGTCGTGCAACACTGTACCCAAATGAAATTGACGACCTTTTTTTCCCCACAAATAGAGCTTTCTTTTGGTGGTATTTGATCACCTGTGCGATTTTTACTTTTTGCACTATAAACAAAAAAAGAGCGACAATTTTGAAAAAATAACAATATTTTTCACATTTTTTTATATGAAATTTCCCAAAACAAATGTAAAAATCAAACTTTTTTAACATTTTAGGCCAATTTGTTTTCTGCTACATATGTTTGGTAAAAAAAATCGCAATAAGGGTATTTTGATTGGTTTGCGCAAGAGTTATTGCGTTTACTAACTTAGGGAAAGATTTTTGACATTTTTATTGTTTTTTTAATGAGTAATGGCAGCGATCTGCGATTTTTTTTGCGGGACTGCAACATTGTGGCGGACAGATCGGACCCTTGGCTGACATTTTTGACACTTTTGGGGGTACCAGTGACATTACTACTGTAATCAGTGCTATACATATGCACTGTTACTGTAAAAATGACACTGGCAGGGAAGGGGTTAACTTTATTGGAGAAGGAGGGGTTAAGTGTGTCCCTAGGGGTGTGCTTCTAACTGTTATGGGATGTGGCTGTTTGTGTAACTACAGAGATATACGATCCTGCATAGCAGGACCGTATGATCTCTGCACTTACACAAGGGAGAATGACAGGCGGCTTTGTTTACATCAGCTGCCTGCCTTTCTCCCTCTGTAACGGATGATCGCGAGTGACCGGCGGACATCGGGTCCGCCGGTCACACACGCGGGGATCACAGTGAGCGAGCGGGGGGGGAGCGCCCCTCCGGCGGCACGCGCTTGCCCCCTATTGCCTCGCAGGCGAGTGACATACCCATACGTCACTTTGCCTGCACGGTATATGTACTTGCGGCGGTCGGCAAGCGGTTAAAGAAAACAAACTGTAAGACTTTTTGTTTTGATGCACCTGAAATGTATTTAGTTGATTTAAACTGAAAGATCAACTGGGCTTTTCTATTAAATGCACTTGTACATATTTCTCATCCATCTCCAGTTGGAGGATTGGAATAAAAATTGATACTGCTTTGTCCACAGGGGGAATAATGATTTCTTTTTCCCCGCCTAAGGATTTAATCTTTACAACACAAATTTTAAAAGGAGGCAGAGGAAAAACATTTTAAAGAGTTTTATTTTTTTCTAGTTAGCGCTCCAGGCCCTCAAACTGCACCATCAAACTGATAAATTACAAAGAATCTCATAAGTGATAGCTGTACACACAATATCGTGAAAAGATATAGACAATTTATACAAGAGCCTTTTTATTTCTGCATCAAATTCTTTTTCTTTTTGTAATAAGGAAAAAAAAATCATTTAATTAACGCATTGGCAGAGCCAGATCGCTAGCTGTGAAACGCTGGAGAGTTTCTTTTTCTTAAGCTGTTCAATGTGAATTGCGTGGGATAGCTCCATATGTTCAGAGTTCTAAAGAGGAAAGTCATCAGGTGCTTATACTTTTCTGTTTTCATTTATTAAAGCGACAATGATTCGCTGTCAGTTTTTGGCTGCAGTGAGGTCGCGGTGTGATGCACATTTCAGCGCATCAAACTGTTTCCTTTTTTTAAACTTTAGTTGAAGTGCACAAAGTGGCATTTCATTCATCGCTCCACACAGTAGTGCATGTGATTTGTAGAGCCCACTTGCGGTAAAGTGCGATAAAATGCAGCATGTCTGCACTTTACCGCATTTTACTGCATCACACTTCTGTGCAGCATTGCAGTGCGAACGTGCCACATGGAAAACAATTGTTTTCTATGTGCTCTAGCAGTGACTGGAATTTACCCTGTGCAGAAAAACAACATGAGACCTCAAAGAGTAGGGAAAGTGACACAAGCATGGTATTGGGTACATCCGCTTACATCCCTATCATCTGGTTACTTTAACCAAATCTTTGCAGGGCTATGCCAGTACCCTGACAAGTTTATAAATTCACCCAAAAGTCAGCGGAGACCTTTGATAGCTTGTTGGCTATTGTAAGGCCACGTTACTGACTGACGTTAAAAGACTGAGCATTTCTAGATAGGAACACCTTTTGGTAGCTCTAAGTTAAAGTGTAACCAAACCCACATCATAAAAAATATCAATAAAGGGTGTATTACATACTGTTCATATTCACTCAGTCACTATGAGATTCGTTTTCCGTATTCTGCAAAAAAAAAACGTTTTTTTCTCTTGCTCTTTATCTCTACCTGTCCCTAATTCAGCAAGTGATTTAGCAGCTGTGGTGGCAACTCTGCACATGCTCAGTTTTCAGTGAGTTTCTATGCTTAACATTTCCTCCCAAGCACATCTAAGTAGTCCATGTGACTATAGAGTCACACATCTGGGTCTATACACAGTGGTAAATCACAACCCCCTCCCTCCCTCCTCCTTCATGCCAACTAACCAGCTAAAACACAATGAGGGAGGAATATTATATGTTGAATAATGGAGGCTTCACCTCCCTCTTATTCTAGGACACAGGCTGGAGGGACGTGACACAGCCTGTGGCTGGCAGAAATCCACCCACACCATGTTATTGTCAAAAAATAATAAAGATTTGCTTTTAAATATATATAATTTAAACAGATTGTTGATATCCATTATTTATTTTTGCTCTGTATTCCAAAGGCTGTTTTTTATTTTTATTTTAACATATTTACATAGTTACATTGTAGTTGAGGTTGATTAAAGACATCGGTCTATCCAGTTCAACCTGTACAGGTGTGTGTGTGTTTCAGTGGCCTGCTCATTTCCCATAACCCTGAATGTTGTGATCTGTGAGATGCACGTCCAAGAGGCTTTTAAAAGTAGCCATACTCCCCACAGCTACCACCAATTGTGGAAGAGACTTCCACATTCTCACCGCCCTTACAGTGAAGAACCCCTTACACAGCATAAGGTTAAACCGCCTCTCCTCTAATCTCATTGTGTGGCCACGTGTCTTCTTGCACTCCTTGGGACTAAATAGTTTTCTACCTATGCTAGGATCGCCATTGATGTATTTGTAAATCGCTATCATCATCAACATGTGACCAGCAGAAGAGGACTAGAAGCTCCTTTTGCTTATGTTTCCCTGCAGACAGGCTGGGAAAGAGCTGGATCATGTGACAGCTGTATATCAATTAGGAAAAGGTACTTTTTCCAAATTGATGTTTTTTTTTAACAGGATGTTTTTTTATTAAATTAAAGCGTAACTCCACTTTTGTTGAGAAAAAACATTCTCCTCTGGGTGATCTGTGTACATTGTAAGGATTATCACAACCTTTGTTGCAGATTCCTACCTTTTGTTATTCTGAAGAAATCACTATGTATTCCTCTGTGCCTCTGTGTTGAGTGGGTCTAATGGGAACGGTTTCATAATTATCAACCAGCTGTGCAGCTGCAGAGCACTAATGAGGAAATCTTTTGGGCCTGCATCCCTTTAGACGGAGCGATCCCCGCTGAGCAAGCGAAGTCCGTCAAAACGGATCCCCCCCGTCTGAAAGGGGCCTAAGAAGGAATTTCCCCTCACTTTGGATAGATTTTATCTCATTTCCTGTTCCAGGACAAATAGAAAAGCTGAATCTCTATTTGGATGAAAACCTAAGAAAGAGTACAGGTGTTTTAATCATTTCATACTCTGTCCAAAACCATATGTTTAATAAATGGATGGGGTTTTTTAAGGAGCGTCAATCACCCAACCCCATTTTTGCCCTCTCTTACCTTTTTTTTTCTTTTTCCACAAAAAGAATGGAAATAAAAAGGGCATTTTATATGCCCCCTTTTCCTCATGGGAGAAGTGGCGGGAGAAAGGGATAAAAATTCTAGTCAGAAAATTAGGCGGTTTTTTCCTTAGGTTTTTTCCTCAGGAAAAGAAGCGGGATTTTGCCTAGGGATAGCCTGAAGAAGGTGGGATCAGTGTGTGCTGGCAGGTGATAGGTTCCCCTGTAGTGGACACTTCCCCCCTGTTAGAAAATTCTAGAAGATCCTGTTGAGTCTGTATAAGGAGTGTACACTAGCCGCCTGACTTTCTCCCTCTGCAGCGACGATCGCAGAGTGACCGGCGGACATCGGGTCCGCGTCCACGCGGGAGTGGGAGCGCGCCTGCGGGGGCGTGCGCTCGCTCCCTAGACCCTCACAGGCTAGCGACGTAGATCTACGTCACTTTGCCTGTGAGGGGCTGACTGCCGACGTAAATAGTCGTGCGGCAGTCGGCAAGTGGTTAATAAACGGCCGCGGCCAATTTAATCCAAATGACTGAGTCTTTGTTTTTATTATAGTTTAGAAGTGTTATTTAAGAAAAAATTTCGGCCTACTATCCCATACACACACAGTGATCCAGCCTTGTTCTATATGGATCATGAACTCAGCTGTTTTACACCCCTTCCTGCTCCACCATCTTTTTTTGGATCCCATTGGGAGCCAGCTGTTTTTTTCCGAGTTCTTGCAGCCAGTCCCCTGATGATGTACATGTGCTTGAGTCCATTCACATCATCTCTTCCTTCCAAAGTTGAAAAAAATCTACACTCTGAAAGTTCTATCCTTTAAACATACAAAACAAAAAGAGACATCAGAATTTTAGACCAAGGCCTAGAAGGTTCCCAGCACTTTGTTAATCATGACAAACTGTGTGTCAGCTTAGCTGTTCAGCTTTGATGAATAGTCAGTTAATTAGACGGCACTTATTGTAACATCTTCCAAAACATCTCATCAAGATTGTTAATGGCGTCTGTACGCATTCGCACGGCGCTTATTACACGTCTTAATATAGTTTTCGAGCACCATTAGAGCATTTAATTAATCAAAACGGGAAAATGAGCCTTTATCAAATAAACACCCCGCATCAAGGTGATGACATTGCCGTGTTGCGCTTACCCTCCACTACCGGCAAAGACTCTCGTGGGTCATTTAGAAGCATAGAGCCGCTGGACTTGGAAAACTTTTTCTTTTCTTGTTTGATTTTCACTCCTAAGCTTTGTTTCTAAAAGGATAAAAAAGACATTAGGAAAATTGATTTTGTAAGAAAGTAAAGTTTCTTTTCTTCAGATCAAAGAGATGTCATAAATTAACTTTAATAAATCCCTGCTGTATTTTTACAGGACTTTAGTGTCCTTTGCTTTTCTGTAAAGATTTTTTACATCGATTATTGTAAAGGACATTTGCAGCTGTGCACTGGTATTACATGATAATGTAGGAATCCTTTGAAGTTCATACATTATAGATAAGGTTTAAAAAAGAACACTGACAACCACTGATTATACCTAGAATGAGGATATGTCCCTATTACTGTGTTAGAAAAAAACTCCATTCCTATGACCTACCCTATGACTCGAACTGCCAGGTATATATATTGAAATTCAAATTTTGCACCTTTCTCGCCATATCATAGCTAAGCAGGTCTGACAGCAAAAAAAAATGTGTGCTGGGAAATTTGTGTTCAACTCCTATAATTCACTGTACGGCTAGGTTCAAACCTTTCGTATGCCTATTTTCACACATTTTTCATACATACATGGGCAGCTCATTCATTTGAGTTGGCTGCCCTACGTGTGACAAACATGCCAAAAACGTTTCTATACCCCTTTTGGCATTAAACTTTGTACATTTTCTAACTGTACTTTTGACGTACATGTTTGCGCAAAAACACATGTCTGCTTGCTGTGCTTGGGTGCCATTAAAAATATTGGCACCGCAAGCGTGATGCATGTCTTTTACAAGTTCTGTGAATGCGCACAACAATGTGCTTTTGGGCATGTTCATAGAACACTCAGATATGTATGGAGCCCCACTAGTCAAACACTGAAGTACTAGGGTAGCTGTCATTATACACGCATGGATTGAAGCCCTATGCAGCAATAATGCATGCATTAATGTATCTTGTATATGGTAACTGTCTAACCAAGCAGCACACTCAGCTGAATGCAGGGTGGTGTAGTACCACTAAATTTGTCAAGAATGATAACTTTTCAAACACTAGAAATTCACAAGAATTTTCACTTGCACATGTGTCTTGCGCAATTATAAAACAAGGGGCCCATTCATACCACCTACGTTTTTTTTTTTTTTTTTTTTGCATTGAGGCGTATTGCAAACCACTGTAGATGTGAACTGGGAAGCAGTTTACTTTGCATTGTATCACACACCCACAGGTGCTATTTATGTTAGGAAATCAGATTTGATTTAGGGACTTGCACTTGGTCATACAATGACCAAAGTATTTGCACAGATCCCACAAAGTGTCAATAAACTCACATCAATAAAATGTGTCAGTACAAGCTGTACTACATGCTGTTCATACTCACTTAGTCACTATGGGATTCCTTTTCTGTATTCTGCAAAAAACCTGGTTGATCCTGCTGTTCTCTGGCCCTCCTTCATTGTTTGTGTCCCCACTGCAGCCTGAAATTGTGTGGATCAACCGTTGTTACATCTACTGAGCATACTCCAGTTTCAGTACCCTTCTTAGCTGTTAATTTCTTTCTTTTTCTTATTCATGCAGCCCACATGACATATGGCATGACATACAGTGGTAAATGAAAGCCCACTGGTGAAGATAGAAGCCATGTTGAATTTGACGCTGCTGGAGGGCTTCGTTTTAAAGTAAGTCTCTCATATTGTGCTAGCATGTGATGTAAAGAGTACCCAATTAGGTGCAAGGAAAATGTAAAAAAATAGCATTTTTGCTTGCACATAATTGGATGATGGAAATAAGCAGAGCTTTAGCTTTTACTAAGCAGAGTCCAACTGCACTTTCAAAAGTGAAAAAATAACCATCAGGAAAAGCCCAAAGAGCGAATACCACCAACTTGATGTGTAAAGGCAAAGGGAGAACACTGGGCCATCATCCTGGCTAGAGACCAGCATATTACATAAAATGTACCCTTTTTGTATGTTATACTGGGATGGTCATGGGCAAAATATTTAATCTTTTTGCTACTAGTTAAACTATGGGGTTGATTTACTAAAGGGAAATAGGCTGTGAACTTTGCAAAGTGCAATTGCTCCACAGCCTAGTAAATGAGACAAAGTTTCACTTTGCAAAGAATACTCAATTACATAACGGAAAAAAAAAAAAAAAAAATTGCTTGCTCATGATTGGATGATGGAAGTCAGGAGAGCTTCTGCTCATTTACTGAGCTCTGGAGCAACTGCTCTTGCAGAGTGCAACTTTGCAAAGTGCACAGTCTGTTTGCCTTTAGTAAATCAATCCATTTGTGTCTCTGCATAATCTTTTTTACTATATGAGCTTGATTATTTTAAAACCAATTGTTCATTATTCAAGCTTGATTCCTGTTTTCTTGATAACTGCTTTTTGCTTCTTTATATAGCCTTTCCAATACTTCAGAATCACAAAAAAATATATATTTTTCTGATTCAAAGTCATCCTTCCTCATTCAATTTTTTCATGTTTAATACGTAAATATTGTGCGAGTGTTCACTTGTGTTAAAGAGGAAGTAAACCCTCCTCTGTAACTTGTACCTATAGGTAAGCCTATGATAAGGCTTACCTATAGGTACTGTAAATATCTCCTAAACTTGTACCGTTTAGGAGATATTTACCTTATGCAGTCAGTGACGTCACTGGCGCATGCGCTCTGAAGGAGCGGCCGCTCGTGCCGTTCCTTCAGAGCTCCGTGCCGTGACCGTTGGCTCCCGCGCGCGTGCACGGGAGTGACGTCACCGCGGCTCCGGCCAATCAGATGGCCGGATGCCGCGATCTCGGAAGACGGGCGACTGAACATGTCGCCCGTCATACAGCTTAGTGAGCGGCACGGCGGGGGCTCCTTCTAAGGTAAGTATTTCATAATGAGCTAGTATGCGATGCATACTAGCTCATTATGTGTTTCTCTTGCAGGTTGCAAAAAGAAAAAAAAAATTTTTTTGGGTTTACAACCTCTTTAAGACCAAAACAGTAAAGCCTTAAACCTCCACTCTTTATTTAACTCTTCTTACATCTACCCAAAACCAAAAAAAAAAAACAAAAAAGATCTGGCTATAGATACATAGGATATTTATATTTCAATAAATGTCTCTAATGCTGGCTATACATGTAAGTTCCTTTTTTTTTATCAGCTCAAAGATGGGTAGATGGAGTAATCTTCCCTGTTGTGCAATTGTATACTGACAGTGAGGACTCTTCCACTGTCAGAATACACTGATCGCCGATTGGCTGCAGGTGCTGATTGAATAAAAATTTTCCAACATTGTAATTCTTTTTTTTGTATACAAACTTTTATTGGAAGGAAACAGAAAATGGTGTTACAAAGAGAGTTGGTACATTAACAAGACAAATAATGGTATCGCGTAGAGTAAACATGAATATAACATTCTTAAGTATTCTCAAGTTATCTCAGTCCAATACGGAAATAAATGGGACCCATGGATTACACACTCTGACATTTTTTTTTTCAGACTACTGTTCTGGGGATTAAACATTTAGAATCCTATAATTTGACACCACATTTCCTGCCTAACACTTTAAAGTTATGGAATTATCTTTAATAACATGAGACATTATCTTAGATGTTGTTATGTTTCTATTTCCAGTAACTATATCTTTGATATCCTTGTTCCTACCAACATTGTAATTCTAGAGTAGTCTACTGTTGCTCTTGAGGAGACAGCTAAACAAACCTATGTGCAGGGATCTGGCAGTATAATCTTATGACCCTTAAGGTGGATCCGAACTCAAAAAGTGAAGATGTGCTGGGTTATAGGGAACCTCAAAAAATGTTAAAGCTAATCTAAGGCTCCATTCACATCTAATAAATATGGTAAATTTGCTGCGCTATGATCATGGTAATAACGTAAAACCTATATAAAAACCAGTATAATCAGTACCAGTAAAATCTATAAAGGAAAGCAGCTGACACAAAAAGACAAGAAAACTATATCTTCAATAAAATAGTGTGAGATGGTGTCGCGCTAGTCCAAATACACAAGAAATGCTGAAATGAGAGAAAAAACAAGTCCCAAGTGTAATGGCAGAGTACACAAAAACCGT
Organism: Pelophylax lessonae; assembly: GCF_965119305.1. Taxonomy (NCBI): domain Eukaryota; kingdom Metazoa; phylum Chordata; class Amphibia; order Anura; family Ranidae; genus Pelophylax; species Pelophylax lessonae. The sequence goes on along the minus strand of NC_138771.1, from coordinate 511,798,302 downwards.
AGGTATGGAGGGGTGCAAAACAGGAAAGTCCACCACCGAATAGTATAATGAGGTACTCTTATAAACTTGATAGACCCCACAGGGTCAAAACACGCCCAGAGTATATTGAAGTCTGTAGCAGGGAAAGACCGATCACATCCAAATACTTCCTCCCACTATCGACCAGATTGGGTTCCCCAAAAGACTCCTTCAGGCACTCAGGAAATATAAAAAGAGGATCCCCTCATGGTGTAGTAGTTCAAGCATTTTATTAGACATAAAAGAAAAGCAGCTTACATTTGGGTTGCTTGAGATCAGGATTCAGCGGTTGAATCGTGTGGGTATCCCACCATCAAAATGTCCGCCGTGTCCCTCGTCTGCGCATGCGTCAAGGCGCCAGCCAATCCCAAAAAAAAAATCAGTGTACTTTCTAGTATGTGAGTGTGCATACAACCTCACATATCTGCAGTGTGAGATCATCTAAAGTAGTGATCAACCGATATCGTTACACCGAAACAGATATTTTGGTCATCGCATATCGGTATCGATTTTTTTTTATATTTTTCTATTTTTTTTTGGAAGGAACTGGGGGGTCTAAAAGACCCCAAACCCCTCCTATGCGCTTAAATTATGCCAAGTTTGGCTGTTTTGAATGCTGTAATTTTTTTGAATTTGGCGCCGAGACCTGATTAGAGCTGAATGCGTCTTTGATCAGGTCTTCTCTTCGGCGACCGTGAAGGCTGGTTTCCCAGGTCTCCCGGTGGGACGGGAGACCCGGGCGAGCCGCAGAAGGCGGCGGGAGGGGGGGACGTCCCCTCCCGCTCCTTGTAATGACAGCCGAGTGGCTTCTCAGCCGCATCAGTTGTCATTACATGGACGCCGGTACCAGGGTGATGCCTCTAGCTGCAGGCATCACTCCGGAACAAGCACTTTCCCGAAATATCAGCAATATCGGTAACCTCAGGGGTCGATTCCGATATATCGGGGAAAGTGCATACCGGCCCCCGATATTTTGGCTTTACCGATAATCGGTCGATCCCTAATCTAAATCACCACTGTTTCTGACTGCTGGTCTCAGGATATTTGGAGTGAGATTTAGTGATATATGTGCTACTTGCTAGAAAGCAATCAGCACTGCATGTATCTCTCTGCTTCTACTTGATCTATTGTGTGGATCTGTGTTTCCCCCATCTCTCCTGCTGTTTCTTCATCATTATCCCACCAGTCAACAGATCAGCAGTCATCGGGGGCAGCTCTGACATGAGGAAACAAAACTCTGCCTTTACTAAACTGGCCGCACACAGAGACACAATACAGAACAAGGCATGGTAAATCAGTAGAGGGGAACGATCAGCTGCTGGGGGCCACATACAATGCTGATTTCCAGGCCATTTCCCTCTGCTTGCCTTATGTGGCCACAGTATCAGCAGTACAGATCCACTTTAAGCAGTGGTTTAGTAACTTTGCCATGACTTCAGGTTTGCTTTAAAATGCATTTTTCCCTTTACATCTCAGGAAAGCAAAAAAATAGACACTTTCTGAGATAATGCCTCATTTTACGATAGATACAGTTATTTCACAGGTAGACATGGTAAAAAAAAAAAAAAAAAGTAAAGTTGGGCTTTCATGCCGCATTTTCTCCTTTTCTCGATTTCAGCATTTTAAATTGTTCCATTTTGCTTGTCTTTCTTCTCCCTATGCCACCCCCTCTCCAATCTCTCCCTTGATAGAGGCCCCTGTGCGTGTGCTGCTATTTTAAGCCTGGCGGTGTTCCTGTGCTATCAATAATCCCTTGTCTATCCTTCTCTCCTTCCCCGCGAGTGAGGACGAGCTTGTTCTAACCCAGCAAAGATCCTGGCTGTCTTCATGATTGAAGTATTTGTGAGCGCTGCATGGTTCTTCGGCAGACTCCTTCTGTTACAAGCTCCTGATTACCCCGTGAAGCCCTCCAGACTTTTCTTACTGGTGTCTTTTATGAGCGTATTCATAATCAGGAACATTGTTCAGTGCCTGGGACTGGTTCCATGATCACAGAATACTGCAGGCCTGGCAACCAAGATGGCTCAGAAGCTTTGTCCTTCTGCAGGATAGTTATATGACTACAGGAAACCAGACCAAAATGTCTGACATAACAGAGAATTATGGGAAATAATACAAAGGTAGCAAACATAATAATTCAGCTATCTCAGTGGTCCCCAACCTTTTTTATGCCCGACAACCCTAAGAAATGTTTTTATTAATGTTCACACCCCCTAGAAAAGTAATATCACATTGAGTGCCAATTCACACTTATGCGATGCGGGAAGGCTGCGAATTCGCAGCCTGTTCCCGCATCGCAAACGCACCCCTGGCAGTTCACACTGCCATATGCGATACGCTGGGGGTGTCAATGAAATCTTAACGACACCCCCAGTTTGATCGCATATCGCAGTGCGATCTAGCAGTTCGCACAGGATCGGATCGCACAAGTGTGAACCACTGTGCGATCCGATCCTGATGCGGCTGCAAAAAATTATCCTGTGCGTCTCTTTGCTGCGGGTGCGGTGCAAATTTAGCCATACAAAGTGTATGGCTACACTCGCACCGCACAGCCGATCGCATGTAATGAAGGAGCAGTGCGCTCCGATATTACATGCGATCGCAGCAGCCGCATCAGTGTGAACCGGCACTTAGGCCTCATGCACACGGGACGTTTTTACAGCGGCTGTTTATGGCTTTAGACGTTTTTTTTCAGCAGTCGGTAAACTCCCCAGCATGTTATCCTATGTGTCCATGCACACACAGGCTGTTATCAGCAGTTTTTGGCAGGAGCATTTTCTGGCTGGAAAAACCCCCAGAACTAGAGGGTTTTGAGAGGAGTTTTTAAGCTGTAAAACACTCCATCTATGAAAAACACCAAAAAACTCAGCTATTCGGCATTTATCAACATTTTTGAGGCTTAAGCTTTTGTGGGAGTATAGTTTTGCTAGAAAAAAAAAAAAGGTATAAAACGCTACGGCTGAAAAAAGCTAAAAAACGCTGAAAAACGCTACTGCAAAAAAGCTAAAAAACTCCTTTCCTGACAGACTCCATGGCAGCATACGTTCGGGTAGGCCCCGCCTCCTCTCCTACCTCATAGGACCCCACTCCCATAAATCTTTGCTCCCTTTCAGCATCAGTGTTCTTTTTTCGTCCTCCTCATACATACGGTGTTATGTTCCTACAATCAGTCCTATATATTGGAAGCAGGATAGGTCACGGATCCTCCGCTAAGCCCTGGCTCTTAGCAGGGTATGGAGGGGGCAATGGAAGAGACCCTTAGCAGGAGCTCTGTGGTCTGGCCGAGAGAGCCCAGCTGCTGCGGGTGCCCCTATTTTTGCCTGAAGATACAGCCGGTGTTGCGTCTCCTGGACCTGTCTCTGCTTGGGCAGGGTGGTAAGCCCTGTTATGGGACCATTTTTTGCTTATCTTCTCTTTTGCTGTTTATCGCTCTGTGTGTTTTGTGGTTTTATGCCTTTCATGCCTATCGTGCCTGTTTTCATGTTAATACAGTCCGCGTTCGCTAGTGTGCCTTTTAAAACACTTCCTTCACTTACTTGTGTCATGGCTCCCGGGATAAACAGTGGCCGCGATCGTGTCCGCCACTTCCGGGTTGTCCGGCGCTTCTGCGCATGCGCAGTACGCGCCGGGTATTGGTTTCAGCGCGCATACGGGGGAGTGACGGCTGACGTCACTCGCGCATGCGCAGTACGTTCGAATCTTCGCAGGGCGGTCTATTTAAACTGGGAATTCATCCAGAGCTGATGGGAAGGTCGGCATATCGATAGCCTCCCCCAGACTCTGGATCAGTGCTCTCAGGTACGGTTTTTTTACCATTTTCTTCCTTCTAAATTGCCTGCAGTATTATATCTATTCTTAGTATGCATGTCCTTCCTTTAGCTGACAGTGTATTGCCAGACAGCTTCAAGCTATGGATGCATCGCCGCCCCCTAGTGGCCAGCCCGCTCATACAAGGTATGTGCTGGTCATTTAGGGGAATTGGTAGTTCTGTGTGTTTGCTCTTATGCCTCTTTCTATGCAATATATGTCTGTCTCCAGCTCTTCTAGGTCTGATCAGCAGCCCAGCGCACGCAATGAAGACAGACATTCAAAATCGCAGCACCGGCACTCCTCATCTAGGTCCAGGCGCAGCTCCCCCCATAATAGGGGACGGGAGGGCCAGTCTTCTGCTTCCACACATCATGGCCACTCAGAGCGCCCACACGGGAGGAAATGTTGGGGGTGTCGTACCCTTGTAACGGATGGTTCCTCGCTGTGTAAACCCTGTTATGCCAAAGCTACGGGTGAAAGGGAGAAATCGGATTGTCATATTGAGGAGGTTGTGCGCAGAGTCCTTAAAGACTCCCTAGCGGACCTACACAGGCCAAGTACCTCTGCAGGGCCGTCCCGCTCTCCTGATAGAGATCTTCTGGTTCAAGATCCTTTTGAGTCCTCCCAGCCCAGCCATCCTTCGATCCTTCCGTCAGAGTCCGAATCCGATTCAGATGACTCCGATTTCGGTTTTGAGTTTAACCTTGTCTCCCCTTTGGTTAAGGCGGTAAGAGAAGCCCTTGACTGGGAAGATCCTAGTGTCTCTTCTCCGAAACAAAAGAAGTTTTTCAAGCAGTTGCATAAAGAACGCTTGAATTTTCCCTTCCTAGGGGAATTGGGAGATGTAATCTCCGAAGAGTGGAGCAAAGTGGAGAGGAAAAATTCCATGACCACGAAAATGACAAAGATGTACCCTTTTAAACAGGAAGAGGTGAAGCATCTGGAGTCTTCCCCTAGTGTGGATGCGGCTGTGATGCGTCTTGTGAAGCACGTCACTCTCCCGATGGAGGACACGGCGTCATTTAAGGATCCTTTGGATAGGAGGATTGACGCTGACCTTAACCACTTGCCGACCGCCGCACGACTATCTACGTCGGCGGTCAGCCCCTCACAGGCAAACTAACGTAGGGCTACGTTGCTTGCTTGTGAGGGTCTAGGGAACGAGCGCGCGCCCCCGGGGGCGCGCTCCCGCTCCCGCGTGGTCACGGACCCCCCCGCGCGTGTGACCAGCGGACCCGATGTCCGCCGGTCACTCGGCGATCGGCGGGGGAGAGGGAGAATGTCAGGCAGCTTGTGTAAACAAACTGCCTGTCATTCTCCTCGCTGCAAAGACACTGATAAAACGGATCTGGTATGTAGATCCGTTGATCAGTGTCCTTACAGCTAGAGCCACAGCCAATCACAGTAGAAACCACGCCCCTAGGGACACACACAGCCCCTCCCTTCCAAATAAAGTTAACCCCTTCACTACCAGTGTATTTTTACAGTAACAGTGCATATGTATAGCACTGATTACTGTAGAAATGTCACTGGTAACCCCAAAAGTGTCAAAAATGTCAGTCAAGGGTCCGATCTGTCCGCCGCAATGTCGCAGTACCGCAAAAAAAATCGCAGATCGCCGCCATTACGCGTTAAAAAAAAAACAACAAAAATGACAAAAATCTTTCCCTTTGTTAGTAAACGCGATAACTTTTGCGCAAACCAATCAAAATACGCTTTTTGCGATTTTTTTTACCAAACATAGGTAGCATAAAACAAATTGGCCGAAAATTTTTAAAAATTTTGATTTTTACATTTTTTTTTGGGGGAATTTCATATAAAAAAATGTGAAAAATATTGCTATTTTTGCAAAATTGACGCTCTTTTTTTGTTTATAGCGCGTGATCAAAAAATCGCACAGGTGATCAAATACCACCAAAAGAAAGCTCTGTTTGTGGGAAAAAAAGGACGTCAAATTCGTTTAGGTACAGCGTCGCACGACCGCGCAATTGTGCGTTAAATTCACGCAGTGCCGAATCGCAAAATACCCCCTGGTCGGAATGGGGGTAAAATCTTCCGGGGCTTAAGTGGTTAAGCGGGCATATCTTTCGGCCGGCATGGCCTGCAAGCCAACCTTGGCCTTGGCTACAATTTCAAAAGCCATGGAAGTTTGGATCAACGCCCTGGAGGATACTCTTAAGGGAGTTTCGGAAGAAGTTCTTCGGAGCTCCCCGATTCAGGAGCTGAAGATGGCTGCGGGCTTCTTGGGGGAGGCATCTATAGATACAATTTGCCTTTTGGCCCGAGTTATGCTGTCTTCTGTTACAGCTAAACGTGCTCTTTGGCTTCGTCCTTGGGTTGCCGATGCTGCTTCCAAACAGGCATGGTGCCGGATTCCCTTTGAGGGTTCTTCCCTCTTTGGGAACAAATTGGATGCAGCCATAACTCGGGCCACGGGTGGAAAATCTGGGTTCCTCCCTCAGGATAAACGCCCAGGCGCTCAGAAGCGCTCCTTTCCAAGGAGACAAAACGCTAATCGTTCTAGGGAAGCGCGCAGCTACAGACCGGGCAAGTCTTACGGAAGAAGCTGGAAGTCAAGACAATCCACCTTCCAGAAAGGCTCAAAAGGCTCTTCGTCTGGTGACCGGGAGGCCACCAAATCCTTTTGAGGTTGGGCCCGTCCAGGCTTTCCAGGTAGGGGCCAGGTTGCTCCAATTTCGGGACGTCTGGGCGGCCTCGATCTAGGATACCTGGGTTCTAAATATTGTGTCCCAGGGGCACTGTTGGGTGTTCGACAACGTTCCCAAACCCAGGTTCGTCACAACTTCTCTTCCTCCTTCAGCAGAAAAGAAGAAGGTTCTTCTCAGTTATGTGGACACCCTACTGGCTCAGCGAGCTGTTGTACCAGTTCCCCGAAGCGGAAAGAGGGCAGGGAGTGTACTCACCTCTCTTCCTTGTCCAGAAAAAGAATGGCACCTGGCGCCCGGTAATAGATCTCACATATCTAAACAGATCTATCCATCGAGAAAGATTCAAGATGGAATCCTTGGTCACAATACAGCATTCGGTTCTCCCAGGAGACTGGTTGGCATCAATAGACCTAAAAGATGCGTACTTCCATGTACCTGTGGCAAAAGAATATCATCAGTTTCTCCGGTGTCGTGGAAAATTAAATAGGCTTGTACTGAAAAGTACAAATGGCCCGCTCTTTTGCATAACGATTTACCAAGCACTCGGCGATAAAGAAAGGAACAAACGCGCTGGGTCATTTCGATGCCATCTGCCAGGTCTCTCTCCATTGGATATGTATGTGTGTGCATTTGTGTAGTAATAGCAAGTGTTTGTGTGTGTGAGTTTATGTGTCTCTTAAATGGCTATGTGAGCTTGTGTGTGTGTGTCTATGTGTGTGTGTGTGTGCCTCCTTCTGTGTTCTGATCTGTTCTGAGCAGGGCTTGTTTATTTACAGCAAGTAAGTGAGTTACAGGGAGTGGCTTCATGGCCACCAATCACAGATACGTATACATTCAAAAAGCACAATAGAAGCTGTGGAGTACACGCCCATAGATGGACAAGAGTGAACAAAAGACTAAACTGCCAGGAAGCACATTGCTTTTCATTGTTCATTCATGTCAATCCATAAACATGCATTCCATTACCTGTTGGTGGGTTTCCATCAAACATGATTCATATATATAAACCAATTTTGATAGTGACCATTCTATTTGTTCCAGTTGATGAGGTTTTATCTGCATAAGATAATAGCAGCAGCCCCCCCCAGTCACACCGATCGAATGCGACTATAAGGAGCAGTCTATTAATCTTGGTAAAATAAGAATTTTCCATATCACAGACCTATCTCAGCAGCACAGGGCCCTGAACCGCAGACATAGACCTATGCGATGGACTCTCTTTACTACAAGTATTTTGCCATCTCATCCATTGGAAGATTTTCACCAGCAAGTCTTCCCTGCAATGACAGTTAAAGCGATAATCACTGTGAATAGCGATTATCGGTAAAACTTGACACTGGGAGACATTATGACTATTTAAGCTAATCAAAATTTCCACAACACCGGTTTGCTGTCGGTCATGCCCACATGCAATTTACATGTCTTCCCTTCGGGCTCTCAACTTCGCCTCGCACATTCTCCAAGACCTTGTTGGCGGTTGTGGCTCTCATCAGGACCAGAGGTGTCAGATTGCATCATTACCTGGACGACCTTCTTCTTCTGTCCCAGGACAGACTTCAGTTACTCTCACATCTGGAGCAGGTGATTTCTACGCTCCAAGAATTCGGGTGGATTCTGAATCTAGAAAAGAGCCATCTGGTGCCAACGCAGTCGCTGGTGTTTCTCGGAGCGCTATTCAACACGGTGAAGTGCACCATTTCTCTGCCCGAAGATAAAATCCCAGTAGTTCAGAGCAGGGTGGCTCTCGCTCTCGCTGACTCCCGTCTCACTGCTCGTCAGTGTCTGAAGGTAGTAGGGACTCTCGTAGCAACTTCACCCATGGTGAAATGGGCTCTGTGGAAACTGAGACCCTCCCAGAAAGGGTTTCTCCAACAATGGACGACGGAGAACTTGTCGCAGGTTATTCACCTGACCCCATTCATGAAGGGGTGCCTTCCTTGGTGGTTACGCCGTGCGAATCTAACCAACTGCCACTCAATTGCTCCAATTTCCTGGATTACGATAACCTCTGATGCCAGCAGTACCGGTTGGGGAGCCCACTGTCTTTCAGAAGTGGCACAAGGCAGATGGAATTTTCCCGGTCACGGAGTGGTGTCCAACATCCTAGAACTACGAGCTGCCCTCAAAGCCCTTCAGGCTTTTCACCATCTAACTCAAGGGGCCTCAGTATTACTAAGGATGGACAACACCACGGCAGTGGCATACGTCAAGAGGCAGGGTGGAACTCGCAGCATGTCTCTTCTCCAAGAAACAGAGCCGATTATGACATGGGCCCAGCAACATCTGGCCAATCTTTTAGCGGTCTTTGTCCCGGGAGTGTTGAATGTGGAAGCAGACTTCCTATCCTGATTCCAACTAGACAACAACGAGTGGTCCCTCCATCAGGAGGTGTTCAATTGGGTCTTGTCCCTGGGGATATCGCCAGAAGTGGATCTGTTTGCGAGTCCACGCAACAAGAAACTTCGGAAGTATTACACGAGGTTCAGGGATCCTCGAGCTTTGGGAGTGGATGCCCTCACAGACAGATGGAATTTCCAGTCTGCTTATGCTTTTCCACCAGTACCAATAGTACTCCAATTCCTGCGGAGACTGAAGATGGAGGAAGTGGAAATCATAGCAATAATTCCCTTTTGGCCCAACAGGCCCTGGTTTCCCCTGCTGTCCCTTCTCAGCTTCAGGGATCCAATCCCTCTACCTCTCAGGTCGGACCTTCTATCTCAGGGTCCTACTCTGCATCCATGCCCTGCGCGTCTACACCTCAGGGCTTGGTTCTTGAGAGGGGGAGGTTGGAGGCTCTCGGATGCCCAGAAGAGGTGATTCCGACTCTTATGAGTTCAAGAAGAGCTAGCACCAACAGGGTATATGAAAGGATCTGGGCTAGGTTCATGAGTCATCAAGCCCAGAGGTCAGGTCCAGTAGGTACACCTACTATTCAGCAAATTCTGAGTTTCTTGCAATCTGGTCTGGATCTGTCCCTCTCGGTTAGCTCTCTCCGGGTGAAAGTCTCTGCCATCTCAGCCTTCATCGGAATTCAGTGGGCAAGTCATCATCTGATTCAACAATTTTTCAAGGGCGCAGTCAGGCTCAGGCCTCAGAGAAAGCCGAGATTCCCAAAATGGGATCTTCCATTGGTTTTGGATTTTTTCACTTCAAAAAAAGTTGACTCCATGTCAATCAAGGAGCTTACGCTGAAGACAGCGTTTTTGGTGGCCATTACCTCCGCTAAGAGGGTATCTGAGATACATAATTTAGGTTGCAAAGAGCCTTTTTTGACCTTCTTTCAGGACAGAGTGGTCCTAATCCCTATGCTGGGGTCAAACCCGAAAGTGACCTCTGTCTTCCACGAAAACTCTGAGATAGTTCTTCCCACCCTCAGAACTGATGAGGAAACTTTAGTCCATCCTCTAGATGTGGGCAACACTTTGAGTCAATATCTGGAGTCTACATCCTCCTTCCGCCAATCAGATTTCCTTTTTGTTCTTCTCCATGGCAAGAAGAAGGGAATGCGTGCCTCTTCTAGAGCAGTGGCTGCATGGATTGTCCAGGCTATCCAATGGGCATATAGAGCAAAGGGCTTGGCTCCTGCAGAGGCGATTACGGCTCATTCTACCAGAAGCATCGCTACATCTTGGGCAGCTTCCAAACACGTTGCGCCTGATGTGATCTGCAAAGCAGCTGCTTGGTCATCTGTGAATACCTTCCTTACACATTACTGTGTTGAACCTGCTGCCTTATCTTCAGTTAACTTTGGCGTTCAAGTTTTGTCAGTTGACAGTGCCAATTAAAGTTTTCTTTGTTCAGCATCTTCCCACCCGGGAGTGTATAGCGAGTTATTTCCCGAACGTATGCTGCCATGGAGTCTGTCAGGAAAACGGAAAATTGATATCAAATACTTACCGTAATTTTCCTTTCCTGATGGGACTCCATGGCAGCAGGAGTCCCCTCCCAATTCCTGAGTAGGCTAGTTACAGAACACTGATGCTGAAAGGGAGCAAAGATTTATGGGAGTGGGGTCCTATGAGGTAGGAGAGGAGGCGGGGCCTACCCGAACGTATGCTGCCATGGAGTCCCATCAGGAAAGGAAAATTACGGTAAGTATTTGATATCAATTTTCCGTTTTTACAGCTACAGCTTTCTACTGTCCTTTTGATAACATCCAGTGTGCATGAGGCCTTAAGAGTAGTTTTTCAGCTGTAAAATCACTTTAACTCTGATAAAAGCTAAAACAAACCTGAAAACGCAGCTATTCGGCATTTATCAGCATTTTTGAACCATAAGCTTTTGTGGGAGTATAGTTGTGCTAAAAAATGCTACAAGTGAAAAATGCTAAAAAACGTTGATAAACGCTATTGCAAAAATGCTGAAAAACGCCTTCTACAGCTACAGCTTTCTACTGGCGTTTTGATAACATCCAGTGTGTATGAGGCCTTAAGGATGAAGATGTCAAATTTATCATTTTCAAACCACAAAATGAATCACTTGCAATATTGGGGGTACACAAATTAAACTTTCCAGTTCCAATCTGTAGGAATATGAAATCATGTATGTTCCATTTTTTAATAACAAACTTACTTATCTGCTCTGTGCAATGGTTTTGCACAGACCAGCCCTGTTCTAATGGGCCATACACACTGTAAGATTTTCTGAAGACTTTTTCCTTTAGACTTACCAAAACCATATAATATGAGGTCAAATCTAAACACTTTCAATTTGTATGCAATCTGGCATGCCCTTGCACTACATAGAAAAGGTAAATCTGAAGGAAATCTAACCACAAAAGTTGTATAGTGTGTATCCAGCTTTATTCTTTTTGGGTCCCCCTTTGGCGTGCCCTGGCTCCTCCCCCCTGCCGAGGGCCCCCAATATTAAGCTTCTTGCTATGGGGCACTCAAGCAGGCTTGCTCCCGAGCCACGCTCCTGTAAATGGGCTTTGTCTATTCACCCACAGAGCGTGGCTCAGCCCTGCCCCTGCTCTCTCCTCATTGGCTTACTGGCTGTGATTGACCGCTGCTTTGTGAACCAATGAAGAGGGAGAGACTCAGGAAAATTGCTACTCTCATTTACACTGCTGGATCGAGATGGGGCTTAGGTAAGTACAGACGGTTCTTTACCTCAATGCAGAGAATGCATTAAGGTAAATACCCTTCTGCCTTTAGGGCTGGTTCACACCACAAAAACGCACTCCAGATGCATTCTAGGAGCGTTTCTGCATGCGTAATTTTACAGTGTTTGTGATGCGTTTCTGGACGCATTCCAGATGCTGTTTTTCTTCCTTTTTCCTGTTTGTCTTTTTTTTTTGTGTACTGGATTCCGATGCATTTTTAAGGGTTTTTTCCAGGGGTCAATTCCTGGGAAAAAAGTGTGGGAACTCACCCAAGACCCACCCCACCTCAAAAATAAAAAAGTGTGTGTGTATATGTATAATACGTACTCCTTTTTTAACAAAACAAGTGCAACATTTATTGTAAAGTGCCAGTTTAAGAGAACACCTCCAAAATTCACATGCATTAAACAAATAAATATAGAAGAGATGTAACAACAAAATAATGTACCTGTATGCTATACTAACAAAAAAATAACAAAACACTACAATGTGTGATAATGGTTCCATCACAGGGAATTTATAAAACAAACAGTGTATAAAAAAAAAAAACGTAACACAGTCCATTAGAAGATATCCCACAAACAGGAATAACGTTTCCCTTGCTGTTCAAGATGATCACATTTTCGAGATTTTGTATCATCTGCACTGCGACGCATGGTCAGCCATTTTGAGACATATGATAAAGGATCCCATAAATGAACAGGAGGGACAATGAGACTGACAAACAAAAAAGAACAGGCGTTCAATGCCAAACCCACTCCTAATGGGTAACATCACCAAATTCATTGTACTGAAGTCCGTCTTACAATCACCGGGTGTCATTGGAAGACTGTTAACTGCTGTCTCAACTGGTTTCAGATTTACAGGAATCTCCACCACCATTATCGATGAAAACTCTGAAACTTTCACAGATCATGGATGCATTGTTGAGACGGCATCTCTTGTACAGCTGCTCCAGCTTTATCTCACCTTCAAACCAAGGACTGTACACAGGGAAAGACTGGGAAGGGGGGCAGGATGGAAATCGCCCCCCCTGGCCACTCTGATGCCGGGTAAAAGGTTGCACTCAGGGCTGGATTAATGTAGGGGCCAGACACTGTATAGAGCTGCTGGTCGCCGCTACACAATGTTATATTTGCAGAGCTGCAGCGGAGCGGTATGAGTGTGCAGAGTACGCTCCTGTACCCGGCCCGCACAATACTAACACAGTCACTTCCCTGTCAGGCAGAGTGATCCCCGCCCGACAGGAGCATCCTAGGCCCCTACCTAGCCTGATGTCAAGTATTTTTCTTAAACCTCCTTTGTTGCTATTAACATTAAATTATGTTACCACATTGCATCATGTTTGTCTTGCTTCATAACATCAATATCTGTTATAAAACCAGGTGGGCATGGATGGTGAGCTGATTCGATGGTTAAATGGGCCACTTGACTGGACTTTCCCCCCCAGGCCTAAGGCTGCCAGCCCTCCCCTGACTGTACACATCGATTGGCCAACGTTGGGAAGTCAGGATGTCAATTTCAGAGACAAAAATTTCAAATTCACCTGAGTGTGATAAAGCTGCAGGTCCGTTGCTCGCAGTTAAAGCATAAAGCCTGGAGCATAAATTATCCACCAAAAATTGATAAAAGTGAGGGAGATTTATCCTCACTTGGCCTTTTGTACTCTGGATTGATGGTCACACCTTTGAAATTCCTTTTATCCAGAGATTCCATGACTTCTTTCAGATGTTTGCCAGGCATGTCTTTCATTTTTTTAATTGAACAACTAACTGATTATTCAGCTGGTAGGCTTGTGGAAGTGTGATGTCATCTCTTTGAAGGGCTTCAGATAACAGTTCCATTTCTTGAACAGCATCTGCAACCCCAGCAAGGTTTAACAAATATTTTTCTGACGTCAGGACCTTGTAAAGGCCACTAAATAGAGAATTCTGCTTACTTTTGTAGCACCCTCCTACTTAGGTGCTACGTTCAAAGCATTATATGTTCCATCTGCCTATCAGGGGTGCTTGATCTATTAGGTTGCCTGTTGCATGTTCCCAGGTGTGATTCACTGGGTCTAAGGGTATCCAATAGGGGAGCCTGTTTGACAGTAGGAGAAACCTGACAAGTGACACATTGGCTTTTGCGGGAATGCCAGTGGCAGGGCACTCTTGCAGTGCATCCTGGAATTGCTCATAAAAGCCAGGGGGACATGTGACAGGGCATCTTTGGCAGGAAGCAGAGTCCCAGGAGGAGGCTGATGGCTGGTCTCTCCTCCTGCTGTATGAGGAAAGTGGTCTTAGGCAGTCAGCCTAGTGAACCAGGTGTGGAGCCAAGTCGCAGAGGATCCAGTACAGCTGACAGTGGAGCTGCTGGCAGAGTCTTCCGGGATAAACAGTGTCCTTGAGTACCAGGGGACTTGCCAAAGGGTCTGTCCAGGAAGGGAGACCACTCCAGTGAAGTCAGAGGATCAATGGGTCAGTTCACACAGAGTGTCAGAGTAAAAAAGGGTGCCAGTTTCAGAGCCCTGAAGAGTAGGGACAAAGGGGGTGCCAAGTAGGACCCACAGTGATTCACAGTGCAGTACAGTTCCACTAAAGTGGCAAGGTGAAGCAGCGGCCTTGCCGCACTCAGCGTTATATAGAAGTCAATCAGCAATTATGCATAGTTTATACAGTTGGAGTATCCCACTCATCCCTTCTCCTATCCAAGTTCTCCAATAAAACAACAAAAAAACAAAACCACTAGACTGTTTTCTGACTGAGCCGAACACTTTGAATATGCTATATTGTCAAGTTGTTGCTATGGGTAACCCAAAGGGAATTCCGTAACCAGCAGCTCCCAAGGTAGTAGAGCTGTATTGTCAGCTCCAGGCAATACAGATGAAAAAAACGGCATTGTGGGGTCCCCCCCCAGTCCATACCATGACCAGTGCCATTTCACAAGCTGTGGATATTTTTCACTAAGTCATTCCAGAACACCTGACTTTCTTCCAAGCATTACACTTGCACCATCACTACACCCAATCATGTTTTTAGCAAGAAAGTCATTACTGAACCCATGTTTAGAAAGACAAGCTAGAAGAGTGATTTCAATAGACTGCATCTGCTTTAGGTAAATTAAGAAAGAAAGTGACTGGGTCTTTTCCGCTAACAGAGGCACGAATATAAACAATTAACACTGAATGTAAAGAAACTGTAGTAGATTCATTAACCATTAGACAACTGCCCGCCGCAGATTTACTGTGGCAGGCAGCCGCTCCTGGGCGAACCGACGTAGCTCTACGTCAGTCGCGCGCAGGCAGCTAGGTGGCGGTGCGCTCCCGCCCCGCTTATCAGCAGGGAAGCTGGCGCGTGTGTCAGGCGACTCCGATTGCCACCTGACACCGGCGATTGTTCCCCGCTGAGAGAGAAGGACGGTCGGTTGTTGTAAACACAGCCGTCCGTCCTTCTCCCTGGGATGATCACAGAGATCATGTGATCCTGCTATATAGGATGGCATGTCTCTATGGTCATCTCACAAGCCACACCCCCCCACAGCTAGAATCACTCCCCTAAGCTTACATTTAACCCCTTGATCACCAACAGTATTAACCCCTTCCCTGCCAATGGCATTATTACAGTAACAGTGCATATTTTTAGCACTGATTACTGTAGTAATGTCACTGGTACCCCCAAATGTGTCAAAAATGTCAATTAGGGGTCCAAACTGTCCGCCGCAATGTCGCAGTTTTGCAAAAAAATCGCAGATCGCCGCCATTACTATTAAAAAAAAAAAACAATAAAAATGACATAAATCTTTCCCGTAGTTAGTAGACGCGATAACTTTTCCGCAAACCAACCAAAATACGCTTATTGTGATTTTTCTTTTACCAAAAATATGTAGTAGAAAACAAATTGGCTTAAAATGTCCGACCGCACAATTGTCCATTAAAGTAATGCAGGGCCGAATCGCAAAATAGGGCCTGGTCAGGAAGGGGGTAAAATCTTCCAGGGCTGAAGTGGTTAATATATACAGAAATTTTTAGAGCATGTTCAACAATGGCCTTGCAATACATCCTGGGCCATTTGCAACTTGCAAGCTGATAAGATCTCGGAAGTCTGTGAAAGGGTGATTTTGTTTTGCGCAAAAGTAGGCAGTGCATAATACTTTAGTGGTGGACCCAAACTTATGCTTCTTCTGTTCTGCAATGTTGGACTGCAAAATCTCCTTTCTAGATACGGCTAGAATATCTCCTGATTTTGCATGTGCTTTTGAAATCTTATGTATATGCATTTTTTTTTACGCAGCGAGGCCAACATAACTTTTTTGGTTTTGCCATATGGAGTAATCATACCAGTGCTCCATTCTTTTGAAAAAGATAAACCCTGTGAAACAGACACTCCAAGGTGTT
Organism: Pelophylax lessonae; assembly: GCF_965119305.1. Lineage (NCBI taxonomy): Eukaryota > Metazoa > Chordata > Amphibia > Anura > Ranidae > Pelophylax > Pelophylax lessonae. The sequence goes on along the minus strand of NC_138771.1, from coordinate 511,782,326 downwards.
TAACCTCGTGACACACATTGCATGGTAAAAGGCCATTTTCTACAAACAGCCAAGGGTACTTTTTTTTAATTCTAGCCACTGATTCTGGTCCCAACATTCTGGTAGAAGAATTTGCTCACTAACATCAGCAGCTGTATCTTCAGTATCTTAGTCAATTACAGCTGAGTTACTGACTGGTGTCGTTTCTGCAGAGGACACTGGGTCATCCTGCTGAAGCAGAAGCTCACACTGAGATGAGCAACTTGCAGACTCAGTATGTGATTTTTTTTACTGGAAGCCTTTGAGAATAAATCTATAATGCTGCCCTTTCGTTTGCTCATTTCTGTACAAATAAAAACAACAAAAAAATAAATAATTTAGTGAAAGAGAGGGTGGAAAGGGTGGAACACACATTGGGTACTGCAGTAAATCTAAAAGATGGCAAAAACCTTTGAAGCTAAAATGGTAATCAAATAACACATTTTCTGGTCCTGTTCTAAACTCTCCTGTTTTTGGTCGGAGGTCCGTAGGGTGACGCAAAAATATACGGAACATACCATACCCAATGATCCTACTCTCTTTCTGTTACACTTATCGGACATTACAGCATTGCAATACAAAAGGTCAGTTATCAGGCACCTACTGAATGCTGCAAAATCTTGTATACCCCTTCTTTGGAAAAACCCTCGCCCCCGACCATAGCGCTATGGCTACGGAAAGTAGAAGAGATAAATAGGATGGAGGACCTGGTTCTCACGGCTCAACAAAAAAGGGAACAATATTCCCAGATGTGGGATTTGTGGAATCTGTTTATCCTATCAGCAGAGTGCATGGCCATGCTTGGAACATAACACTCACCTTATGGGTCCAGCCAGATAAGCTATTCCGTGAACTACTTCCTTGCTCCCCTACTCCCCCCCTTTTTTCTTTCCTCTCTCCTCCTTCTTACCCCTCTTCGTCTCTTCTCTTTCCTTTCCTTCTCTTCTTTTCTTCGCTTTCTTGGAGGGTCGACACCCTGCTGCCCGCCCTCCTCTTTCCAATAAAGACAAAACGGTACGGGGTATGGGTCGCTTACACGTGGTATGGCCTGAACCGGAACACACGCTAAGCCATGTATGTCTTATGCGGAAATCTGCTAATCTACTTATGCTAATGTGGTATTTTTGGCCTTTTCGTGTTATAGTACCCTCTTCGTGCTTTAATAAAGTTTATATTTGAAAAAACAAATGGTAATCAAATAATGTCTTATTAATTTAGTATTTTTTTTCATTACCCAGATATACACAGTATCTCACTATATCGAGTACACCCCTCACGTTTTTGTAAATATTTTATTATATCTTTTCATATGATAACACTGAAGAAATTACACTTTGCTACAATGTAAAGTAGTGAGTGTACAGCTTGTATAACAGTGTAAATTTGCTGTCCCCTCAAAATAACTAAACACACAGCCATTAATGTCTGAACCGCTGGCAACAAAAGTAAGTACAACCCTAAGTGAAAATATCCAAAATTGGGCCAAATTAGCCATTTTTTCCTCCCTGGTGTCATGTTAGTGTTACAAGGTCTCAGGTGTGAATGGGGAGCAGGTGTGTTAAATTTAGTGTTATCGCTCTCACTGTCTCATGCTGGTCACTGGAAGATCAACATGGCACCTCATGGCAAAGAACTCTCTGAGGATCTGAAAAAAAGAAGTGTTGCTCTACATAAAGATGGCTGGGCTATAAGAAGATTGCCAAGACCCTGAAACTGAGCTGCAGCAAGGTGGCCAAAACCATACAGCCGTTTCACAGGACAGGTTCCACTCAGGACAAGCCCCGTAATAGTCGACCAAAGTAGTTGAGTGCGCGTGCTCAGCGTCATATCCAGAGGTTGTCTTTGGGAAATAGACGTATGAGTGCTGCCAGCATTGCTGCAGAGGTTAAAGAGGTGGGGGGACAGCCTGTCAGTGCTCAGACCATACGCTGCACACTGCATCAAATTGGTCTGCATGGCTGTCGTCCCAGAAGAAAGCCTCTTCTAAAGATGATGCACAAGAAAGCCTGCAAACAGTCTGCTGAAGACCAGCAGACTAAGGACATGGATTACTGGATCCATGTCCTATGGACTGATGACACCAAAGATAAACTTGGTGTCATGGTCTGGGGCTGCATAAGTGCTGCTGGCACTGGGGAGGTACAGTTCATTGAGAGAACCATGAATGCCAACATGTACTGTGTCATACTGAAGACTGGGCCACAGGGCAGTATTCCAACATGATAACGACCCCCAAACACACCTCCAAGACGACCACTGACTTGCTAAAGAAGCTGAGGGTAAATGTCTCCAGACCTAAACCCTATTGAGCATCTGTGGGGCATCCTCAAATGGAAGGTGGAGGAGCGCAACGTTTCTACCATCCACCAGCTTCATGATGTCGTCATGGAGGTGTAGAAGAGGACTCCAGTGGCAACCTGTGAAGCTCTGGTGAACTCCATGCCCAGGAGACAGTGCTGGAAACTAATGGTGGCCACACAAAATATTGACACTTTGGGCCGAATTTGGACATTTCCACTTAGGGGTGTACTCACTTTGTTGCCAGCGGTTTAGACATTAATAGCTGATTGATGAGTTATTTTGAGGGGACAGCAAATTTACACTGTTATACAAGCTGTACACTCACTACTTTACATTGTAGCAAAGTGTCATTTCTTTAGTGTTGTCACATGAAAAGATAGAATAAAATATTTACAAAAATGTGAGGGGTGTACTCACTTTTGTGAGATACTGTAGGTTTTTTTTTCTGCATGCATCTTGAACACCACTTTTGCATATCACTCTTTTTTTTTTTTTTTTTTTTTAGTGAATCTCTGATTTGAGTTTATGGTATTTACATTAAATATTTTAATTAAATTATTACATTTAAGTTCCCCTGATTCACTTTGATGCTTTCTTTCCATTAGCTGTACCTGCTGCTTGAGAGCCTCACTAAAGAGTTGGCCAAGGTGTGTGTAATGTAGTAGGCTGCCTGTTTCTTGCACTTCACAGAACAGCTCTGTGCAGCTCCCGCTGCACTCTGACCCATGGCGTCGCTTCCCCAGCAGCGAGCTGCTGTGAATCATTCCGGGGGAAGCTAAAGGAGGACTACTGGCAGCCTACTGCGGCTGATTCTTTATCCTTTGCAGAGACTCTGCTCAAGCCTCTGCTCAGCGACAATCAGTGCGCAGCACTTACTACTGCAAGCTGTTTCAGCGGCTGCTGATGTAGTGCCTGTCACACAGTGGCGACTCTAGGAACAATATATAGGGGGGCACATAAGATACCACAGTCAAAACTTGGGGGGCATTCATAATTTGCACCACTATATCATACCCCTGAAAGAAACGAAATAAGTATATATAAATAAGGTTACAAAATACAAGAGTAATGCAGTATGCAAAGATACCTTTTTATTGTACTAACCAAACACTTAAAAGACAAGCTTTCAAGAGTTTTCCTTTCTTCCCCAGGAATTGATCAAACCCAAGAAAGAGGAAAACTCTCAAAGCTTTTCTTTATAGCTTAAAGCAATTTCAGCAGTGCCAGTTTATGCAGTAATAGCCCCTAGTATTGGTGACAGTTTACGCAGTAATAAAGCCTAGTATTGGTGCCAGTTTACACAGTAATAAAGCCTAGTATTGGTGCCAGTTTACACAGTAATAACCCCCAGTATTGGTGCCACTTTACGCAGTAATAACCCCTAGTATTGGTGCCAGTTTACTCAGTAATAACCCTCTAGTATTGGTGCCAGTTTATGCAGTAACAAACCCCAGTATTGGTGCCAGTTTACACAGCAATAAAACCTAGTATTGGTGCCAGTTTACGCAGTAATAACCACTAGTATTGGTGCCAGTTTACGCAGTAATAAAGCCCAGTATTCATGCGAATTTACACAGTAATAAAGCGTAGTATTGGTTCCCTCAGTAAAAAAGCCTAGTATTGGTGCTAGTTTATCAGTAATAACCCCTAGTATAGGTGCCGGTTTACGCAGTAATAACCCCTAGTATTGGTGTCAGTTTATGCAGTAATAAAGCCTAGTATTGATGCCAGTTTACGCACTAATAAAGCCTAGCATTGATGCCAGTTTATGCAATAATAAAGACTAGTATTGGTGCCAATTTATGCAGTAATAAAGCAGAGTATTGATGCCAGTTTACGCAGTAATAACCCCTAGTTTTGGTGCCAGTTTATGCAGTAATAACACCTAGTATTGGTACCAGCTTACACAGTAACAACCCCTAGCATTGGTGCCAGTTTACGCAGTAATAAAGCCTAGTAATGGTGCCAGTTTACGCAGTAATAAAGCCTAGTATTAGTGCCAGTTCACCCAGTAATAAAGCCTAGTACTGATGCCATGCTCTCAGCGCTGAGGAGGTAGGGAAAAATAGAGAGACCTGCCAACCACAGTGATGAAAGTGCTAAGGTCAGCCGCGACAGTGGCAGTGGTCTTAACACTTTTATCAAACTTCATGGGAGATCTTTGTGTTTTCCCCGTTGGTCTCCTGCTACAGTACTGCACACCTCTCCATCCGGGACTCCTTCCCTCCGCCACAAACCACGACAATACTAAGGGGAAAGGCTGCTACAGCGCACCTATACATCTGGGACTCATGCCCTGACAGCAGGGGTGCCCAACCTTTTGAGGAGCGAGGGCCATTTTAGCAACTTGGTAACTGGTTGCTGGCCACAATGAGCGGAGCAGGCAGATGACAGGTCCATGTCCACTCAGCATTTGCAGAGCAGACATGGAAACAGCCTGCTCCGATCTGCCCTGACCGATAGGGACGGATTCCCTTCTGTTTTTTTAAATGGAATCGGATTGGAGATAGACGGGTGTAAACGGACACAAGTTTGTTTACATCTGACACTCTATAGAGGTGAATGGAGGGTCCGATTGGGTCCACCTGAAAAACAGACAGGCGGACCCGATCGAACCGATTGTGTGAAAGGGGCCTAAAGCTGCTTTCACACAGATGCACTAGGATTTACCTGCAAAACAATTGACCTCAATCTTGACTTCTTCCTCAGGATTCCTGCAGGCATCCCTAGCTGCTGCTGACCCCGCGGCGGGTATGGCTGATGGCTGTCCTCCAGGGCTGGTTTTACTGGCTGGTTTTACTGGCTGGTACTGCAGGTGGGTACTGCTGGATGGTTCCTGACCCACCGTCCATCCACGAGGATCAGTGTAAATCTGTGACAGGAGCCAGCGCTAGAGGAAGCATGCGACTGCAGGAGAGAGCAGAGCCGATGCTTCCTATATCGCTCCTGTCACAGGTGGAGTACATAGTATCACTCCGCCTGTGACAGGGTACAGGAAGTATCAGCTCTGCTTCCTCTAGTTCCGGCTGAGCAGCTCAGTTCTTCACACACGCAGATGCCACAGACAGCTCGCATACAAAGGCCAGGGACAGTCAGTCTTGCAGGACGTGGCTGCTAACGGGAATGGCCTTCCTGCTGTGGAAAAAGTACAGGAACGCTGTTCCCATGCATTCCTGCAGGATTCGAGCCCTGGTTTTACCACATGCCAGTACAGGAAAAATAAAGCATGTTTTTTTTTTATGCAGACAAAAACTGTACTGGACTGCATGTGGTGTGAACTGGCCATAAAAACCCCTTTTTTTTGCACAAGCTGAAGTTAGAGGCTGATTGGCTACCATGCACAGCTGCACCAGATGTTATACTCTCCAGTTATAGTAAATCAACCTCAAAGAGACCACTATTTATGCAACACAACCACCCACTACCACTGCTCATATTCACATTGGCAGCTGGCTGATTGATGACCTGGGACTCATCACTAAGGTCCTCACACACCTGGGGTTGCAGGGCACCTCAGGTTGGGAATTCCAAAGCTTATTCTTCTGCAAGGTAGTGTTATGACCAGCTCAATCACTCTAATAATCATGGATTGTGGGAATGGATGTCAATGTAAGAGCTAACTGGTCATATCACTAATTCTTGGCACAGACGAAGACTTCGCCTTAGTGGATCTCAGCACAAAGAGCTTGTCTTAGGCATCAGTAAGGTGCCTAAAGAGGTAGGTGGAGTTTTTAGGGGGTATGTTCTTGCTTAAAAATGAACCCCCCGGGCAAAATATGAAATACACATATCAAATAGATAAAAGGGACCTGCCAAAGAATTTGTATTTCTGTCCTTCCAGTTCTGAGATTTACACAGCTTTGATACAGCACAGCCCACTCTTGCCTGGCAGGAGACATGATTTTTCTCTGATGCAGTTAGGTAACACCTATAGGTCTTGTACCTACTCCAGTCTGTGATTGGACAGAGAAATAAGAAGCAGCAGACTGAAGATATCATCTCTTTGTCCTTTTTCTCTCCTTTCTTATTAACATGTTCCTTGTTAACACTGCAAACCAGCTCATTATTTCCTTGTCCTACTTCTCCCTGTACAAAAAAAATATATAATAATTAATTATATAATACTTAATACAGAGATTCATTAATTTGCGTCATTTATATCTGCCTGGAGGTAAGCTTTAGGACTGGGTTAATCCAACCGTCATTAGCTAAAAAGACCCCTAAAAAGGCATACCTGTAAAAGAACACTATATTGCCCGCACTACTGAACACTGCTCCAATCCTGAGAAATGGCCTCCCAATTCTTCAGGGAAATCAACACTTCCATTAATGTTGATTTCCACATTGCTCTGAATCAACAACCTCTTCTCAATGTGAAGGTTTTGAAAGTTTATCTAGAAGAGTTACAAAGTAAAAGTAAAGATGAGAAACAGAGAAATAAACACGTATAGAGATCCTTAGGACATGGCAGGTATACCAAGGATCTCACATCTTGACCAAAACAGAAGGCTTATAAGCTCTAGCCCTGGTCAGTTATCATGTAGGACCTTCCTAAGCATTAACACTTTACATATCAAATCATTCAAAATTTGCACAAGCAGCACATCATTAATTACCAGAGACATTAATTTCTGCTGTCTCCTTATCAGCTTGACCATCCTCTACCAGTTATGGTGAACCTTGGCACCCCAGATGTTTTGGAACTACATTTCCCATGATGCTCATGCACTCTGCAATGTAGCTTGGCATCATGGGAAATGTAGTCCCAAAACATCTAGGGTACCAAGGTTCGCCATCACTCTAGACCAGGGTTTCTCAACCAGGGTTCCGTGGAATCCTAGGGTTCCTCCTGAGGTTGCTCTGGGTTCCTTGAGAAATGGACAATTTCTACCTCTCTGATATTTTTCCAATGACACCATTGTTCCTTTTAGCTATCTGTTTTTCTGCAAAGTCAAGCCAACCTTTTATTTTATAAAGAACATAAAATTGGCATATCAACACTCAGTAATGTAATTTAACCACTTTCTGACCAGGCAGGCTGGATCATGTACATGTATGTCATCCAGTCTGTTCTAGGCACTCCTGCGACGGTTGTGTCCAACAGACACAGCAGATGGTGGATCTTGGTATCAGTCCCGGTACACAATGTCAACAAAGCTGTTGTGAATGAATTCATTCATAACAGCTGTGTTTCCTATGTTGTGATTAGCTCACAGCTATCACACGGTACCTGGGTCAATCACAGCACCCTGTACTATGTGATTAGCTGTAACCAATCACAGATCACTAGTAATCACAACTGTTATGAATGTAACCCATTCATTACAGCACGAAACATTGCTTTTACAATGTTTATCATTGTAACAGCAATCAAAATGTTAAAAAAAAAAAAAGATTTTTTTTTTTCATAAAATTGAATAAAAATTTGTTAATTTTTTTTTTTTTAATATACTGTTACCAGTCAGTGTCCCTGATCAACATCACACTAGTCATGTGATGATGCTGTACTGCACTGGTGACAGTAGGTAAAAAAAAAAAAAATTGCATTCAGTTCCTTTTATTTTCAAAAAAAAGTGTGACAAAAAATGACAACTTCAAAAAAAAAAAAAAAGCATTTTAAGGGCCTCATGAATAAAGATAGGCCTTCAGCACATCAGAAATAACTTGTTTTTAAATATATATACCATAGTTTGTAGAAGCCTTTAACTTACACACAAACCAATTATTATACACTTATTAGGATTTTTTTTTACCAAAGACATGTAGTAGAAAACATTTTGACTTAAATTTATGAAGAAATTGGATTTCATTGGACATCTGATATAACAGAAAAAAGAAAATATTGTTTTTTTCAAAATGTTCGATCTTTTTTTGTTTATATCGCAAAAAAAAAAAAAAAACACCAAACAAAAGCTCTATTTCAATTTCTTTTTTTTTTTTTTTTTTTTTTAGAAAAATTTTTTATTGATTTTTACAAAAGGAAAAAGTCAAAGTGTACAAACAGTTGAGCAGTAATGCAAGAAAAAACACTGATAGATCAGCAAATAACAGACAAAGTCACAAATACAACTTACAGCGCTATTATTGTGGCTAAAGAATTTGGATAGTGTTGCATTACCACACAACTGCAAGTTAAAGTAGTGCAGTACTGATTAGCAAAACCTGCCCTGGTCATAAAGGGTGTAAAACCTGCCAGAAGTCAAGTGGTTAATAATTGGTATTAATATTTATATTTCTTTATCAGTGTACCTCAATGCATTACAAGATACAGTAACATATATTTTACATAAAAAATAAAAATGTATACACTTTAAATATTTAAATATAAGCGGCCTTATAGACTTCTTTTAATATGTCAACTTTTCAAGTTCTTAAAAAGCAAAGTGAGAACAAAATCATCCCCTTGAAGTATTGCTGCCCCAGGCCTGGGCCTGCATAGCCTTTCCATTGATCTGTCAGTGATTCTCCATGTAATGCATTCAACAAGCAACATGAGAAAAAAAGAAAAGCTCAGATCCTGCATTTATTTTCTAGCGGAACAGTTAAAAAAGCAGGCGTTTCGGAATTATGGAAGCGACACACAGCTTTACAGTTTCATTAGCCGCAGAAGCGATGTCATATGGGTCTCTTTATTTTTTTTGAAATGGAAAATAGTTTTTCTACGTCCTCCGGGCAAGACTTGGCAGATCTGCAAAGACTTCATCTCCCTTACATCCAATAAATGGAGTATCTCTTCAATGCTGATTTCAAGAATAAGGACAAAAATGCAGCAAATTAGACTCGCCTTCAAAATATTGAAAATTTTATGTATTTCTGTTTGGCAGTAATAGTGTTCTAATTGAATTGTTAACACTTGCAGAACTGCAGAGCTTAGGGAACAGGATTTGTCTTGGAAGTGTTCACAGGGAGATGACACAGTTTCCTTTCTTCTGAATGCTTCAAAAAACAAATTACAAAGGACCTAAAAAAGAAAATATAGCTCTGTAACTTAAAGAGATATTGCCATCAACTTAAAAAAGTGCAGGTAGAACCACAGAAAAAAATCAAGTTATTTTAAATGCTTACCTGCAGTGTTTTTCCTTTCTATAAATTATTTTTTTATAGTTGCATGGGATGGAGTTATAAAGGATTACTATGGAGTGTCACTTGAGCGACAGCTCTGAGTCTGCTGGGACTGCTGACATTACATCCAAGCTGGCGGCGCCGAGCAACAGACACAAGTGAGGATTTTACAGGTAAATAACATGCATAAAATATGTTAAATTCACAATGTGTATAATCATATAGGCAGATTTTTGTTGAAATGAATGGTTTGGTACAGGATCTCCCTAAAGTGAATATCCAGATTTATTTTTTCACTAAATATTACTGCAGGTGGATTTTCAGGTGCATGTGCTTTAACCCTTTAGCTCTCAGAGCCATTTTTGCCCACATGTTAAAATAATCATTTTAGACCTGAAGATGAATTAAACCAGGCATGTCCAAAGTCTGGCCCACACGCCGCTTTAATACGGCCCTACAGGCATGGGTGTCCGCAGAACTTTTTTCAGGGGGGGCATCATTTTAAGGTCACCCATGCTCTGACCCTTTTTGCCCCCATAGATCCCCCTTTAGAGCAGGCCAGTGTCCCCCATAGATCCCCCTTTAGAGCAGGCCAGGGATCCATAGATCCCTCTTTAGTTATACCTTTTCACCTATACTCCCCGTGCTACCAGGTTTTCCTGCACCACCAGGTACTCCAGGCTCTGCCTGAAAAGAATATATATACATTTAGCCAATACGACCCCCTTTAGAGCAAGCCAGGATCCCCATAGATCCCCCTTAGAGCAGGCCAAGGTCCCCATAGATCCCCCTTTAGAGCAGGCCAGGCCAGGGTCCCCCATAGATCCCCCTTTTGAGCAGGCCAGGGTCCCCATAGATCCCTCTTTAGTCTTACCTTTTCACCTATATTCCTTGTGCTACCAGGTTTTCCTGCACCACCAGGTACTCCAGGCTCTCCTGCAAAGAATATATATACATTTAGCCAATATGACCCTCTTTAGAACCCTCTTTAGAACAGGCCAGGATCCCCATAGATCCCCTTTAGAGCAGTCCAGGGTCCCAATAGATCCCCCTTTAGAGCAGGCCAGACCAGGGTCCCCCATACATCCCCTTTTGAGCAGGGTCCCCATAGATCCCCCTTTAGAGCAGGCCACGGTCCCCCATAGATCCCCCTTTAGAGCAGGGTCCCCAAAGATTGCCCTCTTAAAGTAGCCCAGAAAATTTCCCTGGGGGGGCTTGCCCCCCCCTTACCCCCCCTTGCGGATGCCCATGCCTACAGGTCATTTAGAAAAAGCTATTGTTGTGGCCCCTGTGAATCCCCGAGCGCTGCTCAGGACCCCTGGGATCTCTGGATCTTTCAACACCCATGTTACTTGTGAATATCAATAGCCTGATTAGGGAACACTAAAAAACACAAATAAACCGGCGTTAGTATGACAGGACCAGCGCCCTCTCCATGATAATTGGCATAACACCTAGGGGTCAAGTAGCAGATGTGTGAGAACAAAAAACACCAGGAGGGATGTTCAAAAGTATCAGTCACACAAGAGTTAACCAGATATAAGCGCTATATGAACCCACCGATGATGATTACTGATGGCAGCAATAATAGTCTTGAATGAGAAGCAGGCACTCCTCACGCTCCCCTGCATTGGGTCTCCGCACATGCCGCTCACCACCAGCGGCTCCATAGCAGTTTAAGCCTCGTTTTGGTCCTCCTTCCCCCAGAGTCTGACGTCACATCTGGATCCCCTGCCCGGTCAGCACTCATCGTGGGTGATCAGAGCGGCCACAGACGGCGATCCTCTTTGCCTCCTATACTGGCCATTGTGTGACCCCTTTTCCACCCTTCCCTGTCCAGGATTAAGGCATTCCGTTATCTCCTCACAGCCACAGAAAGGCACAACTGTGCCCACTGGTGCATTGTTCCTGGCTGATTTTATGCCTTCACACACACTGGATGGTCACCAAGCTGTGAGTTTTTAACCCCTTATTTTGGCTTCACCATTGCAGATCCAGCGGGGGTCATTTTACAAGGTGTACTGCTTTTTTATACATACATGGAACTGATTTTGAATAATACAATTTGTTAATGTTCTATTTGCTACATTGGCATCATTCATGACTATTATTGCTGCCATCATTAACCAGTTCTGGACCAGAAAGATTTGCCCCCTTAATGACCAGGCCATTTTTTGCGATTCGGCACTGCGTTACTTTAATGGACAATTGCACGGTCGTGCAACGCTGTACCTAAATAAAATTGATGTCCTTTTTTCCCACAAATAGGGCTTTCTTTTGGTGGTATTTGATCCCCTGTGACAAAATGAAAAGTATGTCGTTTGCAATAAATTTTGCATAAAATAGTTAATTTGCATTTAATTTTAATGGTCCAAAGAATGTCAGGCAAAATGGTTGGCCCTCATGCATGTTGACTTCATCAAATCTGGCCCTCTTTGAAAAAAGTTTGGACACCCCTGAGTTAAACTCTTCAAACAGTATATACAGTGCCTTGAAGAAGCATTCATACCACTTAAAATTTTCCTCATTTTGGGATTTTATGTGATAGACAAACACAAAGTGGCACATAATTGTGAAGTGGAAGGAAAATTATAAATGATTTTGAAATTTTTACAAATAAATATCTTTAAACTGTGGCGTACATTGGTATTCAGCCCCTTTTATTCTTATACTCCTAACTAAAATCTAGTGGAACCACTTGCCTTCAGAAGTCACCTAATTAGTAAATAGAGTTCACCCATGTGTAATTTAATCTCAGTATAAATACAGCTGTTCTGTGAAGCCCTCAGAGATTTGTTAGAGAACCTTAGAGAACAGACAGCATCATGAAGGCCAAGGAACACACCAGACAGGTGTGGGCCGTTCTGATGCCCCGTAAAAAGGCTGCACCGCTTCTGCCACAGACTATGCCTAAAGGAGTCCTGGTGAAGAGAAGCAAAAAAGTCGCTGCCGCTGACCTACTGAGTGCGGTTTGATGACAAGGACAAAGCGCAGGCCTCAAACCCCCCCCCCCCCCCCCCGCATGGATGGTGTAAACTGTGTCTGAGTAGAGGCCAGTTCCATGCCCCACTTGAGACTCTGCTGCCTTGACCAGCCCCAACTGAGCTGTACCAGCCCCCCCCCCCCCCAAACCTCCCCCTGCTGGCCAGGTCAGGAACCCGGATTCAGCTGGTAAGTAGAGAGTATCTGTAGCAGGGCTTCAGCCTGGAATGGGGGTCAGAAGGAGGATTGGGAGAGTAGGATGGGGGTGAGGGAAAGTGGGAGTGGGGCCAAGTCACTGCACCATGGGCCTCTGGTTTGTACTTCCCCCTGGGCCAAAAGTTGCCAGTCTGCCCTTGTCCTTCCACCACAGATTTTTTGGAGGGCTACCCTAACTTATCCCCTGGCACATCTAGCTGGGCCATTCCAATAAAGGTGGCCTGTAGGCAGGACAACATTCCCTCCTGTGATAAGTGGTGGGAGGTTCCTCTGCCAGGTTCTTATGCAAATATAAATTGTTTCTTTTCCTGTGTGCATTAACCTGTTTTTGCATCATGTATGACAAAAGCATGTAATAGGTTCAGGACTTTGCTGTCTTTGGAGGACTAATGGTTCTTTGGTGGGTAGAGTTGTGTAGCAGGCATGCTGTCATTGAGCCATGTAAGAGATTATAATGTAAGACTATTTGTTATGCAATTTCTCCTTGGAGATGGAGATAGGGAGAGGCTGACTGTGAATAGACACAGATGAGACTGGGAAGTAAAAAGTTTCATGAAGTGCTACCTGGGGCTGTAGAGAAGTGTGGTGTGAGGACTGTGCGTCCATGAGGGACAACAACACAACTCATCTTCATACCAGTAGAGAGACATATGAGGCAAGGGGGAGACCAGATGCAAGGAGAGGGTGCTGCTGTTTCACCATTAGCGCGTCAACCGCTCCATGGTCAGATGCAGACCCATCGCCTCAGGCACCCCATTGTTTGTGTGGGCATTTGGGCAGATGTCGCAGTGCCTTCCTGATGCTGGGTTGCCAGTCAGGGAATCTTAAGGAGCCTGTCTTAGGATGTCTATTTCCTTGGTCCCTGGTGTCGCCGGATTGGTGAGCGGGCAGTAACCCATCTTGCGCAAACCATTTCTAAGAGACACTGCATGCAGACACCTTCACCCTGTCTTCTTGTCAGAGCCTGTTCTAGTAAACACTTTACATCAGTTACCCTTTATTCTTGAGCTTCTTTGCATAGAGATCTCTTTGGGCCTTAAGCTAGCTGAAGATACCGAACATCTCCACAGTGAGGACTTCCATGTGTCTTCTTCACCTAGCCAAGAATCCAGTGACCAATACCCATACTCTTTAAGGAGGAACTTTTATCCTAAGATTGATACTGTTTTGTATATTGTACCATGCTTGTACAGTCAGGGCCTGTGATTTTAGGACTTTAGGGAGACAGACTGGCCTGCCACAAGTCATCTCTGTCCCCCCTTTATGCCTGAGCATATAGGTCACATTTAAGCCATTTAGGTTGGTTGAATTGCTATTTATTATTTGCATGTGAATTTGTGCTATACTGTTGTAGCACTGCCCCCTTGAAGACTGCTGAATATTACACTTGCGGGTCCCCCTGGGTTACCATTAGCAACTGCAGCATGCACAATTTAACTCTTCTCTCCCTGGCTCAGTCAATAAACAGTCTAGGGGTTGTGGTTGTTTTTGTGTTTTTATTTTAAGTAGGGATGGGGGAAGGGAAGAGTGGGACACTCCGGAATTTAACTATTAACAAAAGATGAGGACTCCTGTCTGTAGATGCAGCCAGGCTGCTGGTTTATCTTGCCACTAGATGAACTTTAGGATTAAGTCCCTAAGTAGATGACTTGATTGAATAACTATCTTCAGGGTACTCGCCTAGCACCCCCTTTCACTCCACCATCTGACACCTGTCTTCTGACTATACTACTCCAAGGTGGCCCCCTCTCAGGTCAGACCCCTAGACACAATCCCATGTACTCACAGTACTGTTTTTCTAGGGTCTGCAGTGTCTCAACCCCTCCAGTCAGTTCTCCTGGACCTCTGGGTTCAGCTCCTTCCTTCTGGTCCACCAGGCCGACCGCCTGTGACCACACACCAACTGCTACAAAGGAGAAGGCAGCCGCCACCCTCCTTCCGGGACTCTGCTCCCCAGCCAAAAACCCCGAGCACATGTGCTCCTGGCTTTTATACCACACCCCAGAATGCACCGAGACAACCAGTCTGTGTCAATTACTGATGCTGTATCAAAACCTGTGTACCCATTGGCCTGGTTTCCTCCACTGTCCAATATGCCTCCCTATTGGACCAGTGTGAAACACTCCCTAGACCAGATGAATCACACACTGAGCACCATGAGCAGACCTAACTCACAGATCCTGCTCTTTGTTAAGCAGAAAGCAATATAGATTTGCCTGCTGCTCCTATGATAGCTAGACAGAGCCAAAAACGATACTCTCTCACTAGCACCTACCTAGGAGGGTGCTACACTGTTCTATACCAAAGTTTTTCTATTTTTAACTACTCAGTTATATTATTACTGTTTGCTTGATGATAAATAGTCTTTCAGTAAACATACTTTCTGGTTTACTACAGTTTGTGTCCATTTGCTGCTGTGATCATAATAATGTTATTTGCTAGATGTGCCAGAGGGTCCGAGACTGTTTTTGGGGTTGAAAGGCAGAGTACAGAACAAAAAATACTCAGATGTTTGTGTCATCTCAGTGGCGTAACTACAGGGGTTGCAGGGGTTGCAATTTCAACCAGGCCCCATGCTCCAGGGGGCCTGTGCGGCTCCCCTGTACACCTCAATAGGGGGGGGGGGGGCGGTGGGGGCAGCATGTAGAGAAATCACTGTCCTCCTATTTCCTCCTGTAGATGCAGGAGGAAAATGGAGGAGATTGGTTCCTCTGTATGCTGCCCCCGCCGCTCCTCCTTTCCAGTTCACTTGTGTTCTGCTGTCTCTGGGCCCCTGTGTGCTCCCCCGGTTCCCCCCCCCCCCCACTGTGCTCCCATCCCTCTCCTGCCGGCTGCTGCAGGGGATGTGTCACAATAGAAAACCAGGAAGGGGTCAGTAAATATGTTATTTACTAGCTCCTTCCTTTTCTGAATGGACAGAGTCATAGTCAGTGACATTGTAAAAAAATAAAATAAAATAATACAATTAAAATACCAAAAAATAAAAACTACTGACACCAGTGGGTGAACTTCCAAGATCGCAAAGGTCACACTTGCGACTGGGCCCTGGCATTCCACCACTGTGGGGAGGCCCCAAGATGGCAGGAAGGGGGTCCACTGCAGAACTTTCGATAAAGGACCTCGCAAAGAGACTAAAGGGCCCCAGCATCAGTGGGAAGAGCCCTTCATGGTTTCTTGCATTGGGGCCCTGAAGGTTCTAGTTACGCCTCTGTGTCATCTTTAAGCCGACATCTCCATCCAGGATATACAGAAGATACTGACTCTGGATGATGGTTTAGAGAACCCTTAACTTCCTGTAGAGAATACATTGCCTCTGCTGCACCAAAATTCAAAGCAGTAGCATCATCCCTTTTTTGTTATTGAGAGGAGACAAGGTGGAGGAGTTATGTAGTTCGGCAAAGGAGGACTGGCTGGGCCTGGCAATACTTCTTGAGATTTCAGTGCAGCAGAGGCAGTGTTGTCACCTCACATTGGAAGTTGATTTTTGGTAGATCAAAAGATTTTTTTTCTGTCCTTTTTTTAAAGAGATAAAACACAGGGAGATGTGCATATATCAGCTATAGAACAAATCTTTTTTTTTTTTTTTTTTTTACCCAGACATATACTTTAAACCAATCTGTATATCCATCCAATACCTAAAAAATAAAGAACAAAATTTAGATAACTCAATTTTCAGTTCCTTTAAAGGAAAGAGACTGAAGATCTTGCATGATAGGTCCTGGAAACCACCCAGGGGAAGTGTCCTTCTCATTTTGTCATCTCTCTCCTAATTGCATAGCTCGAAGCCAGAGCGAGGAGGGAACAGAAGACTCTCAGCGATGCGAGAGAGCAGGAGGGGTGAGGGACCAGGGAGTAGGAAAGCTTGCATCTAGCAGATCTGTACAAGGTGATTTTCCTATACCATTATGCTTTCATCCTGAGACTTCTTATTAAAGCAATTTGTCCTGGCTTGTGATGACTATGAGGGTGGGTAGGCCGGTAATAAGCAGCTCTGTACTTATACCATGCAGATGCCATAATCAGACATGTCAAAATGCCTTTGAGCTTTGTTTAACTGACCTTCATCATGTAGCATCATTGTGTCAGAACTCAGGGGGGGGTGTTTCTGGAGATAGGCCCACAACTGCCCGCCTGATTAGCCAGCAGTATTTATAGAGCTGGTTGATGCACATGTTGCAGAGGATCCATGCTGACAGATGCAGATGACAAGTTCAATTGCATGGAATGTTGACTTCGACAAAGACCACTGCAGGTCTCCATAAAGCTTGCACCAATTTTGCAACCCAGCTGACTGATTGTAGGCAGCAACCATTGCCTGGAGCAGGCTTTATGTATCCTGGTTGTCCTTGCAAACTTTTCTTTAAAGCCCAATTGAACACTTATGATGTACACTAGAAGGGTAAAAAATCCATGTGCTGCAGGAATCGGTAAAATTGGACTACAGCCTGCCTCTCCTACAGTCCAAGACCCATCATCCCTTAGTCTGGGTGCTAATCAACAGTTCTCTCACTATGTAAGCAGCACTGGTGATAAGTGCACTGTTTGAGGGGGGGAAGCATGTCAGACCCCAGGAAAACCAGACCACTGTGCTGTGTAAAAAAGCCATGATCTGACTCTCCAGATTGTTGCAGCTCAGGGTATTTTAATCCTTGCTGTAGCCCTTTCCAGCCTAACTGCATTACAGTAATACATTATGAGGGTTCATTTGACTTTAAACAAAGGGTCCCCTAGCGGGGGTTTAAAAATGCAACCCTGGCAGCAATATTCACTTTTAATCTGGAGCAGTTTTCACCTCTAGATATTCTCAGTCTTCCAGGCTGAATGACACCTACCTTTTAGGTTACAGGGCTCAGATCGTAGTTCAAGTTTAGAGGTTTATACAAGGAAATTAGTTGAATGTGTAAGTCAGGAGTCTCCAAATATTCTAGCTAAACTGCCAGTTTACTGTCCTTCGGACATTAGGGAGCTGGACTGTGGCCAATGGTAGACAATGTATCAGGCTTGGTGGTCAGTGGGAGTAAAAAATATTACATAATGCCTATGGTCATTAGGATAAGGAATAGTGTCCCAATGTTAGTGGCAGTGGAAGGAAAAGTGCCCTATCCTTGGTGTCAGTAGAAGGAATAATGCTCCATTGTTGGTGTCCTTGGGAGGAATAGTGCCTCAATGTTGATGTCAGTGGGAGGAATAGTACCTTGTATAAGATAGTAATAGTGCCCCAATGGGCAGATAAAAACAAGCGAAGGGCCACATGTGGCCTGCAACAGGTTGACTAAACAGCGCATGTTTGCTAAGCCTAGGATATCATAAATGAAACTATATTGGAGCACTACTAAATGAAAACACTATTTATTTCATTTTTAATATTCAAAGCAAACTTCCCCATCCATCATGTTTCCATACTTTATTTTGTAGAGAAATCCCTTTGAAAAACACCCCTCTAGCCATTTAAGCTGTGGCCATCTTAAGTAAAAGCAGATGATTCATGTAGCCTATACTTCCTAGAATGAGATATCAGATCTATGAGATATGCCTAAACTGCCACATCCCAGAACAAGACAAGAACAGCGACACTATGAGAGGGATTTTTGGCACCAATAAACAACATAAATGTAGTAAAAATACAAAAGTTTAATTATGATCAATTAAAAACCAATATGTAGATAGAAATTTATATGAACAACAGGTACATAATCTTTTTTTAAATAGAGTGGCTTTATAGGCTCCAATATAAAAACCTCTGGCTTCCAATATTGTTCCACGTGACAACCTTTCTTCAGTAAAGTTGTGTACAATATAACCCCCCGGTACACCTGGACGTATGCGGTCCAGTTTAATGTATTACATAAGTTTGCATGGCAGTGTCCTGATTGAACTCTCTATCTACCTATTAATGTTTTCTGGAAGCTTATTTTGACTATGGTCATTCATGATCACCTAATGTCTCTTTATGGGGGGGCTGGTCTCAATCTACTCCATAGACTTTATTTCAATGTAGCACCCTGCAAGGTAGGTGTTAGGTAAAGTGTAGTGGGCCTTGTCTGCTTATCAGCAGGGCCATGATTTTCAGCTGGGCTGTCGTGGTTCCCAGGTGTGGCTGTTGAGACTGGGGAGTCTCCCCACTGTGCTCCATGAGAGGGCTCTTATTGGGCAGTGGAGGAAACCCGGCCAATTGCACACCCAGGCTTTTATCTTCCCCAGAAAGGCAGATTCTGCCGCACAGCATTCTGGGAGTGGGTATAAGTTTGAGGGGAGCACATGACGCAGAGTCTTGGGCGGGAAGCAGAGTCCCAGGAGGGAGGGTACAGCTGTCTCTCCTCCTGTCAAGAAGAATTGGGTGTCCCAAGCGGGACCTGCCTGAGGGGACGGAGGGCTGAGCTGAGCTGCAGAGAGGATCCGGTGTGCCGAGGACCAGCAGAGCTGAGAGGAGTCGAGTTTCAGGAAAGCATTCCCAGCTTTGAGTACTGCAAACTGCCCCTTGGGGTATGCCTAGTGAGAGGGGACCACTCCTGAGAAGGTCAGAGGGATCCAGGAGCTAGATAGCCAGTGCAGGAACAGAGTAAAGGGGGTGCCAGTGTTGACCCTGAAGAGTAAGGGGGGTGCCAGTGAGTGGGCCTTGAAACATTCAGTGTACAGTGGAAGTTTACAGTGTTGAGAGTTGTAGCAGCAGCAGTGTTAAAAAGGCTACCTCAGTCAGGAAGGACTGGAGGGAGCAGTGTCAGAGACTTTTGAGCTAACCAGAGTGTCAGAAGTCAAGTTTCAATACAGTGCAGCAAGTCAGTGATTTCAAGCGCCAGCAAGCGTTGGTCGGCATCCATCCGGCATCAAGTCAGCGCTGAAAGGCATTTTTCTCAAGTTGTCCCAGTTGTACCTAGTTGAGCCAGAGGAGTATCCCACTCATTCCCTTCTCCCATCCCCAATGTAAAATAAACAAAACAAACCAAAGATGCCAGAATGGTCATTGTCTCAACTCTCACACTTGGGCAAACAGCTTAAATGTGCTATTGGTGTTACCGGTGACCATGGCAGACCCACATCAGGCCCAATGCCTGGAAATACTGCTACATCAATTTTTACATCTTGGTATTTTACACATTCCTTTTCTCTTTTGTATATGGTGCTTTATATTTACAAAGTTTTTATGATATCAGACCATTGTCCCTTGAACTTCTCCCTGGCTGCAGAGATATCTGGAAACGCCCCGGTGGTGTCTTCAAATACCTGGTCTCCAACTGACACATTATGAATTATACCTGTAAGGATGATATGCTGTATATTCTTATGCTTTACTTTTTCTGTGTAACTCGTTGGCTGTTTTTTACTTTACAGAATCTATCCATTGCATTGTTCAAAAGAGTCCCCTGAAGAAGACTCAGCGAGTTGAAATGCGTAGAGGTCCCTCTGGCTTCAATGGTTACGAGATCTCTCTCTTTCTGTTTTCTATTCTGATTATGTACCTGTTGTTGATATGAATTTTGATCTACATATTGGTTTTTAACTGATCATAATACACTTTTTGTATTTTACTACATTTATGTTGTTTATTGGTGCCCTAAAAATCCCTCCCATAATGTCGCTGTTCTTGTTCTTCCTGGAATCAATGTGTCATTAGCCCAGACATGCAGGATGCAGGCAGGAGGAGCCCCTTCTTCACTCCTCCAGATGAAAGAAAAAAAGATGTCCATTAAGACTCTTGTGATGTAAAAAAAAGTAGTTTAAACAAACATAACTTCCTTTCTGTTAACTAATTCTAGCAACAAAAAGATTGAAAAAAGTTAATATGGATTGAGAGTGTTTAGTTCCACTTGAAATAAGATGTGTGTTTTGACCTATTTCTCATCCTTTGTTGCATTGCATCTCAAGTGCTGCTGATCTCCAGCAATGTCTTTGAAGCCACTTCCTGTCTAAGATGGCTGGCTGGTCTTTCTTGGAGCTCATTTATACAGGGCAGTTGAAAACCTTTTCTGAATGCTGGAAACTTGACAGCTGGAAACCAACGGTGAGCTTTTGAGGTTAGAAGTGTTTCTTTTTTTTAAAGCATAACTCCTCTTTTGTTGAGAAAACTTTCCCCTTTGGGTGATCTATGTACATTGCAAAAATTATAACAAACTTTGTTGCAGATTCCTACCTTTTGGTCTTCTGAAGAAATCACTGTGTGTTCCTCTGTGCTGAATGGGTCTAATGGGAGTGGTTTCAGAATTATCAATCATCTGTGCAGCTGCAGGGCTCTAATGAGGAAATCTGCTCGGCCTGCATCTCTTTAGACGTGTTCCTATTGGGAGTATCTCACCAAAAATTACATTTTTGTTGCAGGGGATGCCTGAAATCTGATTTGTATTGTAGGCAGACTTCTGGGAAAATTGGTGAGCCAATCACACAAGCAGGAAATGATGTTTCTGGGGGTGTGGTCAGTATACATTCTGTGTACAGAACACCTCCAGGTAGCCATATTGCATTGCATTTTCTGAAAATTTTAATAACATTCAATTACAATATGAGTCGTGGCGCAATTGTATACACTATATTATTTTTTCTTTATTCGCAATTTTTTTTTCCCATTTCCCCATGAAAGTGGAGTTACCATTTAGGATAACCTCAGGAAACCCTCCCAAATGCCCACAATGCATGAAAAACAATTAACTTATTAACTCTTTCAGCCATTCTGTGGGAGAAGAGAGAGCAGCAGCATAGAGAGCAGTGTCCTTGTAGATAGCTTTCTTATTTTTTGTGCTTTCACTATGGATCCCATCATGACATGAGCATATGGTACATTTTGTGACATATATAGGCCATCATCCGTGTTGTAGAGGTAGGAAAAAAAAAGAGAGCATCCAAATATCGGACTGTACAGGCTAGAAACCAGGAGTTTTGATTTGAATAAAAATTACAATTTTATTAAGTATATCACAATAAAACAATACCTAAGCTTGAATAAAAGCAATAGTACTGGGAAGTTATACACTTAAGCCAGATAAGATAGAATGCTGTGGAAGCAGTCCTTATGTTCCGATGCGTTTCACCATATTGATTCTTCAGGGCTTATGAGGAATATGCAGCATATATCTTCAAGGAGACAACATAATTTTTAAAAACATCCATATAGGTTACATAAAGACAACATCATTTCTAGTAATCTGTTTGTTCTACCAGATCCACCTTCATGGGGGGCAGTAACGGCAAAATTCTTAAATTTATTAAATTAGACGGTACTAGTTAGCCGGTACTAATTTAAGCCCTCAGTAGAAGTCGTGATGACGAAATGCGTCAGAGCATGATTACACGGTCACCACAGCAGCCGGATGCCTGGATGCCGTGCACGCTACCCGGGAATCACTGTGTAGTCTACATAGTGAGAGCGGTACAGCTGTACCAGTGCTTTTGTGTTGCTGACAGATAGCACTCTGTACAAAGCGGACCTATAAACCCTGCACTCTGTATGTCATACACTCCCCAACTTTGCAGTCTGTACATAGCGCACCCATAAACCCTGCACTCTGTATGTCATACACTCCTCAACCCTGCAGTCTGTACATAGCGCACCCCTAAATCTGTATGTAGCACACTCGTGAACGCTACACTCTGTACACTGCATACTTCTAAGTATCTAAGTAGATGCATAGTCTTACAGATACAACCGGCCCTTTGAGGACAACCCTAATGCTAATGCGGCCCACAATGCAATTGAGTTTGACACCCCTGGCCTAAGGGGAGTCATGAGAGGTGTGGTGAATGCGCATGTTGTGAACATCTAATACACCGGTGAAGGAAAAGAACTGTATTGGACTATTAGGATGCTATTAATATAAAACAGCATGCTTTGTGACAATTAGGATGATTTATAGCGCTGCTAATGTGTGTCTTTCCAATTGTTATTATTGTTGTAATTGGCAAGGTAACACATGTGAGATTTTCAATAATTTAATTAATATGTGGAGAACGCCTCCAGGAAGCCGTATTGCATTGCATCTTCAGAAAATTACAACAGCTGCAGATTGAAAAGTGCACTTGCAGATTGCATCTGCACTTTGCAAAGTGCACAGTCTATTTCCCTTTAGTAAATCCACCCCATTGTTTCTTTGTGTTCCAGAGCTGTGCGATTTTATGAGACATATTTGCATGATATCACAGTACAATGCACAAAAAAGCATGTAACCTCACACAAACGCACCACACTGCAACACACCTCTCACCCCAACAGTTAGGGCAGAAGAAACATGCCTTTAAGAACTTTGGGAAGTATGAAACCTGGACATCTTTGTCCTGTGCACTGATAGGATGCATATAGATTGCACCATTTGTCTCTGTCCTGAGAATTCAATAAACATTTCCAATTCTTACCTGCAATTCGCTATTTTTAGAAATTTCCAAATCAATAATGATCTATAATTGCTCACAGAATCATTAATGAATTTAGAAAGTTTAAAAAAGAACTAGCCAATGTGTCTTGCATGAGTTAGCCTATTGATAGATGTATACAAGTAAAGGGCAAAAACTTGGACGTTTTCTAAGGCCTCATTCACACTGGAATTTAATAACGTGCCTTTTACAGGCATTTAGCGTTTTTTCAGCCTGTAAAAGCACCTCTATGGAAACCTATGAGTCCCTGCACACATAGGCGTTTACAGGAGTATGAGAAAAGGAGCGTTTACAGGCTAAAGAAAAAAAAAAAAGAAATCAAAAGTGAGTTCAGGAAAAGAGCTGAAGAGCAGAAAAATGTGTTTCAGCATTAATGCCTTTCAATAGCCAGAATAAATTAATATTCTGGCCAATGGAATTCATTAATTATGCTAGACGCGCCCCAACGCATGTGCAGTGCATGGCTTTAGGAGCATTGTTTCAGGAGCTTTTCTCCTACCAGGAGTTCTGGAATTCAGAGAAGAAAAGCAAACACTCTGGGGTTGATTTACTAAAGGCAAATAGACTGTGCACTTTGCAAGTGCAGTTGCTCCACAGCTTAGTAAATAAGCAGAAGCTCGGCTGACTACCATCATCCAATCATGTGCAAGCAAAAATGCTGTTTTTTTTTTTAATTTCCCTTGCATGTCACAATATACAGCAACAGTACACATGTTTTAAAGAAAACATTCACATTTTGTCAAAAGAAAGTCAACCCAAAGACTTTATTTTAACTAGGATGATGTCATAAATCTACTCCAGGCAGAAGAAAGTATTTTCTCAGTTCTCTCTCCTCCAGTGATCAGGCTGCAGCATTGGAAATTTGTATCAAGTCACAAGGTAAGAGGCTGAGCAGGGGCTGGTTTGTGTCAGATATTTGTGAACACAGCCACCAGGACTTACATGATTGTGTCATCGTTTTTATTGGTTGAGCTAGATAGACTTGTGTCTTTTTTCAGCCTGACTATGTTACTATGTTATCTCTGAGCATGCATCTCAGTCCACAAAGAAGATGGTGATCCTGGATGATGCCGGAAAAAAATGGTTCCATCCTTCTGGAGAGAAAAGCAGATAAAGGCATTGTAAGGGGGAGTACTGTGATCCCTGTGAGTGTTACACTTACATGCTGTATTACTTAGAATACATGGACTTAAAAGGTAACTCGACTTTCTTGGGAAAAAATCAGCAAATAAAGAAAAAACAATATAGCGTATACAATTGCGACACAAATCTCATTGTAATTGAATGTCATTAAAAATTACCTTTCCTTTTCAATCTGCAGCTGGTGTAATTTTCTGACAATGCAATGCAATATGGCTACCTGGATTTGTTCTGTACACAGAATGTATACTGACCACACCCCCAGAAACATCATTTCCTGCTTGTGTGATTGGCAGAATTCCGGGAAAATTGGTGAGCCAAAGATACAAGTCCGATTTCAGGCATCCCCTGCAACAAAAATGTCATTTTTGGTGAGATATTCCCAATAGGAACACATCTAAAGGGATGCAGGCCCAGGAGATTTCCTCATTAGAGCCCTGCAGCTGCCACAGCTGATAGATAATTATGAAACCACTCCCATTTGACTCACTCAGCACAGAGGAACAAATAATGATTTCTTCAGAATAACAAAAGGTAGCAATCTGCAACAAAGTTTGTTATGATTCTTGTAATGTAAAGAGATCACCCAGACGGGAATGTTTTTTTTCTCAACAAGATCGGAGTTACGCTTTAACATTAAAAACACGATATCTGGTGCTAGGTCAATTTTATCCACATTTGGTTCTTCTCTTAGTCCTGGACTTCCTACTTAGGAGGCTGCAAATACAATAAGAAGGGTGTACCAATTGGATCTTTGCCATGCTTTAAGCTTCATGCACAGGGCCGGGACCAGGGGTGGGCAGGAGGGACGGCTGCCCTGGGCGCAATGGTTTTTTGCAGGGATTCTTTGCAAAATGTAGCTTCTCATTTACTAAGCTCTGTGTGCATGAGCAGTGCTGTGACAAGGTCATCCAGGGCAAAGATGCCAAACTGCACCCCCTCTTCCTATAAGGTTAGGGTCAGGGTGGCCCCAATCCCTGCAATAAATCATTGTGCCCAGGGCAGCTGTCCCTCCTGCCCACCCCTTGTCCTGGCCCTGTGCATGAGGCCTAAAGCATGGCAAAGATTAAATATATATACACTTCTTTATGCATTTGCAGCCTCCTGCAATTGACTCAACCTCTATGGGGAGGTAGGTAGTTATTCTCTAAAAAAAAAAGTTTGCAGGAGTCATGGAAAAGTGCCCATTTTGTCCTGCATGGCTTAGGAATATGTAGCTGATGTGTGCTATAACATTTCTGATGCACATTTTATCCTGGTACACCAATCTATTGGATTCTGGTCTGAGCTGGTGATTGGGAAGGTTAGATGGGGGGTGGTGGTAGTATATTTATGACCAATGTTAGTACAGTTAGTTGAACGATGTTAGTTCAGTTTAGACTGTCTATGTTTATTGGCCCTGTGTGGCCGTATCTGGTGTTGTGTTGGATTCAACCAATTGTTTTGTTTCTCTTTTTGCTACCTATCTTTAAAAATCAATAAAATAAATAAATAAACTTTCATCACTAAATTGTACCTATAGGTAAGCCTATAATAAGGTTTACCTATAGGTAGTGTAAATGTATCCTAAATGTGACATCACTGGCACATGCGCTCTGAAGGAACGACCACCCGTGCCATCCCTTCAGAGCCCTGTGCTGTGCGTGCATGCGTGGGAGTGACGTCATCGCAGCTTCGGCCAGTCACAGAGTCTGTGAACGGGTGAAGATGGAAGCGGCCTCCAGTGATGACATTGCATCGCTGGAATGCTTGGTTTTCAGGTAAGTTTCACATAATGTGCTAGTATGCAATGCATACTAGCACATAATGACATAACCTTGCAGGTAAGGGAGGGAAAAAAACAACAGCTTTAACAAGGCTTCAACAGTCCCTACTTTAGGCATTATGCAATTGTAACATTGATAGAAGAGACCTAGTGGGTCAAGAAAGCTTGCATCATAAATAACTTTAATCTGAAGTTGAATCTACTTATATGTCGCCTTCCCTGGCTCCTCCTTTTACCGCTCATTAATATGCCTGTGACATTTTTTAAATAAAACCTGTTTTCATTACTTTTAAACCAAGCAATATCACCCTGGGTCTCTGTGCTTCTCTGGCAGAATGCAGACCTTCCTGTGATGCTGAACCTCCATGATTGAAAGAACTGAAATCCAGTGAATTAAAGGGGTGGGGCATTCAGGCTGGGAACATAAGTGCTAGATGATGCTGGGAGTCCTGCAGTGCAGCCAGGAAATGAGGCGGGCTCTATCTGACCTGCTGCAGCTTCTAAAGCACATTGTGAGAAGCTCACAGTGTGCAGTGAAATCAGAGTAAGCAATTTCAGTACAGAAGAGGAGCCTGCACATCTGTGCAAGACTGAAGAGAAGGCTAGAGTTCACCTTTAACCACTTTACGACTGCCCGCCACAGTTATATTGCGGCAGGCAGCCACTCCTGGGCAAACCGACTTAGGTATACATCGGTCCTGCGCAGGAGGCTAGGGGGTGAGCGCGCCCCGCCGGCGGCGCGCTTCTGCCCCCGCTCATCAGCGGGGAAGCCGATGCAGCGGGCAGGCGGCTCCGATTGCTGCCTGGCACCCACGATCGCTCCCCACTGTGAGAGAACAATCAGGTGTTGTAAACACAGCCGACCGTTCTTCTCCCTGAAATGATCACAGAGCTCCTGTGATCCTTCTATATAGGAACACAGGTTTCTATGGTCATGTCACAAGCCACGCCCCCCCCCCACAGTTAGAAACACACCCCTAGGAACACATTTAAGCCCTTGATCACCCACAAGGTTAACCCCTTCCCTGCCAGTGTCATTATTACAGTAACAGTGCATAGTTTTAGCACTGAATACTGTAGTAATGTCACTGGTCCCCCCAAAAATGTCAGTTAGGGGTCCGATCTGTCCGCCGCAATGTCGCAGTCCTGCAAAAAATCGCAGATCGCCGCCATTACTAGTAAAACAAACAAAAAAACAATAAAAATGACATAAATCTTTCCTGTAGTTAGTAGACACAATAACTTTTGTGCAAACCAATCAAAATACGCAATTTTTTTTTACCAAAATAAGTAGCAGAAAACATGTTAAAAAAATGTTGATTTTTTAATTTTTTTTGGGAATGTTATATAGCAGAAAGTGAAAATATTGTTTTTTTTTTTCAGAATTGTCGCTCTTTTTTGTGTATAGCGCAAAATATAAAAATACCACAGGTGATCAAATACAACCAAAAGAAAGCTCTATTTGTGGAAAAAAAAAGGACATCACTTTCATTTGGGTACAGCCTTGCACGACCGCGCAATTGTCCGTTAAAGTAACGCAGCACCGAATCGCAAAATAGGGCCTGGTCTTTGAGCAGCCAAATCTTCCGGGGCTTAAGTGGTTAAAGTAATGCAGCGCCGAATCGCAAAATATGGCCTGGTCATTAAGGGGGCAAATCCTTCCAGTCCAGAAGTGGTTAAAAATGCAAGGTTTCAGATCCCTTCTTCTAACATAAGTTAGCTGATAAAGGGTGTAATTTAAACTTTAATATATATCCAGAGGCAAGTACAGAAGGTCAAAGATGCCGAGTTCATTTACTTTACTGCTGTAAATGTGCAAACAATCTTCTCACCCATAGTATTTTACAACATACTGTATATTTATACCTAAAGTGTATATAGAGCCAAAACCTTTTCTTTTGGTTTTGGACAGAATGTAAGACTAGAACCCCTGTCAGGTTTTTATTGATGTCTGTGTCAGACAGCTGGGAAGATTCCCTCTCTCTCTCTGTTTAATCTTCAACTGCTGTTAAAGGAGGGCTAACAGGTTGGCATGGGTTACTATGCACCCTTGTTTCTTCTTTTATAAGACATTAGAAGAGACAATCTGGTTGAATGCAGTGCCGTATCTTGGGAGCAAACTGCAGGTGGTTATAAAGAAGATGAGATGCGCGGGCAGAGGTAGGAGGAAAGCCTGGGGGATGAAAAGGATACAGGCAATCGTTGCTATCTAAGGTTATTAGCTTTCTTTGAGTTATGGTTTAAACATTGAGAGAGACACGACAAAGTGATGACACCAAAACCTTTCCCAGGAGGCGATTATTTCCTGCTAGACAAGACTTTCCTTCCTGTCTCAGCACCTCTGTCTCTATTTGTCTGCAGCAGGTATACCTTGTATTATGTCCCCATGTCTCTTTGATTGGAACATCGGAGATTCTGCTCCATGCCCGGAGGCTTTTTATTATTTTTGCACCAAATGCAGCGGTGCTGAAACAGGGTTACTAAGGTAACAACTGTAAGAGCAGCCATCGGAAAATAACAGTGCTTATAGGGTAACACTGATACATAAACATACACTGACAGCTTACTAACATAGGTACAATTACATTGAGTTCCAGGTAGATATCAAAGACATAAGTTAAAGAGGACCTAAAGTCTTAAATAAAATAATAAAAACAGTGAGCAGACAGGCTCTGTACTGCAAAAGAAACATGCAGTGTCTCTGCTGCAAAAAAATAAACGTATCTGCCTACTCGCAGTATTCTATAGAATGTTCACCGTGCTGCGCATGCACAGCTCAGTTTACAGTTCGGCACTCCTGCACGTGTGAGGAGGAGTGACGTCATCCCGCACTGGCCAATCAAGGTAACTGGCACCTGGAAAAAGCAGGGGAGAAGATGCCGGAGGCAGAAAGAAAACTTGCGGGCCATGGACAATTGAAACAATGGTAAGTATTACGGACTTTGATTCCACTTTAATGCAGCTCTGCATTCATTATTAAAACAGAAGTACAGGAATTAAAAAAAAAAATTCTATTTTTTCCGCTGCTGGCTCTACGCAAAGAACTGAATGATCAAAGAACGCTGATAGTTAACTTCTCAGGTCCACTCTATGCTCTGCCCCTCCAGCGCTCACTGGAGCGCTGGACTGTGTAGAGGGGAGGGAGAGGCTGGCTCAGGCTCTTAGCGGCACACTTAGAGACCAAGCCAGCTGTCGGCCAGGCATCTTGGTGGATCCCAACATTTTTGTAGGGAACCCTGCAGAGCCTGGACTGGCTAAGTGACAACAACCAACAGCGGTTAATGTAGAGCTTTGGGGTGTCATTCAAAATTAGAGGCACCACAACACACTGCGCCACGCAACACAT
This sequence comes from Pelophylax lessonae, assembly GCF_965119305.1. Classification (NCBI taxonomy): domain Eukaryota; kingdom Metazoa; phylum Chordata; class Amphibia; order Anura; family Ranidae; genus Pelophylax; species Pelophylax lessonae. The sequence goes on along the minus strand of NC_138771.1, from coordinate 511,753,140 downwards.
AGGATTGAATGGGGATTTGAATGTTTCTCAGACAAGACAGCCTAGGAGGGGTTGGAAACACAGATTGAGAGGCACAGTCCAGGAGGTAACAGAGAAAAGCCAAGGGGAACACGATCTGCTGACAATACAAAGGGAAGAGAACGTGCTTGGAAAATACACAGAACCCGGGATTGCATCCAAGCAGACCCTTATAGCCCCTGGTTTTACATCTCCTAACGCATCCAAAAATCTTTAGGCAGCACTTGCCGTACGCTTAGCTCATTCATCACAGATGAGGTCTTAGCCGAGTGCAGTGAAAACCACAACATTAAATCGTTGTGATTTTTGGACGCCGTCCGGCAGCGTTTAATTGCCTGCTCTGCCACCGTACAGATAATGCTGGTGCAGTTTGCTACAAGATCTGCTGTGCTGTTTGAGGCTTAATTTTTAGAGGATTTTACGGAGGATCCAATTAATTGGCAAACCAAATTAATTAAAACTGATGAAGTTCTATTCATCCATTATTTATAATCCCGTTACAGCCTGGAAGATGAAGGGGTATTAAGCTGTGTGTTTGTAAGAATATTTATTTCCTTGATTACAGAAGGCTCAGGCTAACCCTTTCTTTGCCAGATAACAATTTACATCGTTCCGCTAAGGTGACACGGTGCGTACTTTACATCATTTTCATTAACTAGCTTATGCAAATACATTTTATTAGCATTCACAGATAAATATGTAAATGCTTTAGAAGATTAGTAATCAGGGTGAAAACTAGCAGTTTGTTTTTTTCCCCTAAAGAGACCCTGTCGCCAGGCCATTCATTTCAATAACAATCTTCTCATACAATTCTACATGCAAATTGTAGAAGTAAGTGGGTCTGGTGTCCATTTGGTGGCCCATGGGCACCTTTAAATGTTAGCCGTGCAACGTCCTAATATATTTAATTGGAAACTTGAAAAAATCATGAACTTTATAGGCACATAAGTATAAAATATTAACCATTTTATTAGTCTACAATAAAATAGTTGTATATAATATAGTTGCATAGTTACATACTGTAGTTGTTGAGGTTGAATAAAGACAATAGTCCATCCAGTTCAACCTGTGTAGGTGTGTGTGGACATAATCATTTCACATACCCCTGAATGTTTTGATCCTTGAGATGTATGTCCAAGAGTCTTTTAAAAGTAGCCATACTTCCCGCAGTTACTACCATTTGTGGTAGAGAATTCCACAGTCTTGTAGCCCTTAGTTTACAGAACCCACTGCGTAGCCTGTGGCTAAAACGCTTCTCCTCTAATCGCATTGTATGGCCTAGTGTGCTCATGCATTCCTTGCGACTGAATAGTTTTTTTTCTATGTTGAGATCACCTTTGAGGTATTTGTAAATCGCTATCATGTCCCCTCTCAGGTGTCTCTTCTCCAAGGAGAATAAATCAATCCTTGTAAGCACTTTTCATAATTAAGGTCCTCCAATCCCCTAATTAATTTAGTTGCCCTTCTCTGGACTCTCTCCAGCTCCAACACATCCCTTCTGAGGATTGGCGACCAGAACTGGACAGAATACTCCAGATATGGTCGGACCAATGTTTTAGTGGTAGGATTATAGATTTATCTCTGGAATACATCCCCTTCCTTATGCATGCTAATATTCTGCTGGCTTTGGCAGCTGCAGCTTGACATTGCAGGCAGTGAGATCCCAGTCCTTCCTCTTCCCTCTGAGCCACGTCACCGACAATAGAAGCCCGGATACGTGCGGCGCCCAGTGCGCATGCGCGAAGGGCTTCATAAGGCCGGGGAACTGGCGTCTCCTCTCATTCCCCTCGCTGAGAGGGAAGGGGAAGGACTGGGATCTCGCTGCCTGGACAAAGATCATCTACCCCTTAAACCACTACCTTATAAAGTAAGTTGAATGTGGATTTACCATCCACATAACAAACGTTGAAGTCACTACTTTTCACATTGCTCACTTGAAATAAAAACAATTGGAATTCCATACATTACTGTTTCACATGTTATAGAAACAACAAACACAAGGAAAAACTTGGAAGAGTCTTCCACCACCGTGGAACCGACACAGGACTGCTACTAATTGTCTGCAGCACCAGATGAAAGTCTAATGCTTACACATACCCTGCGATTACAAACTGTTTCTGAAAACGATTACTCCATACATTTAAAACATGTATATACCATTGCAGGCAAGACCACCCCGATTCCTGCTGCGATTCTATAGGGACACAAGGAAGGTTGCAAAAATAAGAGGCCAAACATATGTATGTATATTTGAGATACTTTGATCACTTGCTTTGTGACTCTATGCTGTATATACTATCAATAACTGAAATGTTGTTGAATTACAGACTGGGTGACAAACCTTTGAAAAAGGCTTATAGCCGAAACGCGTCAAATTCTTAGATGACCTCTGTGTTTATTCCTCAAAATCATCTGCAGGAAATACAGAGAGAAAGCATCCACATCTAATGTCACCATACCCACACTTGTCACTGATTCGCACTAATCTTCTTTTTATTCTTCTTTCACCCTTGGGCCCTCAACCCACGCACATATCCAGCACATGTTTACATGCTTATGTATGACAGTGAACTATGTATATATATATTTCATACAATAAATCCAACAATTTTATATAAATGTTGTATATGATTACCTGCCCATAAAGTCCCATATTCCCCCCTGGCTTGAGGCACCAGAAAACCCCATACGATAATTACAGGGACGGAGGCAAACCTTTTTTCTTAAAGTTCTCTCGAGATCAAAACCCAACCCCCTAGACAGCATAAAAATTTACTGCTGTTCAGGGGCTCTAGGCTTCAGCAGAATGGCAGCATCTGGCAAGAAGAAACAGGAGCAATCCACGAGGCAATTTACAGCACAGCAATCATTTTGGTAGTGTAATTAATAATGTGGAATGCATGTTGCTTGCTAAATAACATTATTTTTTTATCAAGTTGTAAAGGTCCACTTTAAGGATATATTCCCACCAGATGCAGTGGCACTGCATTGGGGGGCTATTCCAGCACAGTCTCACGATATAACAAGGCAAAATGCCTTGTTTCCTGTGTGCTGGGGTAACACCACTGCGTTGTGGTGGTGTGCTGGTGTTGTGCAGCAAAAAAAGACTATATTTTTTTCAGCATATCGCAATGTGAGGCAATGCAATCCCTCGCATTACTCAGTGGCCAATTTAACTTTATTAGATGTCTGTGTGACATTTCAATAAAGTTCATTAAAAAAAAAGTTAACAGTGCAATGTACTGAGATCCCTACATCAGCACTACGCTGATCCAGCCGGACCGCACTGCACACCAGCCACTGTGTTGTAAAGGCCCGTACACACGTACCGATCGTCGGCATACAAACGTCGGCGGACGAAAGATCTGCCGATTGTACGCTTGTTAGTATGGTGCCTCCGACAGCCGTCAGCGCACATTCTGCCGATAAGAGTCTGTCTTGCAAGCATTAAAATTTTTGTATGCCGACATCAGATCGGCCGATTGTTCGCCAGTCAGTACAGAATTTGGACGACAGACCGCAGATTTGCAAGACTGGGCATGCTCAGAAAAGAAAAAACACAGGGAAAGTTAACCATTACATGACATCACTTCTGCAGTCGGCTGTAGTCGGCGGACAAAATTCTTGTGCTGTCTTTGCACTTTTCAACAGACACCGACAGCCCAGGGACAAAAGACGGCCGATCGTTCGCTGACGATCGGTACGTGTGTACGGGGCTTTAGCCTTAGACTTGACCAAGAACAGCTACTACTTTAGAAGGTCCAGCACCCCACACCTTTCTTCTGCTTTCTCAGCAATAAAAACCTGACAGAGGTTCCAACTCTTCCATGTTCTATCCAGAACCAGAACATTTTAGCTTTGGCATGAGTTGGGCTTTAAACAAATGGTATGTTGTGGTATCTTATATTTTACTTTAAAGCATAACTCCAATTTTGTTGAGAAAAAAAACATTCCCCTCTGGGTGATCTCTGTACATTGCAGGGATTTTCCCAAATGTTGTTGCAGATTCCTACCTTTTGTTATTCTGAAGAAATAATGGTTTGTTCATCTGTGCCTATGTGCTGGGTGAGCCTAATGGGAGTGGTTCCATAATTATCAATTAGCTGCAGCAGCTGCGGAGCACTAATGAGGAAATCTGCTGGGCCTGCATCCATTTAGATGTATTCCTATTGGGAGTATCAAACCAAAAATGACATTTGTGTTGCAGGGGATGCCTGAAATCTGACTTGCATCTTAGTGCAGACGTCTGGGAAAATTGGTGAGCCAATCACACAAGCAGGAAATTATGTTTCTGGGGTGTGGTCAGTACACATTCTGTGTACAGAACAACTCCAGGTAGCCATATTGCATTGCATTTTCAGAAAATTACAGTGGCTGCAGAATGAAAAGGAAAGGTCATTTTGTAATAACATTAAATTACAAAATGATTTCTGTCACAATTGTACACGCTATATTATTTTTTCTTTATTTGCTATGTTTTCCCCACAAAGGGAAGTTACCCTTTAAAGCTCAACTCCAAAAAAATCTATTCCTTTTTTTAGATATTGTAGGAAACAGTGTCAGATTTTATTGCTGTCCTCATTGTGTCCCAGTCACTAATAACTGACATGCCAGTGTATTATCACTTCTAATATTTGAACTACATAACTGTGTAATTTCCTTAGCCGGTGTGTGAAATGCTATAGGTTGCATTTTATGAAAATTAATAAATGATCTGATTAATATCCTTGAAGGACGCACGCTGGACTTCCATTCAAGACTTTTGCCCCTCTATAAAGAGCAATTATGGTATATTCTCATTGCCGTAATTAGTGTCAGAGGACACTGTGAGGAAAGTAAAACTTATTAGTAAGATTTGGCTTTAAGCCGATAATGAAAGCTGGCAAGCCTAGCAGGTATTAAAGGAGGATTCCAGTCTTAACTAATATTCTCAGGGCTTCAGTTTTCTTTTCTTTGAATAGACATTGATGTAGGACCTCTGTCCCTTTTGTTTAATCTGTAGGAACTGCTTTTTAAAATGTATTAAAACAAAGATATCAGAAAGGGTTTATTTCTAGATAGATTAATGTTTTTCAAAGTTTTCTTTATGTAGCACCACCCCTGTAAGGGCCACTGGAAGATGACTGTCCTCAAAGGTTGCCCTGACCTTGCAATCCTCCCGAGACCTCTGACACCTTGGGTTCAGTCCTGATTCATAGAAATAATGCAGTCACACAGCCACTAGACTGTAGCGAAGTAAATGAGTATTTTACTAAAGTTTCTTAGGTCAGAAAAGAGCAAGGATTATTAATGTAGATATCTTCCGATCTTAAACTGTAGTCTTAGCAAGTATACAAAGGATATGCAATGCAAAGCAAGATCACAATAAATCAAACGGTAATAACCAATAAGCTCTAAATGACCCCAGGTATAAAAGGGAAGAGAATGACCTTCCTCTGTTAAGCCACTCCCTCAATCCTGATGCCACGGCCAAGAAAGTAAATAGAAGAATTTATTATTTTAAGACAACAATTTGTAAGGAATGCAATAATCAACTTCTGAGCAAGAGTCCCCCTTAATGTGCACAGGCATTATACACTGGGTCCTTTAAAGTGATTGTAAAGGTTAGTTGTTTTTTTTTTTTTTTTTTAAATAACAAACATGTTATACTTACCTGCTCTGTGCAAGGGTTTTGCACAGAGCAGCTCAATCCTCCTATTCCGGGGTGCCCCGGCGTCGCTTCTGGCTCCTCCTCTTCATCGGGTGCCCCCATGGAGAGCTGCTTTCCATGGGGGCACCCGCGCGGTCAGGCTCCCAAGTCCTGCTGCTGCGTCCATCGACACAGACAGCAAGACTCGGCCCTGCCCCCTGCTCTCATGTCACTGGATTTGAGGACTCGAGACAACGGCTGGAGCTGCTGGACTCGTGTTCATCGCTGGAATGTTTGGGTAAGAATAACGGGGGGACGGGGGTCTGGGGGGGGGGGAGCTGCAACCATGAAAGGTTTTTCACCTTAATATATTAAGGTGAAAAACCTTAAGATTTTACAACTCCTTTAAGTGGGGGGTGGGGAGAAGAAAAGTAGAGAAGTCCTTGTAGTGTAGATGTAGTGTTCAGACTCTTCAGCTAGCATACAGTGGGGAAAATAATTATTTGATTCCCTAAAGATTTTACAAGTTTGCCCACTTACAAAGAAATTAAGGGTCTATAATTTTTTTTTCATAGGTGTATTTAAAATGATAGAGGCAGAATATCAACCAAAAATCCAGAAAAAATGACATGATACAAATGTTATAAATGGAGTTGCAGTTAAGTGAATAAAAAAAGTATTTGATCCCCACACAAAACATGACTTAGTACTTGGTGGAGAAACCCTTGTTGGAAGCACAGAGGCAAGACGTTTCTTGTAGTTGGTTACTAGGTTTGCACACATCTCAGGAGGGATTTTGGTCCACTCTTCTTTACAGATCTTCTCTAATTCCTTAAGGTTTCTTGGCTGTCGATTGGCAACTTGAAGTTTCAGCTCCCTCTATAAATGTTCTATAGGAGTAAGGTTCGGAGACTGGCTATGCCACTACATGACCTTAAAATGCTTCTCCTTGAGCCACTCCTTTGTTGCCTTGGCAGTATGTTTTGATCATCATCTCGCTGGAAAACCCATCCACCATGACCCATCTTCAGTGTTCTGGCTGAGGGAAGAAGGTTTTCATCCAAGATATTACAATACATGGCCCCATTCATTGGCCTTCAATGAGGCAAAGTCGGCCTGTAACTTTAGCAGAAAAACAGCCCCAAAGCATAATGTTTCCACCTCCAAGCTTGACTGTATGGATGGTGTTCTTATGGTCATGGTCAGCATTTTTCTTCCACCAAACAGTTAATGCCAAGGAGCTCAAATTTGGTCTTATCTGACCACAACACTTTCTCCCAATCCTGCTCTGAATCATTTAGATGTTCACTGGCAGACTTCAGATGGGCCTATGCAGTACATGTGCCTTTTTCAGGAGAGAGGGACCTAGTGGGTGCTGCAGAATTTCAATTCATGGCAGTGTATTGTGTTACCAGTGGTTTGTTTGGTGACTGTGGTCACAACTGCTTTGAGATCATTCACAATCTTCTCCCGTGTAGTTCTGGGCTGATCCCTCACTTTTCTCATGATCATCCTTACTCCATGAGGCAAAATGTTGCTTGGAGCTCCAGACCAAGGGCGATTGATGGTTATTATGTATTTCTTCCACTTGCAAATAATCGCTCCAACGGGTCTCCTTCTCAGCAAGCCCTGTTGGTCTTGTAGCCCATTCCAGCCTTGTGCAGGTCTACAATCATGTCCCTGACATCCTTTGACAGCGCTTTGGTCTTGCCCATGATGGTGAGGTTTGAATGGAAGAAAGAGATTCTGTGGACAAGTGTCTTTTAAACACATAACGAGTTGCCGTTTTGAGCACCTTCCTAAATTGACAGGACTAATTGACAGTACCACATGAGCACATACTTTAGCCAGTCTGTGGGAGCTAGAATTATTGATGGTTAGTAGTGAATCAAATACCTTTTTTACTCATTGAACTGCAACTCAATTTACTGTATAACATTTGTATCATGGGTTTTTTCTGGATTTTTGGTTGATATTCTGTCTCTATAATTAAAAGTGCAAGGGATCGAATAATTATTTTTGCTACTGTATACAAAGTGTTTCCTGTTAGGAGCTTTCATGTAAAAAGATAGAGTAAAGGTGTCTGCATGCAGTGTCTTTTTTAGGGTGTACACAGGGTGTACACAGTGGGCTTCTGCCCACTCACCAATCCTGATGAATGTCCTGGAGCAGGCTCTTGAAGAATCTGAAACCAGTGAAGGGTGCCTGGCCATGCACCTGGTGATGCTGGGTCTATACTAGTGACGATGAGAGTGACCCCCGACAGTCACTGGGCCAACAGGGAGCTGGCAATGGTCGATCTGCCAGCAGGTGTCCCCACCCAGCATTCTTCCCTTCCCATCCAACTGGAACTTGTAGTCTGCAGCAGCACTGGCTCCAATGTAAATATTGGCTCTCTGGACCACATATTCCACAACCCCCTGCTTTTAGTAGTGATCTCTCTCTCTCTTTCTCTCTCTCTCTCTCTCTGCCTTCAGGACATTATAACACAGTGTCTAGGCTGAATACTAGAGGGAAACAAGCTCTACTTCTTGTAAAAGAATGTCCCATGATGACACAGGCAAGTTATCCAGTGCCTGGCTACATATATTAAAATGCTGTGCTGCTGCTATAAGGAAGGTTCAATGGGTAAGAACTTAAAAGCATATGAAATGTCAGCCTTAGACAGCCATGCGCCCGTGCCTATGCTAATGATGGACTCATTCCTCCCTTATCCCCAGTCTTACCGCACTGATTCCTTCCGAAGGGTTCTCTCTCAAGTATGCGTCAGTTGACTTATCTTAGTTTGAGCCTGGGGTACTTATTCTCGGCCAGATCGTGGACCGAGATGAGCAGGGAGGCCAGGTTAACATCCTTTCCCTCCAGGCTGTCCTTCCTGATGCCGGCAGGGGCAAGATGTGCAGGAAAAATAGGGGAACTAGTGTCCGGCATACCTGTGTTTCTGATTGTTTGGTCAGAGTTATTCACACCAGTGGCCTGCTGGAGGTAATTTTGTAGGGCTCTGGCAGTACTCATCCTGTTCCTCTTTGCACAAAGGAGCAGATACTGGTCTTGCTGATCGGTTAAGGACCTTCTACAGCACTGTCCAGCTCTCCTAGAGTAACTGTCTGTCTCCTGGAATCTCTTTCATGCTCTTGAGCAGGGGGTTTGGGTGTGGGATGAAGCAAAGAATGACGGTCCCTAGCTTTGGCTTTGTTAAATGCCTTTCTGAGTGTGGTGTGGGTATATCCCCTCTCCAACAGACGTTCCCGTAGGCCATCTGCCTGTGTCAGGAAATCTTCCTCGCAGGAACAATTACGTCTTAGACGTAAAAATTGGGCATATGGGATGCTTCTAACTGATGTGGGATGTGAGCTTGTGGCGTGGAGAAGAGTGTTGCCGGCCGATGGCTTACGATAGAGGTCAGTATATAAACAGCCCTCCGTTGACTTTTTGATCATTAGATCCAAGAAGGAAATCTGGAGTTCACTATAAGTGTATGTGAACTTCAGATTCCACTCGTTAATGTTTAGTTTGTCTAGAAATTCACTCAAAAGTTGTTCAGTACCTGTCCAGGCAAGGAACAAGTCATCTATAAATCTGTGCCAAAAAGGCACATGTTGTAAGTATGGAGTGTACTCAACGTTGGAAAAGATCATCCTCTCCCACCCCCCCAGGTATAAGTTGGCATATGATGGTGCACATGTGGTCCCCATGGCCACACCCTGGACCTGTAGCTACATATCATTCAAAAACGTAAAATCATTTCTGGTAAGAATAAATTACAAAAGTTTTAAAATGAATAAATTCAGTGACCATGAAGAGCATCCTTGCTCCATCAAGAAGGTCCTGACCACCCCGATGCCCAGCTCGTGGGGGATGCTGGAGTACAAGGCTTCCACATTTACGCCCTAGATGCCCTAGATGCCCTACGCCCTAGATGTGGTTCCCCCCAATCCCAGGGGTGGCAATTGGGACAGAGACCTGTTGCAGCGAGAAACTCTTTGGATAGAGAAACTAGACGCAGTTATCCCTCCTGGTATCAATGAGACGAATAGCTACAAGCCCTTTCTTTGACTCCGAATGGGACATGTCTGTGTTCCCATTCACCCTTATTGGTCTAGTGACCTAATCCCATTTATAATCTCCACAATTGACACCCGAAATGGCTCTATTCCCATTCAATTCCATCCTATTTTTTTGTGATTTTATTTCCCCTTTTTTCCTTTTCTTTCCCACTTCCTAACTTTTCCTTCCTCTGCTCCTTCTTTTCCCCGTTTTTATCCACATCCCCATTCCTCCATCCCCTTCCCTTGTTTCCCTTACCTTTCCTTATACCCATTCTGGACTATTTCCCATTCATAGTCCTCCATTAAATCATAACCATTTGTCATGGTCATAAGAGTATAATTATTACATGCAGTTTGACTGTCTACTATCTAATTGTGATTTTATGATGCTTCAAAATAATTGTCAATATTGTTTTTCCTGTTGATTTTGGGCCTGTTATTGATTTATTGTTATTGCAAATACATTGTGGCTTTAATTTCACTGTTGTTTTTCCCTTTAGTCTGGGCTCACATCGGTCACCCTCTTGGCAGTGCGACTCTTCTTGATCGGCGGACATGTGACCTCTTTGTTGTGGCAACGTCTGATGACGTATAGCCACTATTGGAACACCCTACTTACGTGCTCCAACTGCGCCTACGCGATATACTGCGCTTGCGCAGCACGGAGGTCTGGGCGGCGCACGGCCGTGTACGTCGGATGCGACGTCACGACGTACGTAGCCTGGCTGACACTACAAAACAGCGTTCGCTGCTGGCAATGGCGGCGAACGCTGTTGGTTTCCTGATCCTCCCCGTCCGGGTTTCTTGTCTTAATATCAGTGGCTGGTAAGTGCTACCCATTTGTTTACCTACATCTTGCTTGAATTATCTGAATTAAAACCTCATTACCTTCTATCGTTGTACCCTTTTTTATTGTTTTAGCCAGTTACTACCTGACTCCACCTGCTGGTGGATTACAATACAGCAACTCCCATGTGGATTAGGAGCTTCCTTATAATCCAGGTGCTAGCCTTAACCAATTGGCCCTGATATGCTGGCTTTTCAGCAGTGACACGTCCCGGTGGGGGTCTTTTTTTTAGATTAGCCCACACCCATGAGCAATTATCTACATCCCCTTGGTAAGGCCTACATCCGATTTTAATCATTACAACTATATGGACTATGGTTACCACACACCCCGGGCTATCCCTGACACTCTGGACCCCATTCCATGCACTCTGTACTTTTCTTATTCTTCCTAGGTGGTGGTTCTTTTCCTCTCACTCTTGCTCCCACCTTCACTGATTTTCCAGTTCTGGGATGACCTATGTGTCTACACGCTCGGAAACATCTCCCCTGTATCCTCTTGTAACTAGGTGTGATATGGTTTTGCATTTCTGCTTTCCTTCTCACACCGGTATCATTTTCTCCCAAAATTACAATATGAACCAATTTCAACTTTCAAATTCAGTGTCGCCCATGTTCGCCGGCGAGAGGGTTTGATGGTTGCAAGCCTTGACTGGTGACCCTTTTGAGCCTGCCTGATAAGGTAAAAGCGATCCTCCCATATCGATGTGAATAATTTTGCTTGCCTGTTTATTTGTATACTGATCACAGATTTCCCAATATATTGAGATAGAATTATTGATCAAATGTTTTTTGTCATCTTCAGAATGAGCATTATATATACACATTAAATCCTCCTGACGAAGTGGTTTGCCACGAAACATGTTGAGGTTGAGGTAGATATACCTCCAGCTTGTTTGGAAATCCCTTTGCTTGGATCGCCATCAGCTTTATGCTCACCCACTGTATATTGGCTCTTATCTAGCTCATTGTAAAACACAATATTTTGTATCTTATGTATGTTTTTTTGTTTTTTTTTTTTGTGTGTTTTTGATGATCAATTTTAACCTTGATATGTAATAAAGTTATTTACATTTTAATAATACCTTCGACTACCTTGACTGTATACCGTACCAGTAAAGTCCCACCCATTATCCCCCTTCCCCCCCCCCCCCTTTCCCCTGTCCCTTTCCTGAAATACCTACTGGGAGGTTGGTTTTTAGGACAATTCTCATTAGACTCACCATACTAGGGATGTAGGTACACTGCCATTTCTATATTAACCAAATCCGGGCATCCCTCTATAGACAAGCCAATAAAACCTAGAACATCTGCCAGCCATTAGAAGCATACTATTCAATCAATTGCAGTGGATTAGGTTTTGTTTGTATTATTAACATTTTGCATCATGGGAATCAGGGATTATGGTATATATTGTGGTTGCTGTGGCAGTATTTAGCACCTCCAGGTGATAAGACAGTCATTACAAGTATTAATGACCTTAAATGATGTTACTGGTCCTGCCAAACCAACTGCACACTGGCACGGCTCAGAACCACATGGGCTGTTGATTTTGACAGGTTCTCCTGCATTTCATAGTGTCTGCTCATGTTTAATTATTGGTTGCAAAAATGGCGAAAAGACTTTTCATAACCAATACATTTCCCCTTTCACCGAGATCCGCAAAGCCCCAGGATGTATCCTCCTGCAGAACAAAACAAAACAAAACACATTGAATAAACTGAAACGAGGTATCAAGCAAAAAATAATTCCATGATTTAATTCAGGCTCTCTGGGCAAGGAGAACATCTGGATACACACTGAGAATTGTTCTGTGTGCAGAAAGCTTGCTTGTTTTTCTTGTCTTTCATTTTGGAAATGTAAAAAAAAAAAAAAGTTGTTTCACTTAATAAGAAATGTTCCCCTTAGTACTGCTTGTGCTGTGAAAATAATTGGTGATCATTTCTCTGCTGTAATGGCTTTGACTTCAGAAACTTGGTGGCGGGGGGAGTTTTTTATGGTGCATCATTCATGGGTGAACGCAGTGGGAGGAGTTATTTCCAACTGTGATAGTGGCTGTAAGTTTACAGGTCTGCATGAATATTTCCCTTGATCGATATCATTTTTCTACGAAGCCATTTAATATTTAAAAGTTGTTCTTGAGCTCCAGTTCAGTGACTTTGCCTAGGCTGAGATGATGTCATGAGTCTGCTGCAGGTAGGAGAAAACATTTACTCATTCCCCTACCCTCTAATGATTAGTCTGCAATGTTGTAAATTTGTACCAAAACATTTCTGCTGCAGGCAGCAGAAAACATTCAGGCTCTATTCCTTTGACATTACACTCTCTAGATCAACATTGCACCACAGCAGTGCAGGCCCCTTTTGAAAGTCGTTGTGACTTTAAGTCACACCGATTTGAACGGATACCAATCGAAAATAATGGGCTGCGACGCGTCATTCCACTTTGATGTCCAAAGTTGCATGACAAGTTGTACAAGTGTAAATGAAGCCTTACTTATACCCCTCCCCTCCAATGATCAGACTGCAATGTTGTAACTTTGTACTAAGTAACAAGGTGAACATGGCCAAAGACCGTACAGGCAGCAAGATTTACATGATTGTGTCATCTTTAAGCCAGCTTCTCTCGTTCAATACTTTTATTGAGTTTTATAAAACAGCCATAAAGCAAGTTACAAAACAAAAACAGAAGTAGTTTAATTTTTAGTTTAAATACTGTTATTGTTACAGAAGTATTATAAATGTTATACTGTATAGTGAAGTTTGCACAAAATGAAGGAACAAAAGAAAAAGGTCGAATTATTAATATAATATTCTGAGATATTAAGATTTTTGAGAAGGTATTCAGAACATGGCTGTGGGGGAAAGAAAAAAAAAAAAAAAGGAAAAGGAAGAAGTCAGCATGGTGTGGGTAGGGTAAAGTGGGTAAAGGAGAGGGCATCGAGAATAGAACTTGTACCACAAAAGTTAATACAAATTAAATAAAATATAAGTCTTAACTACCAAGCATTCAGAACCTGTTCCTCAAAACCCGGTGATAGGCCATGTTGAATCCAAGGGTCCCAAATGCTTATAAAAGTACTAAATTTATCGCAATCCTTGGCTTCCATTTTTGCATGTAATAATGCATTATTCATCCTATGTTTAACTTCTACAAGATTCAAAGTTGTAGTCTTCCAAGCTTTGGCTATGGTTTGTTTAGCGGCATTAAGAAGCTGAAGGAATAATTTGAATTGTTTTCGTGTCAGGCATGCAGGTTTTAAATTTAAAATGGCAATCACCGGATCTGGAGTAATATCTATTTCAAACATTTTAGATGCTAGAGAGAATATTTCTTTCCAAAAAACTGTAGAAATTGAGCAATTTCACCATATATGAACATGTGTACCTATTTCCGTACAACCTCTAAAACAAAAGGCCGGATAGTTTGGTGTGAACTTGGCGATTGTAGCTGGTACCAAGTACCATCGTGAAAGAACCTTGTATGATGATTCAATTGCGATAATATTTGAAGAAGAAGATTTCATTACAGACCAGATTTCAGACCATTCTGATTGGTTAAGTGTACGGCCAAGGTCTGTTTCCCATTTCCTGACATAGTTTGGTGTATCTACGTCTGGATTGTTAGGCAACTGAGAATATAGGCTAAAAATTAGACCTCTGGAGTGTGGGTTCTTGATACAGATACGCTCAAATTGAGAGAGCTGATTCAGAATGGTACCATTTGTTATAAATGGGGTATAGAAATTTTTAATTTGGAGATATCGAAAAAGTTCTGAATGTGGTAAATGATGTGATTCAAAACTTAAGATAGAAGAGCTAGAGACCAGATTAAATAGCCTTGACAGGCCTGACCTAGACCATGCCCGAAATGAATTTGGGAATTCCCAAGCCGGATAAAAGGCTGGATTTCTCAGAAAAGATTGTAGTGGATTGTGTATAGACTGTAAATTATAATTAGTCTTTAATCTATCCTATAAAGAGAGAGAATGCTTGGTAATTGGATTAGTAATATGTTTTCGATCTGATGGTTGTAACCATAAGAGATTGGAAATTGAGATGGGGTCACATTCGATAGGTTCTATTGTAACCCATAAGGGAATTTCAGTAGTGGCATGATACTTAGTTAATTGTGCCAATTGCGCAGCTTTATAATATGTGGCAAAATTGGGGAGACCCAGTCCACCCCTTGTGAGCCAGCTTCTCAATCCAAGAAGATGGTGACCCTGAATGATGCATGACCAAACATGGTGCTATTAGTACTGTTACTGTATTCCTGTAAGAGGTAATAAATATTTGGAAGTGTTACATCAGCACATTACTTAGCGTGCTGCACTTAACATGAGAAACTATATATGACGCTAGGTCCACATTGATGCTCACTTCAAGCATCAATCAAATGCAGAACCAGAAAGCGTGGCTACCCAAGCCCTAGTTTACAGCATTTAGGAGGTCTGAGTTTGGGAGAACTCTCAATGTAATAATATCACTAAGCAGCAAACATTACATAAGTGTTAACTCCCATAGCAACATTTTTTTTATGTTACTTTATTTTCATTGTATATTTCATTTTGCAAGAGCCCCTTGGGTTGGGCTCACTATACATAAGTACTGACACAACAGTTTTAGAGTTGCGCTTCCGTCTTGCACTAGTATGAATCTTGCACTGGGTTCTTGGAATGTAAAGTTACAATACTGAGCATGAATCCTTGAAAAGGTACACCCGTTTTTTGATGGTAGAGGAAGAGCATGGACACCTTGTATCCAAGACACCTCTGCATGGAACTTTGGTGCCCAGGATTCTGTACTTGGGTGATGGAACCTGCTTCCTTGTTTCTCTCTCATCTGCACCTCCTCCTCAGTGTGTGGGGGTACCTGCACCCCCACAGCTCCTGGGTTTAACCAATCCTGGTGTTTCTATCCTGGAGACCAGTGTGTATTTTTAAACAGTGGCTGAATAATATAGTAAATAGATATCTCCTGATGAACTAACTTAAATTTAGCTTCCCTATCCGGAAGATGTTTGTGAAGGGTGATTTACAGCCAGTCCAGTGAAGGTTATGTTACATCCAACAAATCTTGTAATATGAGATTTAAAATATCTTCTAGACTGATATATATTTGTAATCAATTGTAATACCAAATGACTATATATTATCAGCTACTATTACACTGCTGTATTTTGGCCTAGGCCGACTAGGCCTAGGCCTAGGGCGGCACTTTTCGGGGGGCGGCCAAAATTCCGCCCCTCCGCATAAAAAAAACCCGATCCGAGACCGAGACATGTCTATAGTGCTCCGGTCACCTTGTTTGCGAGTCCCGCCGCCTCCGTCACTCACCTGGTCCTTGCCTGCCTCCCGCCGCCTCCCACACTCCACACACACACAGTCCGGCTTTCAGTAAGGGCAACTCGCGCCCCCATAGAGCCGCAGTGAGTGGCCAAACTGGCTGCTCTTCATTCAGTGGGTGGGTCGGAGCCTAATGCTCCGCCTACCCTCCTCGGAGAGGCCTGTGGAATACTACCTTCTCCCCGTGGCGGGGCGGGGGTCTATGTCGAGGAGGAGAGAGAGAAGAGGACCAGGGATCCCCCAGCCGGGCCAGGACGATCCGACAGCAGGAGCAGGTAGGAACGATTTTAGGTTACCATGGTACCAGTAGTACCACCACTGCTATATTGGCAATTACTAATTCCATTTAAGTTTTGCAGCAAATATATGTTCAACAAATATGGAGCAGTTTGCAGTACAGTGCATGAACTTTCACTGAATGAGAACTGTTAAATGAGTTTGCATTGGTTTCAGCATGTACAAAGTACTCCATACATGCTGAAATCAATGCAAACTCATTTAACAGTTCACATGCAGTGAAAGTTCATGTATTGTACTGCAAACTGCTCCAAGCTTTAACCACTTCTGTACTGGAAGATTTTCCCCCTTAATGACCAGGCCATATTTTGCAATTCAGGACTGCATTACTTTAACGGATAATTGCGCGGTCGTATGACACTGTACCCTAAAAAAATTGATGTCCTTTTTTTCCCACAAATAGCTTTCTTTTGGTGGTATTTGATCACCTCTGCGATTTTTGTTTATTGCGCTATAAACAAAAAAAAGAGCAACGATTTTTTTTCACATTATGCTATATATATTCCCAAAAAAAAAAAAAAATTTAAATCAAAATTTTCATAATTTTAGGCCAATTTGTATTCTGCTACATATTTCTGGTAAAAAAAATTCTCAATAAGCGTTTATTGATTGGTCTGCGCAAAAGTTATCACATCTACAAACTATGGTAAGGATTTGTTATTTTCATTTTGTTATTTATTTTTTTACTAGTATTGGCGGCGATCTGCGATTTTTAGCGGGACTGCGAAATTGCGGTGGACAGATCGGACCCCTAACTGACATTTTTGACACTTTTGGGGGGACCAGTGACATTACTACAGTAATCAGTGCTAAAAATATGTACTGTTACTGTACAAATGACACTTGCAGGGGAGAGGTTAACCCAGGGGTGATCAAAGGGTTAAGTGTGAGCCTAGGGGGTGTTTTCTAACTATATGGAGGAGGGACTTATGAAATGAACATAGAGACCTGTGATCCTAAATAGGAGGAACACAGGAGCTCTGTGATGATTTCAGAGAGAATAACGGTCTGCTGTTTACAACAGCAGACCATCGTTCTTTCTCTGCGGGGAGCGATCGCGAGTGCCCAGCGGCATTTGCGACCGCCAGCCCTGTGGATTGGCATCCCCGCTGCCTAGTGAGGGCCCCCAGGAGAGCTCCCACGAACTGACGTACCCATACAAAACAACAAAATATACAAGTAGGCACTTTGTACCTACTTTTAATGTACAAAGAGGAAGAGTTGGAGCCTAAAGAGGAAGGGGTGTGGTTTACAGATGACAGCGCGGGTCTGTAACAGGAAGGGGTGTGGCATTAACAGGAAGGGGTGGCTGGTATTTAAATTAGGGGGCGCACAAGTTTATTCTGGCCTAGGGCAGCACAAAACCTAAATACACCACTGTACTATTATGTCACTGTGTTTTTACTGATTTGTCTGTATTAACAAAATATGAGGAGCTTTTAATGGCATATGCTGTATTACTTTATTATGTATCAGATCCCAACTTCAATACTTTGCGATCCCTGAAAATTTCCCTTACTTATCCACAAGCGCCAGTCCAAAACTCTTTTACATAAACCAGTTTGCCGTTCATAATGCACCATGTGGAGATTTCAGCAAAGTAATCTGGACAGATTTGCTGCAGATCTCAGGAGTATCGGCCTCGGTAACATAGCTCCTAAATAATAGAAGTTTTCTCTGAGACGAAATAAGATTATTATGTGCAAAAGCAGCCTGCAGCTATTCTTTGTTTTCCTTCTCAGAGAGACGGCTCTAAACAAACGAAAAGGGGCAGAAATCAGCAAGATATATTCAGCACGGAACGCGCTCTGCGATGACAAGAGGTGATGGAGTTGGCTGAGGAATATCTGATTCCTATCAATCATTCCTGTGTGCTCAGCATGCCATCTGTTTTTTTCTTTAACTCCTCTCCAATAACACATACAGCGGTGATACTGTCTATTAAAGGGAAGACCCTTTCTATTGATGATATTTCCGTTATTCGCTGTCATCCTCTTGTTCACAATGGAAAAAAAAATGGAACCAAGAGGGATGGTGGTGGTGGTGGGGGAATAGTGAAAAGATATGTAGTTTGTGCAGTGCCACCCCTGTCTGTGTAACGTTCATGCGTTTTTGTTAATGGATGGATTTTCAGCTTCAGAATTATCACACTCAGTAGCCTTGTAGAGATACTGTTGAATAAACCTATCCAACTCTCAGGACTTCATCACGGTGTACAGCCTGTTATGCAATATACATATACTCAATCAGATGTTTTAGTGGAGGGATAGAACATATGAGAATGTATAGATGAGAGACAGGTTGTATGGTGATTACTAGGAGTAATATTAGGAGAGTTGCAGGTGATGGTAAAGCAGATAGGTTCTGATGTCTAGTATAGTGCAGATGGTAAGAGGACACAGATGGAGTATACTTAGACAGAGTAACCTAGTGCAAGGATAGTTGAAGGTAGTCCCAAGAGCTAACAGTCTATGCAGATGGTATGGGATAGATAGATAGATAGTCCTGGTAATTGCAGTAGATGATAGTAGGAGATCGGTTAGTAAGGAATCCCCTGTGGGGTACTTATCACTTAGATAGGTTAGTAGTAACAATGTCCATAGATAGAGAGGTGATCCCGTAGCGAGATACGGATCAGCGGCGAGGTTCCGGCGTCAGTTCAGCAAAGGAAATGTCAGCAGCTCCGACTTCACAGGAGAAGGTGCGGTGAACATGTGGTTTGAATGAGCGATGAGTGAGAGAAAGCCGGCGATTGAAATAGCCGCTCATATCGGCGCTCGGCAATGATGTCATCCGGTCTTAAAGGTATATGCGTCTCTTGTTACAACAAGATGGGACGCAATTAGCAAAGGAGAAATATGGAACAAGGGTACCAGAGGTACCAGAACATTACAGTACCCCCCCCTTAAGGCCGGCTCCGGAAAGGCCTCTAGAACTGTTTTTTCTGGATATTTCGAGTGGAAATTGCGAATCAGTCTAGGGGCATGTATATCGGAGGTATCCAGCCAGGTGTCATCTTGGGGCCCATAGTTCTTCCATCGCACAAGATACTGGAGTCTTCTTCTATTGAAACGGGAATCCAAAATTTCTTTTATCTCAAATTCTTCTCCACCTTCTACTTGTACAGGAGGTGGAGGTGAGATAGTAGGCCTTATTCCTTGGTTAGGAACATGGGGCTTCAGTAGAGACACATGGAAGATAGGATGTATCTTGAGGTCTACTGGTAATGTGAGTTGTACTGCAGCTTTTCCAATAAGCTTCTCTATTGGGAAAGGTCCCAGAAATAGAGGTCCAAGTTTTTTACTAGGGATTTTTAATCTCAGATTTTTTGTAGAAAGCCAAACAAGATCCCCAATGGCATATTGGGGAGAGGGTTTCCTACGGAGGTCGTAGTACCTCTTTTGTTGGCTATGAGCATGTGATATGGTATTGTTGAGTAATCCCAGAGAATCCTTTATCTGGGCAAGATAATCAGATGCCACTGGATTACTTGATGGCAAGATACGTGGTGGAAGGAGTGTGGGATGAAACCCGTAATTTAGGTAAAATGGACTTTGTTTAGTAGTGCTATGAGTCGCGTTGTTATAGGCGAATTCCGCCAGCGGGAGGAGATCTGCCCAATCGTCCTGTAGATACGAAGTATAGCAACGCAGATACTGTTCAATGCACTGGTTAACTCTCTCTGTCTGTCCGTTGGTCTGAGGGTGGTATGGAGAAGTAAGTTTACGCTCTATTCGTAGTATCTGACATAGAGCTAGCCAAAACTTTGAGATGAATTGTGAACCACGGTCAGACAGCAGTGTTTTTGGAATACCATGTAACTTAAAGACATGTTTCACAAGTAATTCCGCTGTTTGTTTGGACGAAGGTAGTCTTCGGATAGGAGTAAAATGTGCCATCTTGGTCAGATGGTCCACTGATACCAAGATGGTGTTGAATCCTTTGGAAGGTGGTAGTTCCACTATGAAGTCTAAGGATACCACTTCCCACGGAACCTGGGGTATCGGTAAACTACAAAGTAACCCCGATGGTTTCGTGTTGTCGATTTTAGACCTTGCACAGATATCACAAGATGAAACAAACTTTTTTACGGTTGTCTTCATGTCTGGCCACCAAAACTGCCTAGTAAGTAGATTTAAAGTTTTAGTCATACCCATATGTCCTGCCATAGGTACATCATGCGACAATTCCAAGATCTTGGTTCGCATAGTAGGGGGTATGTATAATTTATCGTTGTAATAGAGGAAGCCTTCTGCGTCAGTAGTTAGTTGTGGTGGAGGTGAGTCCAGTCCTATGCTGTGCAAAATCTCTTCCTTCAGGGAGCGAATGACACCGATAATACGTTCAAGTGGTATTATAGGAACTGAGGGAACCTCGGTAGAATCTTTCTCGGCTAGTCGTGAAAGTGCATCCGCTTTTTTATTTTTGTCTGCGGGCGTATAAGTCACTAAAAAATTAAACCTCAGAAAGAATAACGACTACCGAACCTGCCGGTGGGAAAGAGTTCTATTAGTCTGAAGGTATTGAAGGTTTTTGTGATCAGTATATATCAGGATTGGCAATTGAGTGCCCTCAAGTAGATGTCGCCAATTCTCTAATGCCAGTTTTATGGCTAATAACTCCTTCTCTCCTACTGGGTAGTTCACCTCGGGGCTGCTTAATGACTTTGAGAAGAAAGCAACTGGGTGAAGAGGTGAGGTGTTTGTTGGTCGTTGTGAGAGAACTGCTCCTACTGCCATATTTGACGCATCTACCTCCAAGATGTATTGAAGGGATGGGTCTGGATGGCATAGTATGGGGGCAATAGTGAAGCTTGATTTCAGCAGACAGAATGCTCCATCTGCTTCTTTTGACCAATTAAATTGTTTCTTCGTGCTTGTGAGTTGTGTGAGAGGTTTCACAATCGCAGAGAAGTTCTTAATGAATTTCCTATAGTAGTTAGAGAATCCTAGGAACCTTTGCAATGCTTTGCGAGTGGTTGGCACAGGCCAATCTAGAATGCAGGATATTTTGCTCATGTCCATCTTGATTCCATTTTTTGATATAATATATCCTAGGAATAGTACTTCCTCTTTATGGAACAAACATTTTTTTGATTTAACATATAAGTTATGTGCAAGTAGTCTTGACAACACAAGTCTCACATGTTTTATGTGCTCAGGTAAGGAATGAGAATAGATAAGTATATCGTCCAAATATACTACAACACAAACGTCAAGCAAGTCTCTGAATATCTCATTTATAAACCGTTGGAAGGCTGCGGGAGCATTACATAGCCCAAATGGCATTACAAGGTACTCAAACAGTCCGTATCTGGTTCTGAATGCCGTCTTCCATTCATCCCCTTTACGGATTCGAATTAAATTGTATGCCCCTTTTAGGTCCAATTTTGAAAAGAGAGAAGCTCCACGCACCTGTTCGATAAGTTCAGGAATAAGAGGTAAAGGATAACGATCCTTTATTGTAATGGCATTTAATTGTCTGAAATCAATGATAGGCCTAAGGCTAGAATCCTTATTGCGGACAAAGAAGAGTCCAGCAGCAGTGGAGGAAGTAGAAGGTCGGATGAATCCTTTTGCCAAGTTCTCATCCAGATACTCCTTAAGATGAGAGAGTTCATCCTGTGAGAGAGGATAAACATGTCCGAAGGGCAACTTGCTATTAGGGAGTAGATCGATACAACAATCATAGTCCCTATGAGGAGGTAGCATTTGAGCGTTTTTTTCAAGGAAAACCTCCGATAAGTCCTGATAACACTTGGGTATAATGTCATCCGGCACTACAGACAGGATCCTATCATATGTGGGGAGATTACACGTCGTTTCACAATAGTGAGAAGAGAACGCTAGCGTTCTTGTTTTCCAATCGATGATTGGTTGATGTATGTGTAACCAGGGAAGTCCCAAAATGATTGGGAAATGTGGTGATGTTAACACATCAAAGGTGGTGGTCTCCACATGAGACTCGTCAGCAGTTACAAGGAGTGCCTGTGTCTGACTGGTGATAGGACCAGAGGATAGGGGGGTGCCGTTAATAAAACTAACGGAGACAGGTTTGGGTTTTGAAACAATAGGTATTTTATTAAGGGAGACAAAACAAATGTCAATGTAGTTTCCACAAGATCCTGTGTCGATCATAGCCTTGGTGGTGATCCTAGTTTGGTCCCACTGCAATGTTAAATGAACAAAAAGATAAGGATTAGAAAAGGAAGTTGCGAGTCCGCCTAGCAAGACTTTTGAACACTCACCCTCTTTTCTGCGGACAAGGGGACAGCCGCTTATCAAATGATTCGGGGATGCGCAGTACATGCAGAGATGTTCGGTCTTCCTTCTGGCACGTTCAGAAAGGGTCAGAGGTGGGCGTATCATTCCTACCTCCATAGGAGTAGGGTCAGCAGGCAACATCCGAGAAGGACTGGAAAATGGTGAGCCCATCTTCTCAGCCTTTCTTTCTCGTAGTCGTCTGTCAATATTGATACTGGTCTGTATCAGTCCCTCCAGAGTGCCAGGTAAATCCGCTCGGGCGAGCTCGTCTTTAACGGCCTCAGATAGGCCGAGTCTAAACTGCGTTCTCAAAGATGTGTCGTTCCACCCTGAATCAGGAGACCATCTTTTAAAATTTGCCACGAAATCTTCAACGGGTCTCCTTCCTTGTTTCAAGGCCCGTAACTGGGTATCAGCGGTACTCTGCTTATTGGGGTCTTCATATAAACTAGTGAGTTGTGCTAGGAATAGAGGGTAAGAATTAAGGAGTGGATCATCCTTTTCAAAGAGAGCGTCTGCCCAGGCCCGGGGTTCACCCGTTAAATAGGAGATGATGGTACAAACTTTAATTTGGTCAGTGGTGTAGGTTAGAGGTTTTAACAAAAAAAGTAAACGACATGCGTTTTTAAATTCACGAAATTTACTCCGATCACCAGAAAACACTAGAGGAGGGTTTATCTTAGGCTCACGGGGCTGAGTAGCAGAAAGCTGTGTGAGACGGCCAACCTGCTGTCTCAAGGTCTGATTTTCGTTTTGTACCTCTGTAAGCGCAAGGATCAATGCATCTACTTGCTGTTTTAATTGTAGTACATGAGTGGGTAATTCTGCTGAATCCATATTTTTTTTAAGGCTCGTTCAATCTGTAACGTTCATGCGTTTTTGTTAATGGATGGATTTTCAGCTGCAGAATTATCACACTCAGTAGCCTTGTAGAGATACTGTTGAATAAACCTATCCAACTCTCAGGACTTCATCACGGTGTACAGCCTGTTATGCAATATACATATACTCAATCAGATGTTTTAGTGGAGGGATAGAACATATGAGAATGTATAGATGAGAGACAGGTTGTATGGTGATTACTAGGAGTAATATTAGGAGAGTTGCAGGTGATGGTAAAGCAGATAGGTTCTGATGTCTAGTATAGTGCAGATGGTAAGAGGACACAGATGGAGTATACTTAGACAGAGTAACCTAGTGCAAGGATAGTTGAAGGTAGTCCCAAGAGCTAACAGTCTATGCAGATGGTATGGGATAGATAGATAGTCCTGGTAATTGCAGTAGATGATAGTAGGAGATCGGTTAGTAAGGAATCCCCTGTGGGGTACTTATCACTTAGATAGGTTAGTAGTAACAATGTCCATAGATAGAGAGGTGATCCCGTAGCGAGATACGGATCAGCGGCGAGGTTCCGGCGTCAGTTCAGCAAAGGAAATGTCAGCAGCTCCGACTTCACAGGAGAAGGTGCGGTGAACATGTGGTTTGAACGAGCGATGAGTGAGAGAAAGCCGGCGATTGAAATAGCCGCTCATAGCGGCGCTCGGCAATGATGTCATCCGGTCTTAAAGGTATATGCGTCTCTTGTTACAACAAGATGGGACGCAATTAGCAAAGGAGAAATATGGAACAAGGGTACCAGAGGTACCAGAACATTACAGTCTGTGGGCAGGGGTAGTTAGCCTTCTCAACCATAGTTGGCCTTGTACCATTATCTGCCCCATGTTGGCACTATATCCAATAGAGCCATTGCATTTTGCAGAGCAGAGCAGGGACTAGCCAAAGAGGTATTATTTTTTTGTGCAAAGTTTCTAGAAAGGTTATATAGCAGTGTGCAGAGGGTTCATTCAGAATTTGTTAACGTGTGGTCACATCTCTTTAACACATGATGGGTTTTATATTTGTGTATACTAATGGGATTTGAACACAGGTATAACTTATTTCTATCGTAAGGAAATTGGTCCCTTGGTGTCTAATTAGACACCAAACTCTTGAGAGACCCATCTTGGGTGAGGAAACCTTTTAAATAATGGACCCCATGTCATGGCACGATTCTGGTGAATGTGTGGTAGGCAGAGGAACCTGCTCGTGAAAGACAGTGATTAGCACAGGGCAAGATTCCAGACGAGGAGGGATAGTTCCTTCTTAACACTGGTAAGAATTACTCCTGGAGGCAACAGGAACTAGCAGTCATCTGACCAAATCTGTATTCGTCCCCATGAACTTCTTGTGGACCCTGGTGGCAGAGAACACACAATGGCCAATGTGTTGAAGGTCCCTGGTTGTCCAGGGGCTAAAGGATCAAATGACAAATTGATCTATTTGTAAGCACTGCAGAAGTACTTCTGCTTCGATGCTCTGGATCGCCAAGTCTTCAAACCTCTGCAAGCTTGTTGTAAATGTTTTGAGTCAGCTCTCATATAAGTTTCTTCTACCTGAACGGGCAACACAGAAAAGGATGTTACAAAATAACAGAAGATCCATTGCCAAAGGTATTTATAGCTACAGAAAATAGAGGATACACAATTGCTGCTGCCCAGCTGTAGGTGAAACCAAACCAATTAGCCTAATTCCTTTGAAAATGTTATGTGTAATGAAACGCGTTAGAATTGTCAAGAGTGCTGAATTGTATTGAATGCTTCTTACCATCTGACCCATTGTAAGTGCATTACTTTCTTTGCTTTAATAAACCATTTAAACGGTATCACGCTATGGTGTCTTTTCAATTTATCCCACATACACCTTTCTGAGTGGGGATTTCCAGATATCCATACGTGTACCATCCTTGAGTGACTTCCTATATCCACCATTTGGAGGAGAATTTGTGGAAGCCTCTGCCATCTGTTCCAAGGAGATCATCACTTTCAGCCTGCATGACCCAATTGCTGTAAGGTACTTTGGGTCCATGCCATCTGGTGAGCAAATTATATTCCCTTTTTGGTGTGGGATTTATCACAAGTATTCACTCTTCTATGTGGGACTGGTCACCTTCCTTTTTTGTCTAATTTTGAATATTGGACTTTATTTTTGCATTTCAGTGTGTATCCCATTGTACTCACTTTAATATTTGAGCGCTGCACAATTTATGTTATAATTGGGTATAATATCAGATATAAAAAAGAGTTTGAGACATAAGTAGCAAATATTATAACCTTTTTTAGGAAATGTATATGTGAAGGGGGTCCTGGGCTACGGATATGAGGAAAAAAGAAAAGGCTGCAGCCGCCTTTAAATATAGCCAAAGGCTATATCAAAGATATAGTCCAAAATAGGGGTAGGGAAAATGGCGCTGCCCGAAATAGGATATGTAAATAATGGATACAAGGATAAATTAGGTGATGATAAGAACTAGTGTGTAGGATAAATTAATAGGCTAATAAAATTACCTACACCTTAATGAGTAGAAAACAGTCGGGTAATTCAAATGCCTCAGTGCACCAGTACAATAGTGCAATAAATAGTATAAAAATTATAAATAAATACACCAAATGGTCACCAATCAGTGAATAAATATAAATAAATAATTGAATCGCATATAATAAACAATACATATATAATAAAGTGAAAAGTGACTTGGCCTGGGCTATTTGAAAGTCAACCTAGTAAAGTGACTGTGTGACATAAAGTGCAAAATTGGAAGGTGCCCAAATGGCTTGTGGGAGGTGTAGTACAGAAGTAGCTCATAAAATGGTGTATCAAATAATGTGCCAAAAAAAGGGGATGGAGAAAAATTAAATCCAATTGTGGATAGTAAAGTGACTAGTGCAATAGTACAGCGGTGATAATTGTCAGATAGTGAACAAGGGGATAACTGGAAGTAAAAATAAAAAAATAAGAAAAAGTGACTTGTGCATATATCTATTAAACGACCACTAAAAGTGTGGGTGATTTAATGCACGGTGAAATAAATAGTGCTTGAACCATGTAAATAGAGTCCATAAATGGGGGTGTTAAATCTCCATGCGGCAATCCAAAACGATCTTCGTTATATAAAGGAGGGTGCCCAAGATAACTCTGATATAGATTGCACTCACTAGAGTGCCTAACCCAACACAGGGGTATTAGGCAGGGGTTATATATATTCTGTATCAAACAGTAAGGAGATGGCTGGTCCTATGGGTCCTGGGTGATACTTCAATGCTCCTAAGCCTCGGAACCAAGAAGGGGGGGGGGGGTGGTAATCCTCGACCTCCGGTATACTCCCATTTCCATGATTCAAGCACTATTTATTTCACTGTGTATTAAATCACCCACACTTTTAGTGGTCATTTAATAGATATATGCACACGTCACTTTTTCTTATTTTTTTATTTTTACTTCCACTTATCCCCTTGTTCACTATCTGACAATTATCAGTGCTGCACTAATGCACTAGTAACTTTACTATCCACAATTGGATTAAATTTTTCTCCATCCCCTTTTTTTTGGCACATTATTTGATACACCATTTTATGAGCTTCTCCTGTACTACACCTCCCACAAGCCATTTGGGCACCTTCCAATTTTGCACTTTATGTCACGCAGTCACTTTACTGGGTTGACTTTCAAATAGCCCAGGCCACGTTACTTTTCACTTTATTATATATGTATTGTTTATTATATGCGATTCAATTATTTATTTATGTATATTCATTGATTGGTGACCATTCGGTGTATTTATTTATAATTTTTATACTATTTATTGCACTATTGTATTGATGCAGTGAGGCATTTGAATTACCCGACTGTGTTCTACTCATTAAGGTGTAGGTATTTTTATTAGCCTATTAATTTATCCTACACACTAGTTTTTATCATCACCCAATTTATCCTTGTATCCATTATTTACATATCCTATTTCGGTCAGCGCCATTTTCCCTACCCCTATTTTGGACTATATTTTTTAGGAAATGATTAATATTGCATCATTGTTTATTATTCCTTATTTCTTATACATGTGAGTGGGTGATCTCCCACTATACAGATGGCGCGGTGGTGTTCGGCGTCTTTTTGTTCCATCAGGACATCGAATGATGAAATTAGTGGGGCGGGGTTTAGGGCGTTTGTTCCCTAGTGTCGGGTTGACACTAACAAAATGTGAATGCACTGCATTGTTTAATAAAATTCAGTGATTTTACAGATTTACACTATGTAGACTCTCCTTCCTCCTTTCTAAATCTTATGTACTGCCTATACACTTCTGAGAGAGTCTGAGGAAAAGACTAGATCATTAGCAGGAGTGTGGGGAGCCGTTCTACTGGATATTGTGTGATAAAGGCACTGATGCTGGTTTATAATCTGACCTGCCACTCAATCTGGTGAGTCAGTTTGGGGTGATCGGTGCAGGATTGCACACAATTTTTTGTGGAAGAATTTCCATCATCTCTGATTACTCCTGGTTTATGTGTGGGACTTTATAAGAAGAAAAATACATTTTTTGTCGCTGCTGATTGGTGGAGAATCCTATATTGTTTTTGGACTTGATGCACAGTTTTTTGATTTTTTCATGTACTTTTATATTTTACTTTTTTCGAATGAGTAGATATACATTTGTATACTTTTGTACACATTGTTTGATTTTTGGAATCCAACGCTTCTTTTTTTGCACTTTAGCGTTTGCACTTTTTGAGAGTGATTGTTTATAAATTGAAAAGCGCAAAAAATATTTTACTAGCACTTTATTATATTATACAATAGAAGGTAATAGGATTCATTACATTTTGAGCACAGTTAAATAATTTGTGATTCATTTATCTCTTGTCTGATTGAGGAGTGTAGATCTGCGCTGACCAATCCCATTATCAACACAGAAAAGGAGCCTATCAGCTTGACAGGAACTTTGGTAGAGGGGCTTGAAAAGGTAAGTCTGGCTGCCTGAACTGCTATCATTCTAAACGTAATGAATTTCCAGTGATGTTTTGTAGAATGGTGGACAACTCTCTCATGAGCAGCTTAACTTGATACAAAAACAGGTGCTTTTTATTTTCTCTTTGAGAAGTCAGGCAAAGCTCTACTTAACGACCCACGCCATCCATTCTCAACACGACTTGAATGGAAGCTAGCTGAGGTAGTCTGATATACAAATGACTCCTTCGCTCAAGGCCCTCCTAATTTCCTCCATGACTTCCCCAAGATTTTATTCTTCTTCAGCAGACTTGGGCAAACATACTTTTGGCTTATTCCCCACAATTGTAATACCCCACTGAACTTGGTGACTTTAAAAGGAAGCGCCTTGGGATATCTCTCAAAGCTGCATTGTGGCACTTGTTGCTATCACAGTTTATATCTCCATAATATGAAACACCCGTGTCTTCGCTGTGGCTAATTCAGAATTAATGCCTTGCTTAACACAATGAGGTGCTGGGTGGATACGTTGCCAGGAGGGAGAATGTGTCTATGCCTTAATGGGCATCTGAGCAAGGAGGAATTATAGAGGAGACTGGAAGTGTATTGGTGGCTCATCCATTCCTACTAATTATCCTGGGGAATACCACTGCAGATCTGAGGCTGTTTTATCCTAATCTGAGGTTGGAGGTTTATTTGGAGGCTCAGCTGCCCTATCCATCCCTACTGGCTATCCGTTTAGATGCATATATAAGGCTCAGATTTATCCTATGTCTGGTGAGTGGATCCCCAAAGGGGTTTCTCTGGAAGCACTTGGCCCTTGGGTGGAGCACTTCAAGCTCTGTATTCAGCACCTTATTTAAATTTGAGTGGACTGTATATATATATATATATATATATATATATATATATATATATATATATATTTTTTTTTTTTTTTGGACTGCACTGGATTTAGCACTTTGGCACTCATTGCACATTTTTGCACTTTATAACATTTATTGTCATTTATATATTTATTCGGCACTTTATAATATTTATTGTTATTAATATGATTGTATGGTATTAGATTACTGTCACTGGTGCTATTATCAGTATTACTGAGTGGTCCAGATTTTTGTCACTAGTGCACTTTATTATATCATGGATTTGTAATTCATGTTTTTTTTAGTATTTCACACGCCTGGCAGCGCTGTTTTATAATATTTCTACACTGGCTTTCTTAGCTTCCTCAGTCTCCCAGACTGTCTTAGCTGGCCAGCCTTCCCCAGTCCTTGGGTATAGAATCCCCCTGTCAGGAAGGTCCTGCCAGGAGACAAGTTGGCAATCGCAGGCAAGGCCCTGCCCCTTGAATTTCCCAAAGCTAATTGGCTAATTGCCAAATGTGAAAGCCCCAGCTTGTGAATTGAGTGTGCTGCGCACCTGTTGACAGTTAAGCATCAAGAGGCCTATTTAAGCTAGATCTGCTCCCAGGATCAGTGCTGTCTCGTCTACAGCGTTCCGTGCCAGTCCTGCTTCCTGTTACCTGTGTTGCTCCTGAGATCTTGACCCGGCTTGCCTTTGACTACTCCAGTTCTCTGCCTGCACCGACCCCGGCTTGTCCTTTGACCATTCTCCAGTCTCTCCACTTGTACCTGATCTGATCTCTCTGTGTATGACCCGGCTCGTCTGACTCTGCTTACCTTCCAGTATACCTCGAGGCTCTCTAGCTGCTGCATTGATCCAACTACTCCCAGGACACCTGCCTCCGTCTGGAACTCTACGCTACCAGCAGTCCTGCAGCCTGCACGTCCACCGGCACTCGTGCGACTCTGCACTCTGTGCTTCCTGTTTACTCTATCAGGGGCTCTGAGTCAGAGGTGTAAGAGAGGCCTTCCTCCGCACATTCAGGCTCTACCTACCAGGTTCGTGACAGTACGAGACAGCCATGTCTGAGCCTGAGCGGGGAACCTCTCCCCTGGATGAATTATGCCTACACCTGGCCGGCCTCACACAGGCCGTCAAGAGCCTGCAGGAAGGTTATACACGGTTGGAGGAACGTGTTCAGACGCTGTCAACACCATCCACAGCTTCTAATGCTGCGTCCTCACCTTCTGCTGGGAACTCTGCACCATCCACAGTTGTGATGCTCCCCCCGGAGCCCAGAGTACCTAAACCCGAAAGATTCTCGGGTGATCGCAGCAAGTTCAGGGCTTTCTGCACCGCTTGCGAACTTTATTTTGCCTTACAGCCCCGCACCTTCTCTCTGGAGACCACGAAAGTTGGGTTTGTCATCTCCCTGCTGCAGGGGGAACCCCAAGCATGGGCTCATCGTCTTCTAGAGCAGAAAGCCTCTTCACTGGACACCCTGTCCTCTTTCTTCAGCGATATGGCCCAGATCTATGAAGACCCTCAGCGAAATACCACTGCAGAAGCCGCACTTCATTCCCTCCAGCAAGGCCACAGAGCGGTCGAGGAATATGTTTCCGATTTCAGGCGTTGGAGTACAGACACAAATTGGAATGATGCGGCACTCCGCTACCAGTTCCGCATGGGCCTTTCAGAAGCCCTAAAGGATGAGCTAGCCAGAGTTGGGGTCCCACACTCGCTGGACGATCTCATAAAGTTATCCATCCAGATTGATCGGAGATTGAGAGAACGCAGGGCGGAGAGATCTGCCGGACCATATCGTCCCGTGTGGATGTTGCCTCGTGTAGCCAACTCACCAGGCCCGGCTTCTTTTGAACCCTCAGCACCTGCTCAGGATGTGCCTGAACCCATGCAGCTTGGCCTACTCCGTCCTTCGCTTACCAACGAGGAACGACAACGCAGGCGACAGAACAATCTGTGCCTTTACTGTGGGGAACCAGGCCACTATGTGAGAAATTGCCCAGCCAAACTCCGTAAGTGGTTGTCTATCTCTTCTCCCAAGTCCCCAGCCCTGCCAAACGGTTCTTCTCATCTGGTTCTCTCTCTTCTGTTACAGCTTCCAGGAGGAACTATTCAAGTACCGGCTATAATTGATTCCGGGGCCTGCAGCTGCTTCATAGACTTATCCTTTGCCGCTGTACACCGGATACCCTTACAGTCCAAGGCCTGGAAGCTTTCTGTTCATCTGGCAGATGGGTCCACCATCAAATCTGGACTTGTTTCTCAAGAGACCAGCCCTTTACCTGTCACCACCACTTCCAACCACCAGGAACTCTTACGTTTGGATGTCATAGCCTCACCTCTGTTCCCAATTATCCTTGGCATGCCTTGGCTGCAGGCACACAACCCTCACATTGATTGGATTACACAGGAGATCCAGTTTAAATCACCCTACTGCAAACAACATTGCATGCCAGGACCACCATGTTCCCCATCAGCCTTGTTATATATGGATACAGACCCTGAGGTTTGCAAATCTGTCCCTACCACGTACCTGGACTTTTCAGACGTTTTCAGTAAAAAAGGAGCAGAAACTCTCCCCCCTCATAGATCCTATGATTGCCCCATTGAGCTACTCCCAGGGGCCGAGGTGCCTTTTGGACGAATCTTCCCCTTATCTGAACTGGAACTCGTAGCTCTCAAGGACTACATTGATGAGAGCCTAAAGAAAGGGTTCATTCGCCCATCAACCTCTCCAGCTGGAGCAGGCATCTTTTTTGTGGAAAAAAAAGATCATTCTCTCCGACCTTGTGTCGACTATCGTGAACTTAACAAAGTCACGGTCAAGAACAGGTACCCCCTACCTTTGGTACCCGAACTTTTTCAAAGACTCAGGTCGGCCACAATCTTTACAAAGCTGGATCTCTGAGGGGCATACAATCTGGTCCGCATACGAGCTGGCCATGAGTGGAAGACGGCATTTCGTACCCGATTCTGGCATTTTGAGTACCTGGTGATGCCTTTTGGCCTATGTAATGCCCCTGCCACATTCCAGCATTTTGTCAATGACATTTTTAGGGACTTTCTGGATCTCTTTGTCATCGTCTACTTGGACGATATTTTGATCTTTTCCCCTTCTTTAGAAATTCACCAAGGACACGTAAGAAAGGTGCTGACCCGCCTCCGACAACATGGCCTGTAGGCCAAACCAGAGAAATGTGAGTTTGAGCGCCAAAGCATCCAGTTCCTGGGATTAATAATCTCCACAGAGGGTATAAAGATGGATCCTCAAAAGGTCACAGCCATTCTGGATTGGCCAGCTCCCACAGATAAGAAGGGAGTACAACGCTTTGTAGGATTCGCAAACTTCTACAGAAAATTCATAAAGGGGTTCTCGGCCATCATTTCTCCCATCACACAGTTGACCAAGCATAGCAATCGGTTTTCCTGGACTCCTGAAGCTCAATCCGCTTTCGAGACTCTTAAGCAACTGTTCACATCTGCACCTATTCTTAAACATCCCGATCCAACCTTACCATACGTGTTGGAGGTTGACGCATCTGAATCGGCAGTAGGAGCAGTACTCTCTCAACGTCGGGGGGCCAAAGCCCTTCTGCACCCAGTTGCATTCTTTTCTCGTAAACTGTCATCGGCAGAAAAGAATTATGACGTAGGGGACCGTGAACTTCTTGCAATAAAGGCTGCACTAGAGGAATGGAGATATCTCTTGGAAGGGGCAGCACACCCCATACTAATTTTTACAGACCATAAGAATCTTGAGTACTTGAGGACAGCAAAACGTCTGAGACCACGTCAAGCCCGGTGGGCATTGTTCTTTTCAAGATTTTCCTTCCACATAACCTTCAGGCCTGGGTCGAAGAATACTAAACCCGACGCTCTTTCCCGCATGTTTGGTGAACCTGAGGAAATAGAGCTTCCTGACACCATTCTTTCCTCTGGAAACTTTCTCTTATTGCAAGAGGACATCTTCTCCCAAATCAGGCAAGCTTCGGTAGGAGTCTCTGCTTCTTCCGAAACACCCTTGCAAGTAAGGAATGGACTTTTATGGCATCAAGACAAAATCTTTGTCCCAGAAGAAGTACGTGTCCCTGTCTTAAGCTTATGCCACGACCACGCATTAGCAGGTCACTTTGGAGCTAGTAAGACAATTGAGCTGGTCCAGCGTACCTTCTGGTGGCCTCATCTGGATAAGGACTGCAGAAAGTATGTGGAGACATGCAACACTTGTGCCCGAAACAAGGGTAACAGGACCAAAGCATGGGGTCTGCTTCAACCACTGCCAATCCCGGACAGACCATGGAGAATGATCTCAATGGATTTCATCATGGTACTCCCTCCTTCAGAAGGGTACACAACCATTTATGTAGTCGTTGATCGGCTGTCCAAAATGGCACATTTTCTTCCTATGAAAGGCACACCATCTGCTCTAGAGACAGCACGGATTTTTATCAAGGAGATAGTGAGGCTCCATGGAATCCCAGCTAACATTGTATCTGATCGAGGGGTTCAATTCACCTCAAGGTTTTGGAAAGCCCTCTCAAGAACCCTGGAAATTGACCTATCCTTCTCTTCGGCCTATCACCCCCAAACTAATGGCCAGACGGAAAGGACCAACCAAACCCTGGAGCAATACCTGCGCTGCTTTTCTTCCTTTTCCCAAGATGACTGGATATCATTACTTCCTCTAGCTGAATTTGCCTACAACAATTCCAACCACTCTGCTACCAAACAATCCCCATTCTTTGCCAACTATGGCTTCCACCCATCCTTTCTACCCAGCACTATCACGGAAAGCTCTGTACCAGCTGTGCTAGAAACCATAACCTTCCTGGAAACCAACAACAAGCTACTACAGGAAACAATAGCCAAGGCACAGGAGTACAACAAAAGAATGTTTGATAGGAAAAAGCGTGGTGAATTAATTCTGGAACCTGGCGATCAAGTGTGGTTATCCACCACCAACTTAAAATTAGCATGTCCATCAAGGAAACTGGGACCTAAGTTTGTGGGGCCATTCCCTGTAAAGAGAAGGATCAATAATGTGGCTTACGAATTGGAATTACCAGCCTCCTTTAGGATCCACCCGGTCTTTCATGTGACCCTTCTGAAACCTGCCTCTCCCAACCCCTTCCCGGAACGAAACTCTGGCCCACCCGAGCCAACAATAGTAGGGGGAGAAGAGGAATATGAAATTGAGGCAATTATGGACTGCAGGAAAAGAGGTAACCAAATCCAGTTCCTGATCAAATGGAAGGGATATGGCCCTGAGGACAATTCTTGGGAACCCGAAAATAACATCCACGCCAGAAGACTCCTTCAGACGTTTAAACGGTCCCATCCGGATAAGATGGCCCAGTTGGGCATCCAGAGGCTGCCCATTGGGAGGGGGCCATGTCAGGAAGGTCCTGCCAGGAGACAAGTTGGCAATCGCAGGCAAGGCCCTGCCCCTTGAATTTCCCAAAGCTAATTGGCTAATTGCCAAATGTGAAAGCCCCAGCATGTGAATTGAGTGTGCTGCACACCTGATGACAGTTAAGCATCAAGAGGCCTATTTAAGCTAGATCTGCTCCCAGGATCAGTGCTGTCTCGTCTACAGCGTTCCGTGCCAGTCCTGCTTCCTGTTACCTGTGTTGCTCCTGAGATCTTGACCCAGCTTGCCTTTGACTACTCCAGTTCTCTGCCTGCACCGACCCCGGCTTGTCCTTTGACCATTCTCCAGTCTCTCCACTTGTACCTGATCTGATCTCTCTGTGTATGACCCGGCTCGTCTGACTCTGCTTACCTTCCAGTATACCTCGAGGCTCTCTAGCTGCTGCATTGATCCAACTACTCCCAGGACACCTGCCTCCGTCTGGAACTCTACGCTACCAGCAGTCCTGCAGCCTGCACGTCCACCGGCACTTGTGCGACTCTGCACTCTGCGCTTCCTGTTTACTCTATCAGGGGCTCTGAGTCAGAGGTGTAAGAGAGGCCTTCCTCCGCACATTCAGGCTCTACCTACCAGGTACGTGACACCCCCCTGGACTGCAGTCTCCAACATAGGTGGACAGTTTTCCTGACAGAGATCTGTCTTCAAATAGCATCCACTGCCCAACTCTCATCTTCCACCTGGTCACATACCCTGCTGGCTATCCACAACACTCAGACGCAGGGTTGGAGATCCCGTCTCACCCAAGACTCTTAGGAATCTCCAAACTACAGAGCCCCATCTGGAAATAGCAAAATCTCTCAAAATAAATGCTCTGTAGTCCTGCACATACAACCTCTGTGTCTATTTCCTAGCCATTTCCATAGTGACAGAGCCTCGCCTTGTCATATTTTATATTCAACATCATATGAGAGCTTAGCTCATCCGAAGGGTAAGTCGCACCCCTAGTTCTCATAACCATATAAGCAATCTATATATAACCATCAAAATACTAAGAGATCTCAAAATATGTGGTCTATCAAACTGGGGGGGGGGGGGGGGGGGGCTGAGACTAGCCCTAGGAAGTGCCTTTCGCGGAATCAAGTTCTGATTCTTCAGGCAAACGGATGAGATATATGGTACTGTCTTTATAAGCGTGCTGGAAATTACTGCCATCAAATGTCTATCGGTCGAGCGCCAAGACCATCCAGGTGGATAATAGAAGTAGGAAAGCATCAGTGTTCTATATATAGGTTACCAATCTCTAGGTATGAGCACACATATGGAAAAAGTAAGGATCACCCAAGGATAACAAGGTAATAGGATACAGTGCCTTGAAAAAGTATTTATACCTCTTGAAATTTTCCACATTTTGTCATGTTACAACGAAAAAGGAAATGTATTTTATTGGGATTTTATGTGATAGTCCAACACAAAGTGGCACATGATTGTGAAGTGGAAGGAAAATGATAAATGGTTTTCAACATTTTTTGAAAATAAATAAGTGTAGCATGCATTTGTATTCAGCCCCCCTCAATGAATACTTTATGGACCACCTTTCCCTGCAATTACAGCTGCAAGTCTTTTTGGGTATGCCACTACCAGCTTTGCACATCTAGAGAGTGATTTTTTCTTTGCAAAATAGCTCAAGTTCTGTCAGATTGAATGGAGAGTGTCTGTGAACAGCAATTTCCATGTCTTGCCACAGATTCTCAACTGGAATTTGGTCTGGACTTTGACTGTGCCATTCTAACACATGAATATGCTTTGATCTAAACCATTCCATTGTAGCTCTGGCTGTCTGTTTAGGGTTGTTGTTCTGCTGGAAGGTGAACCTCTGTCCTAGTCTCAAGTCTTTTGCAGACTCTAACAGGTTTTCTTCTACGATTGCCTTGTATTTGGCTCCATCCATCTTCCCATCAACTATCACCAGCTTCCCTGTTTCTGCTGAAGAAAAGCATCCCCACAACATGATTCTGCCGCTATGTTTCACAATGGGAATGGTGTGTTCAGGGTGATGTGCAGTGTCAGTTTTCCCCCACATATAGCGTTTTGCTTTTAAGCCAAACAAGTTCAATTTTTGTCTCATCTGACCAGAGCACCTTCTTCCACATGTTTTCTGTGTCCCCCACATGGCTTCTCACTCACTGCAAACGGGACTTTCTTATAGCTTTCTTTCAACAATGGCTTTATTTTTGCCACTCTTCCATTAAGGCCAGATTTATGGAGTGCACGACTATTAGTTGTCCTGTGGACAGAAGCTCCCACTTGAGCTGTGGATCTCTGCAGCTCCTCCAGAGTTACAATGAGCCTCTTGCTTCTCTGATTAATGCTCCCCTTGCCGGCCTTTCAGTTTAGGTGGACGACCATGTATTGGTAAGTTTGCAGTTGTGCCATACTCTTTCCATTTTCAGGTGATGGATTGAACAGTGCTCTGTGAGATGTTCAGAGCTTGGGATATTGTTTTATAACCTAACCATGCTTTAAACTTCTCCACAACTTTACCTCTGACCTGTCTGGTGTGCTCCTTGGCCTTCATTATGCTTTTTGCTCACTAAGGTTTTACTGAGATTAAATTACACACAGTTGGACTCTGTTTACTATTTAGGTGACTTTTCTGAAGGTAATTGGTTCCACTAGATTTTAGTTAGGGGTATTAGAGTAAAGGGGGCTGAATACAAATGCACTCCACACTTTTCAGATATTTATTTGTAAAAAATGTTGAAAACCATTTATCATTTTCCTTCAAATTCACAATTATGTGCCACTTTGTGTTGGTCTATCACATAAAATCCCAATAAAATACATTTACATTTTTGGTTGTAACCTGACAAAACGTGAACAATTTCAAGGGGTGTGAATACTTTTTCAAGGCACTGTAAATGCCATCTACTATAAGAGTATTCAATTCAGACAAGTAGTACCAAGAAGTTCCCCTATGTATGCCAGGAGCACCTCTAACCATTAGCTTGGTAGAGACCATAGGTAATCAAATACATATGAATAATGTAAACCAGTGGAGACAGCAGCCTACATATCTCCATTAGTGGTAACAGGGGTGAGCTCTGTCTTTGGCTGTGGTGGCAGCAAGATCCTCTTTGTCTTCCTTTCCCTCCCTCAGCTCTGTCTCTGGTAGGCCAGGGAGAGATACTCTTCTGGGCAGTTTAAAGAGGCGTTGCATATATTTCCCTTTCTTGATGTTCCTTCCCAAACATTTTTATCTTCTCGCTGACCAAATGATGTTATGGCCTCTCCCCTTCTCCTCTGGTATTGATGTAATACTTTAAGCCCAAACTGAGTGATTACACTGCCCTTTGAAGGAGAAGGGTGTTCTGGGCTTAGAAAAAGTGGCTTTATGCATATATAAACCTACCATCAATATGTTATATATTTTAGTATACCAGTTCTTAGATGTGGTGGCTGCATGAGATTTCTTTTTCAAATTTTCTCCTTTATTTTTTAACTAGTGATCCTGCAAATAAACTCCCTGTCCTCGAGTGTCTAAACTCACTCCTCCACTGTATCTATAGAGGAAGCCATGGTTGTCACTGTAATGCTTGTCCCAATACCAGTTGGCAAGCACTATACCTAGCTAGTGTAGTTTCACCTATAGCAGCCCTCACTCCTATAAGGCTAGCAGGTCTACCGTTACTTGGTTGCCCCCTGGAATTAATATGCAAAAATAGTCTCTGGCCAAGTTGCACTAGAGATAAATAAAGGATGTACAAGGTCTTTGGAAGAGTCAGACATGAATTGCAGTTACAGTAAGTAGCCAGTAGCAATCTCCAGTGGTAGGCATGACTGACAATAGGCAATAGCATAGTTGGTACCTTGGGCTCATTACTTTTAAATAGAGCACTGCTTGCCAATGGAGGATTTTAGGAAAATGGAATCAACCCTCTGGAAAAAAGAGTAAGAAAACTGACATATACACCCCAAAGGGATAACTGTCTATCTCACCCACTCAGCGCTAAGGCGCTCAATGCTATAATAAATAGCTTACATAAATACAGTGGTAAAAACCATAAATACCAAAATCCGATTAAAGGTACATAAAATGGTATAAAATGATATAAAATCATCTAAAACCTTTCGGATATCAGCAGCCGTTATATATAAAAACAATAATAAAATGGTGTGTACATATAATAAAATCACGTGTAAACACTAACAGCGCTATATAACTGATCACATAGTCCATAATGCGTCATATTCAAAAAAGAGGGACAGTCCAGCCTGCTGGCACCATCTTTGGTGGTAATATCCTGTATAAGATATTTACGTGCTCTTATTTAAAAAATAGTGCACCTTCACCACACCGGCATGCCCCCCAAGCAGTGCCCACGTACCTCACTGAGGGGGATATAAAGCCAAACAAAGATGTATACCCAGGAGGATAAATCTCTCTGACACAGCTCAGGATCTCCACAAAGCTGATGGCTGGATCACTCCATAGATGTTATATGACATGCAAATGAAAAAAATGCTCTCATAGCGTAATTCCATCAACACACATTTATTTAGAGCAAATCCAACACAAATGCACTCACAAACAAGATAAAAAGGAAAGCATCCAATGATTCATTAATATTCCCGATCCGGGCTACCTGTACGACTCCCGCCATCCCGTTGTGGATGCGAAGCCGAGGCTACCACCGCCGTAGGACTTCCGGGTTCGGCGTGACGTCAAACGTCCGGATCGTCATGTTGCTATGGTCACCCCTCTGCTTAGCAATGAGGATGCAATGAGGAAAGGAGGCATTACCACCAGAGCAATTGCCCGGCAGGAAGTGAGACTATGGCTAATCAGGCTGCAAAAAGGAGGTGCCGCGGCACAGGAGTACGTGAGGCACTACTAGCAGTCACAAAGCCTGGACTTCAAACAACTTCATTCTTCACCTCTGTTACATGGGAGATGGAGGATTATCAGTTTACAGAAAAAAGACAATGCTGTTTCTGCTTTAACCACTTACCGCATATCAACGTACCGATACGTCGGTACACTTTGCAGGTTTTTTCCCGGGATGATGCCTCTAGTTAGAGGCATCATCCCGGTACCGTGGTTTGAAGCCGACGGTCGGCTTTCCGTCGGTAACGACCGATGCGGCTCGGGAGCCGTTGGATCGTTACCCGGGGGGGCGGGACGTCCCCCCCCTCCCACCGCCTTCCGTGGCTTTGCCCGGGGCTCCCGTCCCACCGGGAGCCCCGAGCACCCAGCCGGCACGTCCGCCGGCTGGATGGAGTCCCGATGAATGCCGGAAACGGCATCGATCGGGGCTCCGATGACGTAACCCGGAGGCGGCGTCCATGACGTCACTTCCGGGTTACTGTGCTGCAAAAGGCGGCAAATTTAAAAAACGGCTGTATGCAAAAATGCCGTTTTCAGCGTTTTGCATACAGGGAAGTGTAGTGGAGGGGTCTAGGGTCTTTTAGATCCTCGATCCCTCCATAAAATGTACCTGTCACACATATTGCTGTCACAAGGGATGTTTACATTGCTTGTGACAGCAATAAAAGTGATCAGATTTTTTTTTTTAAAAAACCTGTAATAAAGTTTAAAAAAAATAAAAAATAAATAGGAAAAAAAAAATAAAAAATTTCGCCGCCCCCGTCACCGTTAGCTCGCGCACAAAAAAAAACATATACGCAAGTCAAGCCGCGAATGAAATCGCTGTTCAAACCCCACATGTGAGGTATCGCCGCGATCGCCAGAGTGTGCGCAATAATTTGAAAAAAAGAGCTACACTCTATCTCTAAACTGGTAACCGTTAAATAAATTTAAAGCGTCGCAGATTGAGATCTCTATTGACCGTAGTTTGTCGCCATCCCACGGGGGGGGGGGGGGGGGGGGCGCAATTTTAAACCGTAACATGTTGGGTATCTATTTACTCGGCGTGACATCATCTTTCACAATATACAAAAAAAATGGGCTAACTTTACTGTTTAGTATTTTTTAAATGCAGTGAAATGTGATTTTTCAATTTTTTTCCAAAAAAATGGCGTTTTAAAGACCGCTGCGCAAATACCGCTTGACAAAAAGTTTTGCAATGACCGACATTTTATTCTCCAGAGTCTTTGCTAAAAAAATATATATAATGTTTGGGGGTTCTAAGTAGTTTTCTAGGAAAAAATACTGCTTTTAACTTGTAAACAAAAAGTGTCCGAAATAGGGTTGGGGCTTAAGTGGTTAATTTCAGCTCACAAGAAGTGGCAAATACACTGCAATTCAAGATCAACAGGTATTTTCTGTAGTTGCTAAAGATGCCCTTAGCCTAAAACTGAAAATTAATGCAGCCACTACATCTAAGGACTGACACGCTGTTATTTACAATTTTTGTCCTTGTGTTTAGTAATCCTTTAAATTGGAGGTCATTTACCCATGGCATTGGGAGTGGCCATAAAAGGTAGCTAGCAATGTGTCTCCACTGACCCCTATACACTGCCCTGCTGACACCTCTATACTGCACGGCTGACTCCTGTACTCTACCCTGCTGACCACTATACTCTGCGCTGATGATCACTATACTCTGCCCTACTGACCACTGTACTCTGCCCTAAAAACTACTGACCTTTTTCCACTACTGACCCCTATACCCTACCCTAAAAACTGCTGACCACTGTAGCCTGCCCTACAAATTTCTGACCCCTGTACTCTGCCCTACAAACTACTGACCGATGTACTCTGCCCTACCAACCACTGACCCTGTAATCTGCCTTACAAACTACTGGTTAGTTTGTAGGGCAGAATACCGTCAGGTACCTTCGGCCCTCCTGTACAACACCCAGGCACCATCAGTTTAGCAGGGGGACAGGGCAGAAGGGGAATTTGGATCGTGGGCAAGGAGGGTGATGGGTTCTGCAGGAGGGGGGGGGGGGGTAATGTTTGGAAAAGATCCCCCTGTAGATGCTGTAAGAGAACAGCTTCTCCTCCTCTCCTTCCCGTTGGCTTTTAACATCTACAGGGAGAGCCACACTCACTGTGTCCATTCGTAAATAGCATAGCATAGCATACTGTGTTTACTACACTTCATCTTGAAAATGTGCAGAGGGTTCTGTACAAAGAGCTCCCTGTTCATTCATCTGTATTTCAGCAAAGGCTGCAGAGAAAGTATCGGGGATCTATGTCCACAATTCCTTTCTCTATCTCTAAATTGAGACATCAAGGGGTCTGTTTAAACCCCTGCTATTTCACCAAACGTCCCCCCCCCCCCAACAGCATTGTTAAAAAAAATAATAAAAAATATTTAAAAAATAATTTAATAAATGAAGGTCTCATTCACACGGGTTCTCTGGCTCATACAGCAGGAGGTGAATAAGTTTGTTGTTGTAGCTGGAATCAACTGCTACTATATGGGGTGCAGCGGCTGTACGAACACAGCAACAGGTCCTAATTTGACAGGTGTGCAGGTGATGATGAATGGCCCTGGATGCACACTGTCTGTATGTGTGGCCCTAAACCTGCACCCACACAACTGTCAAACTAGAACCTGCAGCTGTGTTTGTAAAGCTGCTGCATTCCCATAGCATAACATAGGCTTCCTGCACACAGCTCCAGCCACGTAAAAAACACAGAGCTTTTATTAACTCAGCACAGTTTTATCTTTTAGATATAGCAGGAATTTTGTAGGTTAGGTTGTGTTTGAATCTGCTAATCCTGATTTAAATAAACTGATATTTTCGGTGGGGGGGTCTGTGGGGTAGGCTTTATAGGGCCCTGTGTTTTCTAACAGCAGCTCTGCCTGTACTCTGCCATGCAACCTACTCTCCAGACAACTACTGATACCTGTATTCTGCCCTACAAACTACTGACCCCTGTATGCTGCCCTACATATTAATGACCTTGTACACTGACTTATATGCTGCTGACCTCTGTACACTGCCCTACATAACTCTGAACCCTGTACACTGGCCTTCTTACTATTGATCTGTGTACATTGCCATACATACCACTGACCCCTGCACACTGTCCTCCATACCACTGACTTCTCTACACTGCCCTACATACTAGTGAATTCTGAAAACTGCCTTACATACTACTTACACTGGCAAAACTGAACCCAGCTAGTCGGACCTGATTCAAACTAGACAGCGAGGCAAGAATTGAGGCCAGCCAACTCTGAAACTAGATGAGCAAGTCAGCCTGCAGTTACAGCTGTTCTGCTTTCATGATGGACTCTTGCATCAGACCTGGAGTGATCAATTACTCTCTAGACATTAAAAATTGCCACTGCACCCTGGTGATCTTTTGTCTCTTCCATGTTGTTTAAGGTGGCTCTCCGTCTTTTAGAGATTACCTACAGCTGCTTTTAAGTCTAAGTTCACCTTTCTGAACATATTACACCCGTATTGTTTAGCATGCACTCCGTCTCCACCCTGATCCTGCCCCTCCCTGTGACATTGGGCAGGGCAGTCTCTCCCCGCACCCGCTGTTACAATTTAAAAACAGTGTGACTGTGCAGGGCTCCACTCACACATCTTCCATTTACTGTTTCCTGTGTATAAATAGACTACAAGTACCTTCAGCCATTATGGCTGACAGCTTGAAGTTCTCAATTAACTGCCAGGGCGCTAGTCAGCGCATTCATAGTTCATTGTTCTACCTGCGTTCAAGTAACTACTTGTCTGTATCAGAGGTATGGGCAGACAGCCATCTTGATAATCTGCAGGAGCCTGATATTGCTCCTGAGACTTGCTGAGACTTAAATAAATACACATTTTTTACCTGCAAAAAAATGGGGATTTAT
The DNA here is from genome assembly GCF_965119305.1 of Pelophylax lessonae. Taxonomy (NCBI): domain Eukaryota; kingdom Metazoa; phylum Chordata; class Amphibia; order Anura; family Ranidae; genus Pelophylax; species Pelophylax lessonae. The sequence continues at coordinate 511,709,850 of NC_138771.1, read as the reverse complement.
TATTTTTTTAAAAGGTGAACTTATTCTTTAAATCAGTGATCTCCAAACTGTGGCCTGGGGGCCAGATGAGGCCCTTCGCTTGCTTTAATCCTGCCCTCTGGGCACTATTTCATCCACTGCTATCCACAACGATGGGGCACACTGACACCAATGATGAGGCACGATTCCTGCCATTGACACCAATGATGGGGCACAATTCCTCCCACTGACACCAATGATGGGGCACAATTCCTCCCACTGACACCAATACCTGTATGAGATGTACAGATAAGCAGATATACTGGTAAATCTGCAGGAGACCTGCATGGCACCAGTGATCTACTGATTGCTGGTGCAATGCTTTACAGCATTCAACCTCAATGACTGAGGACATCTAGTGGCGGAAAGAAAACACTGCAATGTACACCTTCTTTTAAAAAAGGTGAGTTCTAAAGCTAAAGCTGTTTTTTTTTTCTTGATGGCAGCGATTGCTGTCGGGCATCCGCGATTGCTTCTCGCTGAAAGAGAATGATGGTCTGACCGTTGTTCTCTTTGGAATGAACACAGAGCACCTGTGATCCTCCTATTTACAGTAGGAACACAGGTCTCTGTGTTGATTCCACAAGTCCCTCCCCCATACAGTAAGAAAACCCTCCCCTAGGCTCTCACTTAACCCTTTGATCACCCCTGGGTTAACCCCTTCCCTGCCAGTGTCATTATTACAGTAAAAGTGCATATTTTTAGCACTGATTACTGTAGTAATGTCACTGGCTCCACCAAAAGTGTCAAAAATGTCAGTTAGGGGTCTAATCTGTCCACCGCAATGTCGCAGTTCCAATAAAAATCTCAGATTGCCACCAATACTTGTTAAAATTAAATAAAATAAAAAAAATGACATAATTCTTTCCACTAGTTTGTAGATGTGATAACTTTTGCGCAAACCAATCAAAATACGCATAATTTGGATTTTTTTTTTTTTACCAAAAATATGTAGCAGAATACAAATTGGCCTAGAAGGATGAAAAAATTAAAAAATTTTATTTTTTTGGAATGTTATATAGCAGAAAGTGAAAAATATTGTTTTTTTTTTTTTTTCAGAATTATCGCTATTCTTTTGTTGATAGCGCAAAAAATAAAAATTGCACAGGTGATCACATACCACCAAAAGGAAGTTCTATTTGTGGGGAAAAAAGGACATTAATTTTATTAGGGTTCAGTGTCGCACGACCGCGCAGTTGTCAGTTAAAATAACGCAGTGCTGAAATGGCAAAAATTTGCCTGGTCATTAATAGGGCAAAACCTTCCGGTCCAGAAGTGGTTAACTTATTTCTCTTGTTTGTTATTTATTTATTTATTTTTTTATTACTAAAAACATCAATTCCTGTACAATCTTACTGAGAAAATCCCTATGAAAAGTAGGACTTTGAAAAGTATACTGTGTGTGTGTGTGTATATATATATATATATATATATATATATATATACTGTATATATATATATATATATATATATAAATATATATAAAACCATTTTCCTTTCTTTTATGTTTCATTACATGTGACCTCTCAAACATTTTTATAAAATAAATAATTGGTGATTGTCATATTCCAATTGCTTCTACCTCGCTTTGTTTTTTTAAGCTTCTTTTCTTCCTTCTTTTATATTTCATAGTTTGTGGCCTTTCCACTTATGTTTATGCTGGAATATTTTGTTAAGTGTGTCTTTCGCAGTCTCAAAGCCACCCAAAAATTTCCCCAACATGCCAATTTGTGGCTTTAACTGTAGCAAAGTAATTACTTGTTACAAGGTACATGGAACTTTACGGATGCTCAGTCTGTCAGATGAAGAGCCTCTTGAGCTATGTTTACTACCAGATATTCTTTTTCTCAGATAAATGTTTTTTTTGTTTTGGATTCCTGTGCTGATGCTGGATATTTGTCATATTATAAAATCAATGCTCCAACACAAAAAAGGCAAGAACATGGGTCTCAAGAATAAAAAGTAGAAGAGAGAAAAAATAAAGTTTGCCTACAGCAACCATAAGGATCTCAAAATCAACCTTTTATTAACTTTACACATAGTAACACATATGGTGCGGTGGTGTGGGCTTTAACACCCATATGTTGCACAAATCGGTTGCAACACTTCTGTGTTGAGAGCAGGCTCACTGCGTTCTCCCAGAACGGAGACCAAGCTGTCAATGACAGACCTTGGTCAAGGCTAACGATCAATAGCCTGCAGGACCAGCTCCTTATCATGTGACCACTGTGACAGCCAATCACAGAAGTCACATGATAGCCAATCCTTCCCATCCCCCAGGTGTTCAGAACTTTTTAAAGTGGAGTTCCAGCCTCAAAACGAAAATTTGACATCTGCTTGCTCTAAGTAACCTGAAAAGGAATTGGATAATCACAGTTTTTTTTTTTTTTTTGCTTTACTTACCTTGTTTTTGAAGAAAATATACTTACCTTCCTTCCACTTCCTCCCTCTGCAGCCCGCGCCGTGACTTCCTGCTTGCATTGACTCCTGGGAGCTGAACCTCATCGCTCCCAGGAGTCAATGCCCCTGCACCGGACCTACTCGTCACTTCCGGTGCAGGCGCGTCATTCCCTGCTAAACAGCTTCTGGGCCGATGCAGGGCATTCAGGGACTCCAACGTCACTGAAGAGGACACCGAAGAGGACGCTCCGGTTTCAGCTGCCCACACCTGAGATGGCAGCGCTGGACAAGACATTTTCAAGGTAAGTATTTCTTCTAAAAGGTAAGTGAACCCGGGGACAGTTCAGAGGCTATCATTGCTGAAATGCACTAGCCCTGACTGTCCTGGGGGTATTTTTATCGCAAAAAAATTTTTGAGGCAGGAACTCCGCTTTAAAGGAACAGCAGGGCAGGCTGAAAGGGGTCAAAGTGACTGGCATCCAGTTGTTACACATCCTCCACCTTTCAGCCATGGACTCAGCCCTGGGAAAATGCTAGCCCACCCTGTCTCTAGGGGGAACATGACATGCCTCCAGGAGTCAGGGGGTGCCCAGGGCTGGCCCAAGAATGAAATGCTGCCCCCCCTCCAAAAAAAAATCAGGCCCACCAAAAGGCCTCCATTATATTTAAAGTCTTGAAAATATTATATATACTGTTATCTTCTTCCAAAACGTACTACCGGCCACCAAACACCCACTGTCTGTCACCCCTGTTACTCCTGTGTCTGCCGCCCCGATACGGCCCTAGAAGATCCAGCCTGCCCTGTGTGAGATGGACTGCGCTGATGTCTGATGTCACTGCGCACACCACGATTACGTGAAGGACATTCCCCAGAAGAGAAGCCTCCTCGTACTCATCAGTTTGCACTACGGGTGGCAGTATGAGCTGGGGAAATGCCTCACGTAATGCCCCGCAAACTGATGACACACAAAACTGCTGGAAAAAAAATCTTGGGAGTCAATTTGCTGCCCCTCTCAAAGTTCTGCCTGGGTCCAATGGACCCAGCGAGACCCATAGTAAGGCCGGCCCTGGAGGAACCACATTATGAAATGCTAGGAAGGGTCAGAAGCTGTCAGGTTTTATAGTAGTGTCCCAACTGGGAAGAATTAATATTCACACCCTGCTCTACTGACAGCATTGTCACCATAACAGAAAATCTGCACAGACAGCAATAAAAATTGTGAGAGCTTCCAACCTTCCCCACTCTATCCACAAAAAAAAAAAAAAAAAAAAACCTTTGGCAAAAATAAAAGTGTAAAGCCAGTTCTAAATACAGAAGGGAGGAGGTAGCCATTGTTATATTTGATTAATATCTGTGACCCTGTTAGGGAGATTTCTCATTACTTCCTTTCCCTGTGACACCTGTATAAAGAATGGGTCAGTTGTCACCTATACATTGGAAGGTTCAGACAGTGATAAATATTGCATTCCCTCAGCCTTCTCTCCCCATATGATCAGTCTGCAACATTGTAACTTTGTAGCAAAGAAAAGACTGCAGTATACATTTTTTTCAAAGGTTTACTGAGGTTACAGTTCTTCCTCTTCTGATGGTGCTGGTGGACTGTCATATAATGATATCTGAGCACCTTGCTTTGCGATAATCCTCTGAGCCCATGCTGCGTGATAACACATACCAGGGGCTGGACCCATGACAGCCTGGGCTCAGAGGAAGACCCGGAAGACTGAGGACATCTAGATGTGTAAAAGCAGCACTGCAGGGGACAGCTCTAGACTGAAGGTAAATGTTGCAGAAAAAGCTGATTTTGAATTTTTACTATTACTGAGCTACTTTTTTTTCAGCTTAGTTCAGCTTTAAAGTATCATCACTTCAACCCATGACTTTGATGTTGTCTGCCTTTTGTGCAACTATTGGCATCAGTTTCTTTCCTGTAGGATTAGAACCCAATCACCTCCTTTCATTCTGCACAGGAGTAGTGTTCCTTAGGCCCACTTCTCTGAGTAGTCGCTAACAATGGAATGGCATTAAGCACAACACGTAATTAAATACAGAGGATTGTCCCCCCTAGCTGATGAAAAAAATGTAGGTCCCCACATAACTGGCAACCCCTGACTGCATCACTTTATTACTATTGGATTCACAGCACAGTGTAAACCATAATTAAATACTGATCAAGCCCCCTCTGAGAAAAAAAAGGTATTCTCCCGATGCGATCCAGAGCTCGCCTCCTCCTAGGCTAGCCTTTTATTAAATGCACAGCATATCGCAGCTAACAAGAGTTATGAGCGGGGAAGGAACGAAGGCTGTGTAGACTCAGAAAGGGATCTTTGATATCCAGTTTAATAAGCTGTGCGTCAGCTTCTGTCAAGAGAGCCGGCGGCGGAAAAAGAGGCCTGGGTATCTTACATTACTTTCTCTCCCCCAAGTACGGTGTTTATTGAATGTGCAAAGTGTAATTATACAGGGGCCTAACCGCTGCGCATTCAGCAAGATTTAATCTCCCGTTATTAAGTTCTGGCTCCAGGTAGCAGGCTTGAAAATAGTCTATCACTTTTTTTAAACAACTTTACTTATAAATGAACTGGTGTGAATTTTGGGATCTTCCATTGCTGACTTGTTTTGTCAAGTGTGATAATCTTCACAAATCAGCTGCTGACATGATTTGTGAAGATCATCAGACCGGACAAAATACTTTTATTTTTCGTATGTAGCACCCTCCTAGATAGATGCTAGGTTAAAAGCATTGTTATGCTACTCTGCTTATCAGGGGAGCCTGATCTATTCGTTTGCCTGTTACATGTCTCCAGGTGTGATTCACTTGGTCTGAGGGAGTGTCCCCACTGTATCCAATTGGGGAGCCTGTTGGACAGTGGAGGAAACCCAGCCAGTGACACACAGGCTTTTGTGACAATCCCAGTGGGAGGGCACAACTGCAGTGCATCCTGGGATTGATCATAAAAGCCAAGGGCACATGTGACAGGGCATCTTTGGCTGGAAGCCCCAGACCCAGGAGGAGGGTGATGGCTGTCTCTTCTCCTGCAGCCTGAGAAAAGTGGTCACGGGCAGTCGGCCTGGTGAGCCAAGTGTGGAGCTGAACCTTGAGGGTCCTGGAAAGCTGACGGTGGAGCTGCAGGAAGAAGTCAACTAGGAAAAACAGTGTCCGTGAGTACCAGGGGGCTTGCCAAGGGGTCTGCCAAGGAAGGGAAACCACTCCAGTAGGTCAGAGGACAGAAGGTCAGCTCACACATTAAGTAAGAGTAAAGGGGGTGTAGTGTAGAACCCTGAAGAGTAAGGGTAAAAGGGGTGGCAAGCGGGGCCCTGAAGAGTAATTCACTACATAGTTCGCCTATCAGACACTTCACTTCAGTGGCAAGGTGAAGCAGTGGCCTTGCCGCACTCAACATAGCTAGAAGTCCTCAAGTTGTGCATAGATCATTTAGTTGGAGTATCCCACTCATCCCTTCTCCTATCCCAAGTTCTAAAATAAAACAACAAACAACCAAATCTCCTGGACTGTTTCCTGACTGAGCCAAATGCCTAAAGTACTTTGAATTGCTAAATTGTTGCCATGGGCTTCAAGCAGCTCCCCAGGGAGTAGGGCTACATGTACATCACAGGACACAGAGCCATATTCATTACCATATGGGTTATACGCCACCTTCAGGTGAATGAACACTGGCAACCAATCAGACAGGATGTCCCCCTATATAACCCCTCCTACACAGGAAGGGCCTCAGTTTTTTCGCCAGTGTCTAAAAGGTGGTGATCACGGGGGAGAGACTTTCCACATTTTGTTATGTTTTTTTTTTTTCAAAGAAGAAGAAAGAAGATTATGCTATATACCCCAATCAAGGATCTCTGAATATAAGGGGTTAGCAATCAGATCCTTCCAAAAAAGTCAAAGACTAAAAGGATGGTACCTGAGCTTTGGAAAAGCAGATACGAGGTTTTGCCTGTAACGTTGTCCTTCTGAGGCACTGGACCCAGGCATCCGGACCCTTGGTAAAACCAATCCTAAAAGCGCTCCAGCAGGATGCTCTACAGGTCCAAGGGAGTGGCCCCTCAAAAACAAGGGTACCCAGTCCCTGAAGGTCGACAGGTGACAAAGCTCACCGTGAAGAGTGAAGATTGGATTCTTGTAACAAGACAGAATACTTCGGCGGGACTGGTAAGTCCACTTTAAAAAATATTTGTAAAAACATTTTTATGCACTGTTCCCTTTGAAAGATAACAGATACTGGGTGCCATGTTGGTCTCTGCAAGAGAAAATGGGTGTATTAGCTATGGTAAAGCAATCAATATTAGTTCTTATACATTGATAATTTATATAGTGCGGCGCTACTGAGCAATTACACACTAAAATTATGTGTTAATACTTCTGTGTCTAAATAGATAATCAAAAATATATATAACAAATATGAAAAATAAAGTCTCTTTAGTGTATTTTTTCCACCTCCGTGTTCCTACTAAAAAAGCCCATTTAGAGGGCGACACGCGTATAGGAAGGACCATGACGTCACCCAGCCACCAGGAGCTGAGCAGTGTAGTGAGCTAAATGACGGGAGATTGATATGCGTTTTTATTACATACTTGTAAGTGTTTTTTAATGGGGGCATTTTTTTTTTTAAAAAACTGTTCACTCGGAGAGCACTATGCAGTTGTCTTTATATTTCATGTGGTCCGTGTGAGGAATATTTGGTCAGAAGGGAGTACTAGATCCCAGGAGTGAAGAAAGGCATCCATCCCAGAGGGATTGGCGGGAGTTGTAATGAAAAGCTTGTGATTACCAGGAGTGAGGTGAGCGTACATCTCATCTGGTGGTGGTGGACTCCTTGCAGTCCTATGCACGTCTCTGTTCATCCCTATAGGCTAATGAAGCAACCCCCTTCATTTGAGGAGGATCCTTTAGCTATGGAAACACATTCTGGTCACCAGCCATCCATCACCAATATGGTAAAATTTCACATTTAGGTGTTTATTTATATTTATTGTTATTTATACTTGCATTACATCAGCATCATGGATGTGATATTGTATGTTTTCTAACTGTATAATATTTCTTGTAGACATCACATACCCCCTGAGGAAGACCTTACTGCGCAGATTAAAACGTGTCAGGTCCTCTTTATTTATGTGATGATCTGTGATTTTTCATTCTTGCTATTTAGCAATGTATGATGTTGATATGCTTTGTTGTAACCAGAGCTCATAGCTTACATTTCTGAATTTTAATCTGTCTTATCAATTTTTCAATAAAGATAAATTTTTTATATACTTATAGTTCTACCCATTTTTTTGCTGCTAAAAAAACCCCTGGGGGCCCTTCTTTTCCTTTTCTTCAATCACATTGGGGTGTGCAGCCTCTTCATATCATGTGTTGCCTCTCTCGAATAAGACGATTGCCAAGACACTAAAACTGAGCTGCATCATGGTGGCCAAGACCATACAGCGACAGGACAGGTTCCACTCAGAACAGGCCTCACCATGTTAGACCAAAGCAGTTGAGTGCACGTGCTCAGCGTCATATCCAAAGGTTGTCTTTGGAATATAGACGTATGAGTGCTGCCAGCATTGCTGCACAAGCTGAAGGGGTGGAGGGTCAGCCTGTGAGTGCCCAGACCATACGCTGCACACTGCATCAAATTGGTCTGCATGGCTCTCATCCAAAAAGGAAGCCTCTTCTAAAGATGATGCACAAGAAAGCCCGCAAACAGTTTGCTGAAGACAAGCAGACTACGGACACAGATTACAGGAACTATGTCCTGTGGTCTGATTAGACCAAGATAAACATATTTTTTTCAGATGGTGTCAAGCGTGTGTGGCTGCAACCAGGTGGGGAGTACAAAGTCTTGCCTTTAGGTCAAGCATGGTGGTGGGAGTGTCATGATCTGGGACTGCATGAGTGCTGCCAACATGTACTGTGACATACTGCAGCAGAGCATGATTGTTAAGTACCTGTTAGGTAAAGTCCAAAGTGGAGCTTGAGTGCTGAGGATTCAGGCGAAAACGTAGTCAGAGATCAGGCTGGCAACAGATCTGGCAAAGCGGTATCCAAACGTAATCCAAAGAATGGTCAGGCAGGCAGAAGTCATACACAAGCTGGCGGTGAAGTACAGATTCAGCAGGCTGAAGAGGGGTCAAGAATACAGGCAAAAGTTCATACACAATAGTCAGTAAAAGAGCAAACAGCACACCCAGGAAGATATTCCAAAACAAATGGGCATTGAGGAACAGGAAGTGCTGCTATTTAGAGGCTGGTTAAATTGTACATTGTTCACAGCTGGTTAAATTGTACATTGTTCGCAGCTGGCAGCAGGTGGACCTAGTGAGTCCAAAAGTAAAGCATCAGGCTGGAAAATCACTGCAAAAACTCCAGAGCTTCTTTGTGGCACAACAGATAAGGCTGCAAGCTACAAAACAGGGAGCCTCCCAGATCAAGGACACACAGGTACATGACAATGATCTCCTCCCTTCAGAGACTGGGCTGCAGGGCAGTATTCCAACATGATAAGATCTCTAACATCCACCGGCTCCTCCGTGATGTCATCAGAGGACTCCAGTGGCAACCTGTGGAGCTCTGGTGAACTCCATGCCCAAGAGGGTTAAGGCAATAATAGAAGGGGGGGAAAATGTGGGACTTTAGATGAGGCGCAAGATGGGATATGTTGTGCGTCTCTATTCCTATTGAATAATACATAAAAAAAAGGAGTTGGGACTTAAATGAAGGACATGACAAGGCTGGTAGGAAAATAAAACAATACATTTATTGTGGCATAAAAATATAGAAAAAAACATTGCATATTACAGGATATTCATAATGTGTATGAGCTGATAAGTAATCCCCAAATCCAGATGATAAATCCCCAAATCCAGATAATAAAAAATAAACATCACATAATTCCATGGAGTAATAGAGTATATAAACATATGGTATGATAATAGCTGCATCAGACAGGCTCAACGCGTTTTCGTGGACTGGATCTGCTACTTCTTCAGGAGTAAGTGTGTGATGCATATAATGCAGCTCAGATTGTTTGTGGCGTTGAAGGCAAGAGATGGCCATGACTCAATCCATCTCAAGTGTGTTCCTGGTATCCCACGGGACGATTCTGCCTTTGGCATTCTCGGCCCCTCCGGACATCCTTTTACCACACTGACGTGATGCTGGGGGCATTCTGTTTGGTGGTTCTTTGGTGGATATCCCTTCACGCTGCTATATGCATTACTATCTACTTTTTTACTCATGCCCACATTCCTGCTGTGTGCGACGTGCTTTGCCTTGTCCGCCTGGTTTGTGCCCCCTCAGCTCCCGGGAGGGATACTCATGGTTATCTCTTGCCTTCAACGCCACAAACAATCTGAGTTGCACTATATGCATCACACACTTCTCCTAGTATATAACATTTATGAAAGTCCAAACAGAAATACTGTAATGTGCAGATTATGACTTACGGCAAGGCAAAAGGCAATTAGGTCATAGCAAGTGATAGAATTTCAGTCCCAATGCAAGTCTCAAGCACAATGCACGTATGCTGTTACCTATCCACCACGGGAAAAATTCCCATCCACCCACTTCAGACTTACAATTAGCACTAGCATATGGTGAGAGCATATAACTCAAGGAGACTTCTCACATGTGCTGATTATATCTCACACTGCTCGTGCTGTCAGTTCACGTCATATCAAGTACGTTGTGAGTGGGATAGTAAGTCCGTCGTGGTCCTGACGAATGTGAAACAGATACGTCCATTGGCGAAACGCGTTGACATCACAGCGCTTGTGATGTCATCTGCAGCCAAGCCTACCTCCAGAAGTTCAGCTAGCTGACTATAGAGCAGTGATAGCTCACGTCGACAGTGAGGAACACAAACAAAGCCAGGAAAAAGGCGCAGCATTTAGATGATTCCAATGAGTAATGATCTTGGCTGGCCAAATGAGCCGAAATGGTGGGCCTACTATCCCACTCACAACTAGAACTGGTGTGACTAGGAATTTTTGGAACACACCTGCTGACTTACACCGCACTGGTGTGATGGTGACCAGGAATAATATTGCTGGCTTACACTGGCAATGGTGACACTGGATTGGCTAGCAATCAGGACACTGTTGCTGGTTACCTTGACACTGTTGTTGGCTGCTCTGGTCTGTAGACACTAGCACTGGTGTTATAGCAGTCAGGAACACTGTTGCTAGCTGCATTGGTCTGGTAACACTGTGACTAGTGTGATGGTGATTAGTGACACTGTGGCTGGCTGCACTTGTGTGGTGACACTGTGACTGCTCTGGGGGGGGCGATCTAATCTGGCGACACTAGCACTCATGTGACTAGTAATCTGGAACAATGTTGCTGGCTGCACTGGTCTGAGGACACTGTGACTGGAGTGGTGGCAATCAGGAACATTGTTACTGGCTTACACTGGTTTGGTGACACTGGGACTGGTGTGGCAGCAGCTGGCTTCACAGGTCTGATTACACTGTACTGGTGTGGTGGCGATTAGGGACACTGACTGAATGCACTCGTTTGGTGACAATGCTTTGGTGTGGCAACAGTCAGGGACACTGTGACTGGATGCACCAGTCTGGGGACAATTTACTGGTGTGGCTAGCAATCAAGAACACTGTGACTGACTGCACAGGTCTGGTAACACTGTACTGGTGTGGCAGCAATCAGGGAAACTGTGGCTAGCTGCACAGGTCTGGTAAAACTGTACTGGTGCAGTGGCGATTAGGGACACTGACTGAATGCACTCGTTTGGTGACAATGCTTTGGTGTGGCAACAGTCAGGGACACTGTGACTGGATGCACCAGTCTGGTGACAATTTACTGGTGTGGCTAGCAATCAAGAACACTGTGACTGACTGCACAGGTCTGGTAACACTGTACTGGTGTGGCAGCAATCAGGGAAACTGTGGCTAGCTGCACAGGTCTGGTAAAACTGTACTGGTGCGGTGGCGATTAGGGACACTGTGGCTGGATGCACTCATTTGGTGACAATGTTTTGTTGTAGCGACAGTCAGGGACACTGTGGTTGGTTGCATTTGTCTGATAACACTGTACTATTGTATTGACAATCAGGCATAAAAAGGGATTGTGTGGTGACTGGGTCACTTTACACTGCTCAGTGATGTACAAGAACATTAAAACTTCAATTCTTCTAAGTTCTCCTACTCTGGCTCAACTGTTAAGTCAGTTCTGTCAAATATATTCAGTTTCCAGACTTTTTTTTTTTTTGTTGGCAAGAAGGGGAATAGAAGCTGAGCCAACCAGGATTTCCTAGGAATCAGGTGCCGGTCTCTGTAAAAATTAGTTCATATTTGGGGTTTATTATTGCATTAAGCAGTGAGAAAAGTGTCAGCACTGATACATTTGATTCTGTGCTTCTGCTGGGCTGGCAGATTAGGTTAATGCTAGATCAGACTGTGAGATTTCTTGTTCGCATACCAACTAGATTCCAGGGACACATCGCACTTTTCTAAAAATGTGTTGAACTCGATATTAGACTGTGAGCAGCAATGACGAGTGAAAGCCTGATGATTCATTTTACAAATTAATATTGGCCAGGTATCCAGGTTAAAATAGTGTTTTTATATCATTCAGAATGTATTTTAGTTTTGCAAATGAAGAAGATTAAAAAGCAAAGCCGCTGTGCTATTATGTTTTTGTTTTGTATGTGCAAGGCCACAGCATAGAGTGTGCTCATTTATCAAAATGAGGACACATGGACCTTGTAAAAGTAAAAAATAGAAATGGTGGGGGTCACTGCTGATAATTCATTCAATTGTGTGTGTACATTTCAGCCTAGGCTATTGATTTCTTTAAGTTAACGTTTTTGTTTTCATCAAAGAAGCAATCAGAGAGGTTGGTAAATGTGAAAAGGGATCTATTGCTCCACCTGCTGGTTCAAAAGAAGAATGTAAAATATTAATATGCATTTTTTTTTACTCAGCATCTGGGATTACCTCATTTCTCATAAGCTTTTACCTTTTACGTGCTTCAAACTCTAGAAGCCCCTCCATGTTGCACAGTATCCCCCTGCACCTTGGATGAGACATTTTGTACACTTGCTCATGGTAATGATGATGAAGTGAGAGTTCAAATATGACTAGATAGGTCTATGGTATTCTTCTATACAGGTTTGTTGTTCTTTCCCTTGGTATGACTAATAAGGTCCTATATGCCATCCAAAAAAGGGGTCTAATTGTATTCGCAACCTTTACTACTCATGTTACTACACCACTCTAGGGCCCATTTCACACATGCAGGCTGTTCGTTTCATTGATTCAGTCACTTTTTTTCAAATTAAAAAACGGATGAAGTTTACATAAATTTTTATCTGTTTTTGCATCAGTTTTTTATATCCACCTGCTAGATTCCTTAACCGCTCAAAAATGGACCGTTTGATCGTTTACATTCGTTTTTAATCGAATCCATTTTTGTTAATGGAAGAAAAAAAGGGCTTTGATCTATTCCAAAAAACGGATGTTGATGGAAGCGGATGCAAATGGATGATCATCCATTTCCATCCGTGTTTCCATAGAGATGCATTGATGTTTGTTTTTCATCCGTCAAGGGATGAATGAAAAACGGACAAACGGCCTGTATGTGTGAAAGGGGCCTAAATGTATAAAAGTACGTATAAAAGATTATTGAGGTGCAAATTTGGCACAAACCACTAAGGGGAATAGGGTGAAAAAAATAATGCAGGGGGTTGATTTTTCTAAAGACAAATAGGCTGTTCACTTTGCAACGGAAGTTGCACTTTACAAGGGAATTTTCCCCTGAAATTTCACATTGCAAAGAATACCCAATTGTGTGCAAGAAAAATAATTAAAAAAAAAGTTCCAGTTTGCTCAAGTTTCCCTTGCAAAGTGAACAGTCAATTTGCCTTTAGTATATCAACCTTTATGTCTCTTGCTATGAAAACAGGCTCTTTAATAGCTTTCCAAATCTCCTTTATCTTTTGACAACAGATTCAAGCATTGTTGTTTTTAGCTAACAATCAGGTCTACCAGCTGTCAAAAGTGGGCCTTTTACTAATTTGCACAAATAAATTCCTGACATTACAGTATACAAAATTGCATACTTTTTAAGAAAATCTCCTCAATTTGTCATTAAAAAAAAACGGTATCCGTAAGCTCCAGTCCACTGACTTTGCCTAGGCAGAGATGATGTCATTAGTCTGCTGCAGACAGGAAGAAGCATTTCCCCAGTCTCCTCTCCTCCAGCGATCAGACTGAAACATGGATACTTTGTAGCAAGTCACAAGGTGGGAGGCTGCAGCAGGACTTGATCAATCTTAAACATTTTTAGCCCAGTCAAGAGCTGGGCAGGCATCAGGATTTATATGTATCTCAGTCCAGGAAGTAGATGATGACCCTAAATGATGCCTGAACAAAGATGGCTTTGTCTTTCTGAAGAGAAAACCAACAACAAAGACACCTTTAGAAATGTTTAATAATGGCAATCTACAAACAGATACTTTTGGATAAATGCAGGCTTTTTTTTTTCTTGGCATGTCTGTAGACAGGTGCCTACTAAGGTAAATGTATGTATGGTTAAGAAAGGGTTCATGGCTGGTGCTGCTGGGATTAAAATGTTTTATGCCGTAACATATTTTGTCAATGTACACATAGGCTTTTAGCAGAGTTTAGGAGCTGCCGCATTTAGGTGAGCTTCAACTTCCCATTCCTGGACGCGGAAGAATCATGTTCAGGATAGGAACGTTTTGACCACTGGCCGCGGGAAAATGCTGCAAAACTGTGATGCAATTTTTTCTGTGGCTTTGCTGTGTTTTGCTTTTTCCCACGGCCACAGTAAATGTAGGCCAGTGCACAGAAGCCTTAGGGCTCCAGCTATTGGATTGTTATTGCCACCTTTTGGCAAATGAACTTAAAAGTGAATGTAAACCCTCACATATACCCAGTGAAGTGAACAGCCAACAGATGATACACAGAGATTAAATAAATCTCCCTACATATGTTTTATTTGTATATCTGCTGTCTTCAGCTTTCTACGCTGTTTAGAAATGTTTCTTCCCGTTCCAGCACTGGGAATTTGGGCATACACTGTGTGACAGCTGACTGGGCGAAAGTCTCCCCCCTGTCCACATAGGCAGAGGAAGATAGAAACATGCAGAGCTGATTCTGTGAATAGACCAACTCTCTGTTAATTTATCTCTATGCACCCACCGTGACATAAATTTCCAGCTGCCTTTATCTCCTGTGTCGGAGAAATTGTCAGAAGTTATCATGCTGATAACATAGGAATGGAGCAGCAGAAAGAAATGGGACTTTGGAGAGAGATAAGTAAGCACAGATATATATGTGCTCAGTTTAGATTTCATGAATGGAGTTTACATCTACTTTAAGCTAATCTAAGGTATGGACAGGATCATTTGAAACAGCACAGTCTAAGCCCAGCACAATATTCTGAGAGAAAACTTTGAATGTAAAGTTATAAATGATCTGGTTACACCCCCAGAGTCTCATTCAATCAAACAGGAAGAGAAAAAAACTGTAATTGTAAAAGTAAAAATAACAAATGTTTGCTTAACCACTTGCCTACTGGGCACTTTTACCCCTTTCCTGCCCAGGCCAATTTTCAGCTTTCAGCGCTCTCACGCTTTGAATGACAATTGCGCGGTCATGCTACACTGTACCCATATGAAGTTTTTATCATTTTTTTCACACAAATAGAGCTTTCTTTTGGTGGTATTTAATCACCTCTGGGTTTTTTATTTCTTACAAAAAAAAAAAAAGAAAAAACAGAACATTTTGAAAAAAATTTTTTTTTCTTATTTTCTGTGAGTAAATTTTGAAAATAAATACATTTTTCTCCTTCACTGATGTGCGCTGATGAGGCGGCACTGATGGGCACTGATAGGCTGCACTGATGGGCACTGATGAGGTGGCACTTATGGGCACTGATGAGGTGGCACTTATGGGCACTGATGAGGAGGTACTAAAATGCCGCACTGATGAGCACTGATAGGTGGCACTGATAGGCGGCACTGATGAGCACTGGCGGCACTGATGAGCACTGATAGGTGGCACTGCTGGGCACTGAGAGGTGGCACTGCTGAAAACTGAGAGGTGGCACTGATGGGCACTGAGAGGCGGCGCTGATAAACACTGACGGGTGGCACTGATGAGCACTGATGGGCAGCACCATCAGTGCCCACACTCAGTGCCCATAGTGCTGCTAGTCAGTGCCCATCAGTGCCTAGATGAGCAGGCACTGATGGGCACTGGCTGGCAGCACTATGGGCACTGATTGTGGGCACTGATGGCGGGCACTGTGGGCACTTATGGCATTTTTTTCCCTCTTGTGTAATCAGGGCACTTGTGATCAGTGCCCTGATAACATTCCTCTGTTTCCCCTTACCGCCGATCGGCTCTCCTCTTCCTCACACTGCAGTCTCTGTGTGAGGAAGGAGAGCTGGCGATGAGAGATGATCTCATATGTTTACATATGAGATCATCTCTCATTGCACGGTCCGATCACGTGGTAAATGGCCGCTGTGATTGGCCATTCACCACAATCTGTGATTGGCTGTGTCCAAGGGACACGGCCGACACAGATTTTCCCCGATGCGCGCTCGCGGGAGCGCGCGGGGAGCCTGTCACTGGGAGGCCGTTTAAAGACGGCCTCCCGGAAATTAGAGCCCGCGCTGTAGCCGTCTTTCGGCTATAGCGCGGGCGGAAAGAAGTTAATTAATGAATGTAGGATGTAAGATATGAATGTAAGATTTCATATCAACATGCAGTGCTGCAAGCTGATGTGTTTTTTAGTGAAAGGGGCGAAAGTTCCACTTTAACATGAAAGAACATGTCAGATGATAAGTCCACTTTATTACCTCACAGGGCTTTTACAAAACTGCAACTATTTATCACTTAGTTTTACTTTTCCATCAGTTGAGTTGAGGAGACGATTGAGGTTCTAAGGCTTCTCTGATGTGAATGAGCATGGACAGACATCTCCCTGCCACATTCTGAGGCTTTTGCTTGTCTACAGCCGGCCCAGGGTGTAAAACATCAACCAGTAAAAGATGAAGCAGATAAAAAAGTGAATTGAGAATTACTCTGAATTGAGAAGTGTTGACAGAACATTATTGGCCAAGCAGAATGCAATGTTAGATGAAGCACAGCCATAACAACTTATTACAGAGTAACTTATCGATAGCCTTAGCATTATTTAGGAGCTGAGGGACCCAGGTCCATAGCCGAGTAACATAAATATATACATACTTAGAAGAATAAAACTTTCTGCTGTTGACAGAGCAGGCTGACTCAGTCCCCTGCGGGAATGTACAGGATAACAGGGCATTAAATATTTACCATCCATTACACGTACATCAATTATGGAGAATCTAGACTTTAAAATGTGCATTAGGTACATTACCTGCATTGTAAGAAGCTTCACAAAAGCAACACAGTGGGATGGGGAGGTGTGGAGTTTAAAATCATTTTATAAATGTTGCAGTTGTACTTTTTTTTTTTTTTTGTTTCCTAAAGCGGAACTGTGTGGGGTTTATTTACTCAAACTTGACTAAGGCACTTCAGATGTCATCTTAAACTTCTAAGACCTACAATCAACCCAACCCCTTTTTACCCCAACTATCTATATACAAAAATGCCAAACACAATTGTCAGAGTAAAATTTTGGCCATAATGGCCGTTTAATAAAACCAAACAAAATATAACAAACATACCTTAAAACAGGAAACAAAATAATAATACAGTAACAAGAAACCTGAGGTTGCCAATCTTTAGAGGCACCAAGTATCAATCATCCACTTTGTATCTGTGTAACTATTTACCCAGTCCCCAGCCGCACCACAGCGGCTCGGGGATGACCTCAACATTTAGCAGGTACCTCAGCATTTTAACCTACCAGTTAACCCCCATTAACTGGCATTCCACAGGTGACTCCATACTTTAGATGGGTCCCTAAACTGTTAAACACAGCAGGTTATTTTAAACACCTCCAAAACTCCAACTGCCAAACCAGGAAGACAACAGATAGTTGCAAAAATTGCAGGATAGGTGTGGGTGGACGGGAACATTCCTCACTAGTGTTGAGCGAACACGGACTGTATTATTCGTGTTCGTACCGAATAATTGGATTTTTTGTACCCGAACACGGACACGGACACTTTACTGTATGTTCGGGTAAAAATCCGTGTTCGGTCGTTTTATTTCCGGGTTTTGCATGCTTTGGCGCTCTTTTCATGGCGGGCTTTCAACAGCCAATCAACAATCGTTTAACTGGTGTGCCTTAAGCCATCCCAGCCATGCCTGCAAATGTCTCAGTAGCTGTGATTGGCCGTCTGAAGCATGTGACCAAGTCTTTATAAGTTCGAGGCAGCCGCAGCGGCGTCATTATGCTGCTTAGATTCAGGGACAGAGCACACATCAACGTGCTGGCTGCTGATTAGGGAAAGATAGGCAGGAAAAAACCATTTGTGTCCGGATAGAATTGAGGGACAGGTCGGAGTGTTTAGGCAGGGCGAGTTGTAGGCATTTTAGGGATAGAGTCTGCTGAATTATATAGGGTCAGTGTCTTCTACAAACTACAATCGATATTGCTGTGTGGGGGGTGGGGTCTGCACTCAATCCTGATCTACGATCTCTTCTCAATCCTGTTAGGGACAGAGTCTGCTGAATTTTAGGGAAACTGTGTTCTACAAACTACAATCGATATTGCTGTGTGGTGTGGGATTGGAGATAGGCAGGTGTCAGTGATCCACATCCATTTTTCTGTGTGTGAGCTGCAGTGAACACAATCTTTTTGGGCTGCAGTGAACACAATCTTTTTGGGCTGCAGTGAACACAATCTTTTTGGGCTGCAGTGAACACAATCTTTTTGGGCTGCAGTGAACACAATCTTTTTGGGCTGCAGTGAACACAATCTTTTTGGGGTGCAGTGAACAAAATCTTTTTGGGGTGCAGTGAACACAATCCTTTTTGGTGTGCAGTGAACACAATCTTTGTGGGGTGCAGTGAACAAAATCCTTTGTGGGGTGCAGTGAACACAATCTTTTTGGGGTGCAGTGAACAAAATCCTTTTTGGGGTGCAGTGAACAACATCCTTTTTGGGGTGCAGTGAACACAATCTTTTTGGGGTGCAGTGAACAAAATCCTTTGTGGGGTGCAGTGAACACAATCTTTTTGGGGTGCAGTGAACACAATCTTTTTGGGGTGGAGTGAACAACATCCTTTTTGGGGTGCAGTGAACAAAATCCTTTTTGGGGTGCAGTGAACAAAATCATTTTTGGGGTGCAGTGAACACAATCTTTTTGGGGTGCAGTGAACACAATCTTTGTGGGGTGCAGTGAACACAATCTTTTTGGGGTGGAGTGAACAACATCCTTTTTGGGGTGCAGTGAACAACATCCTTTTTGGGGTGCAGTGAACACAATCTTTTTGGGGTGCAGTGAACACAATCTTTGTGGGGTACAGTGAACAGAATCTTTGTGGGGTGCAGTGAACACAATCTTTGGGGGGTACAGTGAACACAATCTTTGTGAGGTGCAGTGAACACAATCTTTGTGGGGTGCAGTGAACACAATCATTGTGGGGTGCAGTGAACTCAATCTTTGTGGGGTACAGTGAACACAATCTCATACTGAAGGTTTGAGGGTGCTGCCTGTTCCATACTCCCCCTACTCCTCATCTAGCCTTTTAGGGGTACAAACAATAGTAATTGGGGCCTAGTGTGGTTGTGTACGTGTGATATACATACACTTTTTTGGGATCATATTTTCTATTCCGCTATTTAATCAAAAACCTTTGGGGATCAGTTAAATTGGGGGATAGTCTGTGTTGGTACGTGTGAGAGAGATCCACCTTTCCAAGTTGTTGGGGTTCATCTCATACTTCTGAAGGTTTGAGGGTGCTGCCTGTTCCATACTCCCCCTACTCCTAGCCTTTTAGGGGTACAAACAATAGTAATTGGGGCCTAGTGTGGTTGTGTACGTGTGATATACATACACTTTTTTGGGATCATATTTTCTATTCCGCTATTTAATCAAAAACCTTTGGGGATCAGTTAAATTGGGGGATAGTCTGTGTTGGTACGTGTGAGAGAGATCCACCTTTCCAAGTTGTTGGGGTTCATCTCATACTTCTGAAGGTTTGAGGGTGCTGCCTGTTCCATACTCCCCCTACTCCTAGCCTTTTAGGGGTACAAACAATAGTAATTGGGGCCTAGTGTGGTTGTGTACGTGTGATATACATACACTTTTTTGGGATCATATTTTCTATTCCGCTATTTAATCAAAAACCTCTGGGGATCAGTTAAATTGGGGGATAGTCTGTGTTGGTACGTGTGAGAGAGATCCACCTTTCCAAGTTGTTGGGGTTCATCTCATACTTCTGAAGGTTTGAGGGTGCTGCCTGTTCCATACTCCCCCTACTCCTAGCCTTTTAGGGGTACAAACAATAGTAATTGGGGCCTAGTGTGGTTGTGTACGTGTGATATACATACACTTTTTTGGGATCATATTTTCTATTCCGCTATTTAATCAAAAACCTTTGGGGATCAGTTAAATTGGGGGATAGTCTGTGTTGGTACGTGTGAGAGAGATCCACCTTTCCAAGTTGTTGGGGTTCATCTCATACTTCTGAAGGTTTGAGGGTGCTGCCTGTTCCATACTCCCCCTACTCCTAGCCTTTTAGGGGTACAAACAATAGTAATTGGGGCCTAGTGTGGTTGTGTACGTGTGATATACATACACTTTTTTGGGATCATATTTTCTATTCCGCTATTTAATCAAAAACCTCTGGGGATCAGTTAAATTGGGGGATAGTCTGTGTTGGTACGTGTGAGAGAGATCCACCTTTCCAAGTTGTTGGGGTTCATCTCATACTTCTGAAGGTTTGAGGGTGCTGCCTGTTCCATACTCCCCCTACTCCTAGCCTTTTAGGGGTACAAACAATAGTAATTGGGGCCTAGTGTGGTTGTGTACGTGTGATATACATACACTTTTTTGGGATCATATTTTCTATTCCGCTATTTAATCAAAAACCTTTGGGGATCAGTTAAATTGGGGGATAGTCTGTGTTGGTACGTGTGAGAGAGATCCACCTTTCCAAGTTGTTGGGGTTCATCTCATACTTCTGAAGGTTTGAGGGTGCTGCCTGTTCCATACTCCCCCTACTCCTAGCTTTTTAGGGGTACAAACAATAGTAATTGGGGCCTAGTGTGGTTGTGTACGTGTGATATACATACACTTTTTTGGGATCATATTTTCTATTCCGCTATTTAATCAAAAACCTCTGGGGATCAGTTAAATTGGGGGATAGTCTGTGTTGGTACGTGTGAGAGAGATCCACCTTTCCAAGTTGTTGGGGTTCATCTCATACTTCTGAAGGTTTGAGGGTGCTGCCTGTTCCATACTCCCCCTACTCCTAGCCTTTTAGGGGTACAAACAATAGTAATTGGGGCCTAGTGTGGTTGTGTACGTGTGATATACATACACTTTTTTGGGATCATATTTTCTATTCCGCTATTTAATCAAAAACCTTTGGGGATCAGTTAAATTGGGGGATAGTCTGTGTTGGTACGTGTGAGAGAGATCCACCTTTCCAAGTTGTTGGGGTTCATCTCATACTTCTGAAGGTTTGAGGGTGCTGCCTGTTCCATACTCCCCCTACTCCTAGCCTTTTAGGGGTACAAACAATAGTAATTGGGGCCTAGTGTGGTTGTGTACGTGTGATATACATACACTTTTTTGGGATCATATTTTCTATTCCGCTATTTAATCAAAAACCTTTGGGGATCAGTTAAATTGGGGGATAGTCTGTGTTGGTACGTGTGAGAGAGATCCACCTTTCCAAGTTGTTGAGGTTCATCTCATACTTCTGAAGGTTTGAGGGTGCTGCCTGTTCCATACTCCCCCTACTCCTAGCCTTTTAGGGGTACAAACAATAGTAATTGGGGCCTAGTGTGGTTGTGTACGTGTGATATACATACACTTTTTTGGGATCATATTTTCTATTCCGCTATTTAATCAAAAACCTTTGGGGATCAGTTAAATTGGGGGATAGTCTGTGTTGGTACGTGTGAGAGAGATCCACCTTTCCAAGTTGTTGGGGTTCATCTCATACTTCTGAAGGTTTGAGGGTGCTGCCTGTTACATACTCCCCCTACTCCTAGCCTTTTAGGGGTACAAACAATAGTAATTGGGGCCTAGTGTGGTTGTGTACGTGTGATATACATACACTTTTTTGGGATCATATTTTCTATTCCGCTATTTAATCAAAAACCTTTGGGGATCAGTTAAATTGGGGGATAGTCTGTGTTGGTACGTGTGAGAGAGATCCACCTTTCCAAGTTGTTGGGGTTCATCTCATACTTCTGAAGGTTTGAGGGTGCTGCCTGTTACATACTCCCCCTACTCCTAGCCTTTTAGGGGTACAAACAATAGTAATTGGGGCCTAGTGTGGTTGTGTACGTGTGATATACATACACTTTTTTGGGATCATATTTTCTATTCCGCTATTTAATCAAAAACCTTTGGGGATCAGTTAAATTGGGGGATAGTCTGTGTTGGTACGTGTGAGAGAGATCCACCTTTCCAAGTTGTTGAGGTTCATCTCATACTTCTGAAGGTTTGAGGGTGCTGCCTGTTCCATACTCCCCCTACTCCTAGCCTTTTAGGGGTACAAACAATAGTAATTGGGGCCTAGTGTGGTTGTGTACGTGTGATATACATACACTTTTTTGGGATCATATTTTCTATTCCGCTATTTAATCAAAAACCTTTGGGGATCAGTTAAATTGGGGGATAGTCTGTGTTGGTACGTGTGAGAGAGATCCACCTTTCCAAGTTGTTGGGGTTCATCTCATACTTCTGAAGGTTTGAGGGTGCTGTCTGTTCCATACTCCCCCTACTCCTAGCCTTTTAGGGGTACAAACAATAGTAATTGGGGCCTAGTGTGGTTGTGTACGTGCGAGATACATACACTTTTTTTGATCATATTTCCTATTCCGCTATTCAATAAAAACCTTTGAGGATCAATTGAATTGCGGGATAGTCTGTGTCGGTACGTGTGAGAGAGATCCACCTTTCCAAGTTGTTGGGGTTCATCTCATACTTCTGAAGGTTTGAGGGTGCTGCCTGTTCCATACCCCCCCTACTCCTCATCTAGCCTTTTAGGGGTACAAACAATAGTAATTGGGGCCTAGTGTGGTTGTGTACGTGCGAGATACATACACTTTTTTTGATCATATTTCCTATTCCGCTATTCAATAAAAACCTTTGAGGATCAATTGAATTGTGGGATAGTCTGTGTCGGTACGTGTGAGAGAGATCCACCTTTCCAAGTTGTTGGGGTTCATCTCATACTTCTGAAGGTTTGAGGGTGCTGCCTGTTCCATACCCCCCCTACTCCTCATCTAGCCTTTTAGGGGTACAAACAATAGTAATTGGGGCCTAGTGTGGTTGTGTACGTGCGAGATACATACACTTTTTTTGATCATATTTCCTATTCCGCTATTCAATAAAAACCTTTGAGGATCAATTGAATTGCGGGATAGTCTGTGTCGGTACGTGTGAGAGAGATCCACCTTTCCAAGTTGTTGGGGTTCATCTCATACTTCTGAAGGTTTGAGGGTGCTGCCTGTTCCATACCCCCCCTACTCCTCATCTAGCCTTTTAGGGGTACAAACAATAGTAATTGGGGCCTAGTGTGGTTGTGTACGTGCGAGATACATACACTTTTTTTGATCATATTTCCTATTCCGCTATTCAATAAAAACCTTTGAGGATCAATTGAATTGCGGGATAGTCTGTGTCGGTACGTGTGAGAGAGATCCACCTTTCCAAGTTGTTGGGGTTCATCTCATACTTCTGAAGGTTTGAGGGTGCTGCCTGTTCCATACCCCCCCTACTCCTCATCTAGCCTTTTAGGGGTACAAACAATAGTAATTGGGGCCTAGTGTGGTTGTGTACGTGCGAGATACATACACTTTTTTTGATCATATTTCCTATTCCGCTATTCAATAAAAACCTTTGAGGATCAATTGAATTGCGGGATAGTCTGTGTCGGTACGTGTGAGAGAGATCCACCTTTCCAAGTTGTTGGGGTTCATCTCATACTTCTGAAGGTTTGAGGGTGCTGCCTGTTCCATACCCCCCCTACTCCTCATCTAGCCTTTTAGGGGTACAAACAATAGTAATTGGGGCCTAGTGTGGTTGTGTACGTGCGAGATACATACACTTTTTTTGATCATATTTCCTATTCCGCTATTCAATAAAAACCTTTGAGGATCAATTGAATTGCGGGATAGTCTGTGTCGGTACGTGTGAGAGAGATCCACCTTTCCAAGTTGTTGGGGTTCATCTCATACTTCTGAAGGTTTGAGGGTGCTGCCTGTTCCATACCCCCCCTACTCCTCATCTAGCCTTTTAGGGGTACAAACAATAGTAATTGGGGCCTAGTGTGGTTGTGTACGTGCGAGATACATACACTTTTTTTGATCATATTTCCTATTCCGCTATTCAATAAAAACCTTTGAGGATCAATTGAATTGCGGGATAGTCTGTGTCGGTACGTGTGAGAGAGATCCACCTTTCCAAGTTGTTGGGGTTCATCTCATACTTCTGAAGGTTTGAGGGTGCTGCCTGTTCCATACCCCCCCTACTCCTCATCTAGCCTTTTAGGGGTACAAACAATAGTAATTGGGGCCTAGTGTGGTTGTGTACGTGCGAGATACATACACTTTTTTTGATCATATTTCCTATTCCGCTATTCAATAAAAACCTTTGAGGATCAATTGAATTGCGGGATAGTCTGTGTCGGTACGTGTGAGAGAGATCCACCTTTCCAAGTTGTTGGGGTTCATCTCATACTTCTGAAGGTTTGAGGGTGCTGCCTGTTCCATACTCCCCCTACTCCTCATCTAGCCTTTTAGGGGTACAAACAATAGTAATTGGGGCCTAGTGTGGTTGTGTACGTGTGATATACATACACTTTTTTTGGATCATATTTTCTATTCCGCTATTTAATTTAACTGGGCCTCCATGCGAGACCTGTGTGCCTTGTTGCGCTGTTTTGAGTACTCCACCAACATGGCCAGTGGCAATGACGCCGTTCTCAGCTTAACTATCCCACTTCTATGCCTCCTTGAAAAAACAATTCGGGCGATGATGGAAGAGGATGTGGCACAGGATGAGGAGGAGGAGGAGGATGAAGAGGTAACATTTCCAAGGCTTTCAGGGCAGTCATTCGCAAGGGGCTCCGAGGGTGGGTTCCTGCACACGCAAACGCCAGGGACGCAATTGTCCAGCAGGGGCACAGTTCTGGAGGATGAGGAGGATGAGGAGGAGGAGGAGCTGGAGGAGGAGATGGAACCATGTTCACAGCAGGGTGGCACCCAGGCCAGCTCATGGCCATCACTGGTGCGTGGCTGGGGGGATACAGAGGACACGGACCATACACCTCCCACAGAGGACAGCCTTTCGTTGCCTCTGGGCAGCCTGGCACACATGAGCGATTACATGCTGCAGTGTCTCCACAACGACCGCCGAGTTGCCCACATTCTAACTTGTGCTGATTACTGGGTGGCCACGCTGCTGGATCCCCGTTACAAGGACAACGTACCGTCCTTAATTCACTCACTGGAGCGCGATCGCAAGATGCGCGAGTACAAGCGCACGCTGGTAGACGCCATGCTGCTGGCATTCCCATCTGACAGCGGGGCCACAGTGGAAGCACAAGGCAGAGGAGGAGGAGGAGGAGGTCGCCAACGCAACCAGGGCACCGCCAGCACCTCAGAAGGCAGGGTTAGCATGGCCGAAATGTGGAAAAGCTTTGTCAGCACGCCACAACAAACAGCAGCACCAGCAGCTCAGATGGAACGTCTTAGCAGGAGGCAGCATTTTACCAACATGGTGGAGCAGTATGTGTGCACACGCCTACATGTAGTGAATGACGGGTCTGCCCCCTTCAACTTCTGGGTCTCCAAATTGGGCACATGGCCTGAGCTTGCCCTTTACGCCTTGGAGGTGCTGGCGTGCCCTGCAGCCAGTGTATTATCTGAACGGGTATTTAGCACGGCTGGGGGCGTTATAACAGACAAGCGCAGCCGCCTGTCCAGAGACAATGTGGACAAGCTCACGTTCATTAAAATGAACCAGGCATGGATCCCACGGGACTTTTCCGTACCTTATGCAGAATAGCAATGGATACCGACCTTACCCACCCATTGTTCCATTTTTGCTCTTTCTCACTCTTTTGGGGTGTACCCTCATTTAAAATTTGTGAAAAGAAGCAGTGTTGGCTACCTCGTCCTCCTCCTCAGGGCCAGATTAATGTAGGGGCTATTGGAGCTGCAGCTCCAGGCCCCTACCTTTTATATAGGCCCCGGGTTGGCCATATTCACTGTTACCGCTCTTCTGTCACTTGTAAACACAGAAGTCTGGCTTCTATGCTCGCTTCCCCAGGCAGCACCCTCAGAACCTCCCCACACAGCGTGAAGGCCGGACAAGGAGGGACAGTTGGCGATGCATGGATGTGTTTATGGGCTTCAGAGACAGCATCCCATGTTGAATTAGGCATGCATGGCTGCACCCTTCCTCCTCTGGGTGCATGGCAAGGCACGGCCCTAAGGCCCTTCAAAATCCTCAGCACCAAGCCCATGATGCTGTTAATCCGGCCCTGGTCCTCCTCCACCGCCGCTTCCACCTACACCGCCCATAGGTGTGCGCAGCCTATTGCATTAAGGTGTGCACCCCAAAGTTGAAATACACATGCATGTGTTTGCCAGCAGGGAGAGTAATGTATCGGGGCCATGTACCTGTAGGCAAGGAGAAATAGAGCAGAGCAGGTCCCAGGGAGATCTTTCCCATCTCCTCACTGGCAATGCTATGTGCCCTAGGTGATTAGGGTGTGCCCAGGCACACCCAGCACACCCTGTGCGCACGCCTATGTCACCGCCACATCCACCACCACCTTAACCTCCCTCCTACTCCATATGGGCCTCGTCCTTCAGAGATGAAGAAGAACATTGTTTTATTTTTCTGTTTTTTTTTGTTGTTTTAAGTTATTTCCCTATCCACATTTGTTTGCAGAGCACTTGCCATGCTCTTAATTACGTTTTGCTGCCATTTGCAGCACTCTAGCCCTTTCCTTTGGTGTTTTAGAGCCATTTTAGTGCCTTAAAGTTCGGGTCCCCATTGACTTCAATGGGGTTCGGTGTCCGGGAAAAGTTCGGTAAAAGTCCGGGACACGGACCCGGACTTTTTTTTAAAGTTCGGCCGAACCCGTCGAACACGGACATCTAGGTGTTCGCTCAACCCTATTCCTCACCTATCAGTATCGCCGAATGCCGGGCAGATTGTGCTGCCTTCTCCACGACCTCCTTGTAGCCCCTCTGCAAAAGAAAAGCCCCCTAATTGGGTAGGGGCCCAGTAAACCTTTAATTAACCCTGACTCTCCCTAATTCCACTGACTACCCAGTCATGCCAGCCCTGCGCCTTATTTTTTTTTTTTGCTTCAGCTGTACTTGACTAAGGCACTTCAGATGTCATCTTAAACTTCTAAGACCTACAACCAACCCAACCCTGTTTTACCCCAACTATCTATATTCAAAAATGCCAAACACAATTGTTGGAGTAAAATTTTGGCCGTAATGGTCGTTTATTAAAACCAAACAAAATATAACAAACATTCCCTAAAACAGGAAACAAAATAATAATACTGTACAGTAACAAGAAACCTGTGGTTGCCAAACTTTGGAGGCACCAAGTATCAATCATCCACTTTGTATCTGCGTAAATATTTACCCAGGCCCCAGCCGCACCACACCGACTCAGGGACGACCTCAACATTCAGCAGATACCTCACCATTTTAACTTACCAGTTAACCCCCATTAACTGGCATTCCACAGGTGACTCCATACCTTAGATGTGTCCTGATAAACACAGCAGGTTATTTTAAATGCCTCCAAAGACCCCAACTGCCACAGCAAAAGGTGGGACAACCTCACACCTTTTTGCCCCG
This sequence comes from Pelophylax lessonae, assembly GCF_965119305.1. Lineage (NCBI taxonomy): Eukaryota > Metazoa > Chordata > Amphibia > Anura > Ranidae > Pelophylax > Pelophylax lessonae. The sequence goes on along the minus strand of NC_138771.1, from coordinate 511,682,425 downwards.
CCAAACATGCAAGGCCCTCTGCACCCCGTCCTGTAAACCCAGGGACCAGAGATCGATGCCCACCGCGTTAAGATGCACACCGTCGCGGCGTAGCTACCGCCAGGTATCCACCTCAAGCTCTTTGTGCCTAACCACCAAACCCCCATTACGCACAATGAACCCGCCCACTTCCTTGTTCCTTGTTGACCTTCACTCTAGCCTTGTTAAGCTTGTCCATGGACCTAGCATGATGCCAGGATGTTCGGCCGACAATGTCCGACCAAACTACCACCGTTTCAGGAAATGCCATCTGCAGCCTAAGGACATCAAATTTGACTTTCCGAATGAGATGGCGATCCGGGAACCCTTCCTATAACCCCTTAAGGCCTGTTCAACCAAGAAGTCTTTGGTGAAATCTGGAACTCCCCACAATTTTAATAGGAATGCCAAACCAGACAACTTACGATTGATGGCCAGATCAGACACCCCCTCTGTGAAATTCAAACAGATGAAGTAAATCAAAATGTTTCTAATCTCTGTACTGACCATATCCAAACCTGCCCGATGCAGTAGCTCCCACCACTCTTACCAGACCTTGTGGTATGCAGACCATGTCGACCCACTCAGGGAATTGCGAATCAAACCAGAGGCAATCCCAATGCAATCCGCCACAGACACCGCAGACAAGGGGCTCCATGTCGCTCTGTGTCCTGTGCCAACTCCCGGAACCTGTCCAACTGAAAGCAAGAAAATGCGTCAGCTAAAGTATTTTTCACCCCCAGAAGATTCACAGCATACAAAAATATATTCATTTGAAGACAAAGCAAGACAAGGTGGCGTAAAAGCCTAACCACTGGTGGAGAAGACCCAGAAAGTGAATTAATGACCTGGACCACCCCCATGTAGTCACAGTGGAGCCGAACCTCCCACAGCCAGATCTTATGCTTACCATACGCCAGCTGAACTTCTTCCTGAAAGGCAAGTAGCTTGTCGTCATTTCATAGCCTGAGAATCGATGACTATCCCCAAAAACGTAATCAGACGAGGGGCCTTCCGTCTTGTCAACCGCAGGAGGGATGCCGAAACTCTCTGCAATGTGCTGAACGGTTGCCAGCAGCACACCACACAACTTAGACAAAGGAGGACCAATACACAAGAAATCGTCCAAATAATGGATGACCGAATTGGCCCTTGCGACATCCCAGACCACCCATTCCACAAATGAGCAAGTCTCGAAGAGGGCGCAGCATATGGAACACCCCATAGTAAGGCAACGATCAACGTAAAAGGCGCCCGACCATTTACAACCCAACAGATGAAAACTAGATGGGTGGACCGGTAACAGCCGGAAGGCAGACTTGATGTCTGTCTTAGCCATGAGGGAGCCCCTGCCATAACGCCGCACCCAAAAAACGGCCGAATCAAAAGAGGTGTGCAATACTGCACACAACTCCGGGTCAATAGAATCATTAATGGACCCGCCTTTGGGAAAGGAAAGATGATGTATCAAGCGGAACTTGTTAGGTTCCTTCTTAGGAACAACACCCAAAGGCGATACCACCAAATCCTTCAGGGGGGGGGGGGGGGGATGAGAAAATGGGCCGCTCATATGAACCAACAAAACCTCCTTGATGAGCTTCTCCGAAAGCACCTCAGAGTGTAAATGAGCCGACCGCAAGTTGGCAAGGAATCTCAAAACCCTCTGAGAAACCAGCCTCTAACAGCCGGGCGGCCGAGCGGTCCGGATATCTACTTAGAAAGGGGCCCATCCTGTCCACCCTCAAAGGAGTCCTGCCTTTTTTCTGCAATGTCACTGGAATGGGACTTCCCTGCCTTAAACATTGAGACAAGAGGTGGGCTCCCACATAGTGCAAGTACTCATGTTTGAATCGGCAGCCGGTGCCAAATCTACATGAGCCCTCATTGAATTGCCAGCAAAAACCCAGCCGTTTTGCGGCCAGCTGTCCGGGGGCAGACGGACCACCGGCCGCCCCTGGAAAAAACGAAGTAGGGGCCCGGGCCGAGGTCATGAGGTTCATCCATAGGCTGATGTTCTTATGATCCCAGCGCAGAGACGACCTAATCGCCTTCCGTTTGCGAAAATGCTCGTCGTACCGAAGCCAAGATAATTAAGATAACAAAACAACGGGGAACAATTCTCTGGGGCCTACTCCCAAACTACGCTCACAAAAAGGGCAAAAGCCTGTAGCCAGTTACTGAAAGTCCACAGAATCAAGCTGTGCCGACGCTTCTACTCATCCTACTTCTTGGATTCCTCCAGTTTAATCTGATCCAGATTAAACTTCTCCAGGGGCAACAACGTAAAAATCTCCACATAGTCCCCCCGCCAGATCTTCTCCCAAACCTCCGCCTTAAGATGAGCTCTTAAAGGACCCTCAAAACAAACAAACACTTAGCTGAGTCAGCCCTGTGAACCAAGTCCGTGCTCTTGCTCCCCTCCTTTGGCGTCTCCGAAGCGGTCTTCTCAGCCGTCCCAGGGATACCCCCATCCCCCTTAGACGCCTCCCACACCGCAACAGGAGGCAACCCACCCACGGTAACCACCTGCATTCGGGACGCTACGCCGCCCACCCCCAACGGACCTGGGACCCAAGCCGCCACCGGTGTCGCGCTGGAAGGGGAACCCGCGTCCAGATGCTGAACCAAAGCATGCAAACCAGTCAGCAGCTCCTGAAAGGCAGCAGGAGTACCAGGCGCAACAGGTGCCAGGCCTGCTGCTTGGGAAGAGGAGGCCCCACTCACCAGGGGGGCAGCAGCACCTGGGCCCACCCCAGGAACTTGACCCACCCCCGTCCCACCTCCGCAGCCAACGCCTGCTGTAAAATAAAAGAAGGATTAGCAGTGCACTTACCAGGCTGACCAGGATGAGATCCTTCAGCCGCTGATCCAGAATCCACCGCTGCCGACTGCCGTGGAGCATCGCCATCTTCCGAGCTAGACAGCTTCCCCTCCAACCAGGAGAACTCCTACTGGTCTTCAAGTGGAAGGTCCGGCACCACCGTCACAGGCCGACTCTAGTCACTCCTGCACCATTGCGATGCTAGGCCGGACCGCCCAGCCTCCCCTGATGGTCTGCTTCTCTTGGCCCTGGTGGGGGGAGGGGCTCCACTCCACTGCCTGGATGCCTGCCTATTGGAAGGAGAAACATGGGATGTTGAAGGGCCTCTGGCCGCTCTGCCTGACTGACCAGAGCCCATTGACGCCATTCTCCCCCGCCGATTTGCCTCCCCGTCAGAGACTAACACAGCAGAGGTGCCTGCATGCTCCAGATTCCTGAGACAAGCAGGCGGGACCAGGGGCACAGGAGAAGCGCGGTCCCTGCCTGCGGCGGGGATTCCTCCCAGGGCGGGTGCCGGAGGCAGACAAGGGACGCTGCTCCGTGGTGCCTGAAGCGTCCTCGGGGGGCTTCCAATAGGGCGCTGAGCTCTGTGATCACTGGAAGGGCTGAAGCGCTCTGGGGGGCGTGCCCGCCGAGCACGTCTAGCTGGGGGAATCTCCTGAGGCCGATGTAGTGGCTCCCAGCAGGTAGGAGACCTGCTGCTGCAGCCACTCAGTGCCCATAGTAGCGGCCATGGAGCTGAGCTGCTCCCACAGTGAGTCAAAATCGGCCATGAGACGTTACAGGAGGAGGAGGAGGGGGGATGCCTGAGACCCCAGGAGCCGAGTACAGTCCAAACGGTCCTCACCCATGTGTCTCGCCGAATGCCGAGCAAATTGTGCAGCCTCCTCCAAGACCTCCTTGTAGCCCCTCCTACCTGCAAAATAAAAGCCCTCTAATTGGGTAGGGACCCAGTAAACCTTTAATCAACCCTGACTCTCCCTGATTTCCCTGACAACCTAGTCATGCCAGCCCTGCGCCTTATTTTTTATTTTTTTTGCTTCGGGCTGTACTGGAGAGTGCAAAATCTGGTGCAGCTGTGCATGGTAGCAAATCAGCTTCTAACTTTAGCTTGTTCAGGTAACCACTTGACCTCCAGAAGGTTTTAATCATCTCTGCAGTTTTTATTTTTTGCGCTATAAACAAAAAAAGACTGACAATTTTGAAAAAAAAAAAAAAAACAATATTTTTTACTTTATGCTTTAAAACAAATCCAATAAAAAAAATGTAAAAAATCTAATTTCTTCATCAATTTAGGCCAAAATGTTTTCTGCTACATATTTTTGGTATAAAAAAGCCCAATAAGCGCATAAGTTATAATGTTCAAAAACTATGGGATATATTTATGGTATTTTTATTTATTTATTTATTTATTATTACTAGCAATGGCAGCAATCAATAACTTATAGTGGGACTGCCATATTGCAGAGGACAAATTGGACACCTAACTGCCACTTTTGACACTTTTTTGGGAACCAGTGATACCAATACAGTGATCAGGGCTAAAAATATGCACTGTCATTGTAATAATGACACTGTTAGGGAAGGGTGCTAACATCTGGGTGATCAAGGGGTTCAATGTATGGCCAACCTAATGTTACTGTGTGTGCTGTGATTAGTCACAGCTATCACATGGTAAAGAACCGCTGCGATTGGCCCTGGCACCATGTGATCACTGTGAGCTATCACAGAACTCACACAGTAGTAAACAATGACAGCATTGCTTATGCTTACTGCTGTTCATGTGCTGGGTGTGATTTGTTACAGTGATCACATGGTATCAGGGTAGCTCATAGTAGCTCGGTACAATGATCTGTGATTGGCTGTGGATCACTGTGTTCAGGGGACACGGTGGGTCATAGATCCCACCACTGCATGCTCTAGAAATTGCACATGAGCAGGCAATGCTGGAGGTACAGGTACGTCCGCCCATATAGGCGCTGCCCCATCTGGCCTTTTATGTACTATGACTTGACGGAAGCAGTTAAGAGAGATGATTCACTCAAGAGACTGTGCTCCCTGTTGGAGAGACTCCTTACTAGGGATGATCGAACTTTTGAAAAGTTCGGTTCGACCAGAACACCCGAATTTCCCGAAAGTTCGGCCCTGATTTCAGAACCCCATTGAAATCAATGGGACCCGAACTTCGGTAATCAAAAAACACCATTTTGAAGCCCTAATACCCAATAAATGCCCCTAAAAATTGCCTAGGGTTCTGGGTCATGCCCCAGGGACTATTAATCACACAAAAAAAAAGTTCTTAAAAATTGTAACTTTTGATAGAGAACCAATTATTGAAAAAATTATTGAAAACAAAAAAAATTAGATTTCTTTGGATTTAGTGTCTGGGGGGTCTAAAAAGTGTACATGTGAAGTTTCAGCTCTGTAGCATGTCCAGAACCAGAAAAAAAAGTTTGTTTGTATTAGAATTGCAGTAGAGCAGGATAGTGGCTTCCCTATTTTCACACCCGGCTTTTTGTTGCAGGCGTTTATAGGGCTTTTTTGTGGACGTGTTTGGAGGCAGGCATGACATCTGAACTTCTGTGTAGGGGTATATATACACACACACATGTATGTATATATACACATACACATATATAGGTGTGAAAGTAGCAGAACCCTATGCCTGCGTTAATTAAATAATTTGCAGGCATAGGGCTACGCTCCTATCACACCTATATGTGTGTATGTGTATAAATACATATAAGTGTGTGTGTATATATACCCCTATACAGAAGTTCAGATGTCATGCCTGCCTCCAAAGACGCCCAAAAAATGCCCAAAAAAACGCCTGCTACAAAAACGCCCAGGTGTGTTGTTGCAGGCGTTTTTTTTTTGGGCATTTTATTGGGCGTCTTTGGAGGCAGGCATAACATCTCAACTTCTGTATAGGGGTATATATACACACACACTTATATGTATTTATACACATACACACATATAGGTGTGATAGGAGCGAAGTCCTATGCCTGCTAATTATTTCATTAGCGCAAGCATAAGGTTCTGCTACTTTCACACCTATATATGTGTATGTGTATATATACATACATGTGTGTGTGTGTATATACCCCTACACAGAAGTTCAGATGTCATGCCTGCCTCCAAACACGTCCACAAAAAAGCCCAATAAACGCCTGATACAAAAACTGCTAGGTGTGAAAGTAGCAAAGCCACTATCCTGTTCTACTGCAATTCTAATAGAAACGATCTTTTTTCTATGGTGGTCACCCTGACATGGAAGAGTTTTTTCACCCTGCCATAGCAGTCAGAGTCAGTTAACCCTGCACTACACTATGGTCACCCTGACACTTAACACTTTCCCTACAGAAACTATATTTTTGAATCTAACTATAGTGGAAAATAGTACCCTAACTACACTAGATATCCCTTTCCTCACACTAAT